>NC_141877.1:478062239-478365269 GCF_056163025.1 Triticum urartu
GGAATGGGACTATATAGGAGCTTTTTGAGGAAGTGTGAATATACAATTGCAATCTTACAGGCATATGGCAGTCCACAAGAATTATGTATGTGCATTTATGTCAGTCAACATTCAGATATCCATAGGATGATGCTATATTATACAATGTGATACAATTAGGTATAACAAATGACCAAGTATAGCAACAAAGCGAAAACAAAAAATGTAAATCTGGATAGGGTATAAATAAATAAAAAATGAAAATTCTATGTCAGAAAAAAGGGTAATTCAAGCTTCCACTACTACTGGAAGCATTAAGCAGTTATCTAATGTGAACAGTTAAGAAAAAGACAATGGACAGCCGATTCGTTGAAGCCTGTATACACTTTCTCTCTCGGAGAAAACAGGTTAGAGACTTACAACTCAAGTGCTCAGTGTTTTGGCATAGTCACAAAACATTAAACGGGCACTCAGGTAGTCAAAACCGGTACAGCTTCCTAACATAACTATTGTAGGTGTTCATTCGTCAAGAAAAAGCCGACCAGTATCTCCCTGCAATCCAAATCTGTGCACGCCTCTAGCACACACAATGATGATTTACTTGCAATCTATGTCGCCAGTTCATACCTCTGGAAGGTCGTCCAATGATCGTATCACTTCGCCACCTCGAGAATCATCATCTTGCTGGGAGGGTGAGCCCTTTGGATTGCACATTGGAGCAATCGGTCCACCTGGGATACATCACATGGTGACTGATGAGAGTACAGAAAACAGTGGGGTACAATTCACAAGCAAACTGACATACATCCAGTTCGTTTACGTTATCTCTATGAATATTTCCTGGCAAATCAACGCTCCTTCAAGGACAAATCCACGTTCACGCTGAAAACTGTTGGATTCAAGGGCAAGGCTACTCTATCCTCCTATTCCCCCACAAAACTGCGCCCAGAATAAACGTTGCTGCGGAGTTAGACAAACAGACTACGACTAAGATCAGTTTTTAACCCCGTCGAATGGATCTAGGAAAACTAAAGGGGGCGAACAAGAACAACTGAGCATACGCTGGGACAAATCTACTACCGATCGTTGAGAGATAAAGGGGGGAGAAGGAGGCGTACTGTCTGGGGTTTCCCCCGTCGGCGGCGGATCTTGCATCGCCGAATACCCGAGGCGGGGGCGACCGGCGACGGCGTAGCTCTCCGAGCCTTTTTGAGGCCCTGTCGTCCGACGAGACCCTGCCGGCGCCGGTGCAGACGAACGAGCCTACGACAGATTTGTTTTCTTTTTTTTTCTTGATGAAGAAATCATACGCTCTTTTTTAGGGGATGGCCTACTCTAGATTTTTTTTCTCTTTTTTTTCTGAGAAAAGAATCTAGTTTTTTTTCTCGTGTGGAGAAAGAATGGCCTACTAATGTTGGGCTAGACGGGGGAGTAGGTGGAATGTTGGCCCAGTAATGCAAGGCTCTAATACAGGCCTAAATAACCTTACAAAAAGAACAGGCCTAAATAAGTACGTCCTTTAAAAAAAAGTACGAGTATTACTTAATTTCGCTGAAAAGATCTCTGAAATTTGCTCGAAAAAATGTTTTTTTAGAAGGATACCCTAAGAAAAAGCTCTGAACAGAGTAGCTCAAACATGAGTGAGTGGAAGCTTCCATCGATGAGATTTGCAATAACCATATGTAAACTAATACTCCCTCTGTCCAAAAATATTTGTCATCAAAATAAATAAAAGGGAATGTATCTGGACTTAATTTAGTTCTAGATATATCTTTTTTTATCCATTTTGGTGACAAGTATTTTCGGACGGAGGAAGTATAAGATTTTTAGGTCACTACTTTATTTTTTTTAGGTCACTACTTTAGTTTATAGAGAAAATACTTATTTGCAGAAGGTTAGAGCAAAATAGCCAACAAGTACTCCTTCCGTCTAGAAATGCTTGTTGAAAAAATAGATGTATCTAACCGTATTTCAATTTTAGATATATTTATTTTTATTCTTTTCTTTGACAAGTAAATTCTTTTTTGCGAGGGTAAAAATGAGCTTATTCCATAGTAACAGGATTAAATTCAGCTAATTCAAGATCATGAATAATGGGAGGAGCTCGTTGTAACCAACAAATGATACTACGAGCCGTATAAGCATAATTAGCTAAACAGTGTGATACCCTATTTTGAGAACGAGCTATCTTAACCGGAATAAACTCCCGCTTTAGAAGGAGCGACTTGATTTCATCGACCAGGTGGCCATGAGCGACTTGGACAGGGATGCATTAGACAAAGATGAAAGAGCTTCCATAGAGTCCAACTACACCATGACCGGAAGATTAGATCATTGGACGACCACTAATGCAGAACCGGGCAATAGCACCGGTTTGTAAGGCCCTTTAGTGCCGGTTTTATAACTGGCACTAAAGTGTGAGCACTAAAGGCCCCCCCTTTAGTATCAGTTCAGCACGAACCGGTGCTAAAGGGCAACCACGTGGCACGAGTCAGCTCCGGGGACCGGGAGCCCTTTAGTACCGGTTGGTAACACCAACCGGTACTAAAATGTTTGGGGGGTTTTTGGTTTTATGATTTCTTTTTCATTTAATTTTGTGTTTTCCATTTTAATTCTTTTTCGTTTGCTGGTATTTTACGATACTACACATTATACACGTTATGCATATATATATATATATAGAATTTCTAGTAGAACCAATCATATATATATATCATCAATGTCTCACAAACCACCATATTAATTCACACATACACACATGTATAGCTATATACAATTTCTCCTACATATGCATGTTGCCTTCGGAGCCAGTGGCATTAGCCTAATTGGTGCCTTCGGAGCACGATGACAATTAGAAGTGGTTCATGACCTGGTCGATGGGGGCGGTAGTGGGTAATAGTATTCTCCCTTCGGATTTATGATCTGATCGAGCAAAAATCCCGCTATTTCCTCTTGAAGTGCTTCTACGTGCTCCGTTTCTAGGAGCTTGTCCCGCACCTCTGTGAACTGTTAAGAAGGAGATCAATATGCATGTGTATTAGTTGTGTGACTAGATATCGATAATGGTGTAAAAATTGTGAATAGTGTTCTGACAAGCGTACCCATTCCTGTCTTTGAGATCTGCTCCTTTCGGACGCCATCATGCGAATGTTCTCGCAAACGCAAAATGCACACAGATTAGTCCCCTGCGCCTGCTTCAGGGCCTTTATTACGAGAATGGAATTTAATTTGATCAGATAATAATTAATCAAGCATGATAATTAAAGAGATGGCAGCTAGCTAGCTAGCTAGTACTACTTAATTACTTACCTTGGGTCGAAACCATTTCAGCTGTTGTTTCCATTTGCCTTTCGTGACGCTGATGAACCTTGCCCAAGCCCTGCCCGCCGACAAAGAAAATGAATAAAGAGGTTATTAAATAGTTCATATCATGAAATGACGAACTAAATAGGCCGAGATATATAGTTAATAATGATTGAAATTATCTGTTGACTATCCCAAACAAGATGTTATAGTCACTATTTGCTTTGAGTAGTGAGTCCAGTATTTCAACTGTTCCGGCGTCAACTTTAATGATACACAAGATCCAGTGAAATCTGCATGCACACACGTTTGCATGTCTTAATTAAGCGGGCATATGTAAGCAAAAACATGTAGCTAGCTAGTAGGCAAAACAGAGAATTTGTAGTACAACAAAGTGTGACTCACTGGAAGTTGTAAGGAAGTAATATATCTTCATTGTATTTGAGGCGCTTCAAGAACTCTAGCATGCTGTCCTCTACCTGCTTTTCATGATGCTTGTTTATTTTCTATGTGTATTCATTAACGGTGTTTGGGTCAATGAACCCAATGCCATAGCGTCCACCTTTTCTCATTTCATACATCTTCATCCTGCATAATACCACAGAAAAGAATATAGTGAGGATAATTACAGGTAATGATTGATTAAAAGGATCACTACAGCCAGCTTGAGACTTAAATTACAGAAAGAAATCACTTACAGACAATAGCAACTAACGATAGATTTGTCGAGTGCGTCTTGATTGTATAACTGAAACAGTTCAGAATACTCAACGGTCACAGGTTTCTGATGGTAGTAATGATCCTTCTTGACTTGCACCATGAGGGACTCTCGATCGGATCTCTTGGTAATGTCCATGTACCATTGATGCAATTCATACATTCTCGTTGGGAGCTTCTTGACCTCTTCTGGCTTGACCAAAGGTTGGCCCCGGGCATATTTCCGTTTTATTTCCTCCTCTGTAAGCACAGGCATGTCCTTGATCTCGAGGAGTTATCCAACAGTGATTTTGAGAGTTTCAGCCTGCATTATATGCTCCTGGGTTATTACCACATCGCCCACCTCGGGAACGTAAACTGTTTGCCCACAATAATATTGGGCGCGCGTACTGTCACGTGTTGTTGGTGACACAACAAGCGGGGGGGTCGATTGCGCCGCCTGTTCTCCCAGCTGGGCAACGGTTTTCCCGCATTTTTTGACAGCTGCTTGTTGTTTGCTCGAGCTCGAGCTCGCCTCCTTCTGTAGACGTTGTCGATGTAACTTCCTGATGTGGCGCTCATAGTCTGTGTCAACAGGCTTAGGAGCTGGTGGTTGAGCCATACGAATGAAGTGGTCAACTACCTCCACAGGCACTTTCTCCCTTGGCGGCGGTGGCGGTTTCGGTCCAAAATGGGCGTCGACTTCTGCCCGCACTATGGCATTGGTTTGCTCCTCGGTCCTGTCATAAGCCCTCTCAGGAAGAGGAGTAGTGAGGTTTGGACCATATTTATATCGCTTGCCTCCGCCTGTACTTTTTGTACTATGACCTCGACTCGTACCGCTACGCACCATAGCTGCGGGGTATCTCTTCTGCGATTGCTGAGGCGGCGGAGACGGCTGACGGGGCTGAGTTGGACGAGGAGGAGTGGCCTGAAGCTGTGCTGGACTTGAAGGAGGAGTGGCCTGAGGTTGTGCCGGACTTGGAGGAGGAGTGGACGTCTGACGCTGTGTCGGACTTGGAGGAGGAGTGGCCTGACACTTTGCCGGACTTGGAGGAGGAGGAGTGGCCTCACGCGTTGGTGGACTTGGAGGAGCGGGAGTCTGCTGACTCGGTGGCGGACTTCGACGAGGAGTCGGGTGACGCGGTGTCGGTGGCCTTCGAAAGATGATGCAATCCTTTCTCCATAGGATGATACGATGTTTGGCATCTCCGAGTGTGTGCTCCTCGTCACCTCCAGGAATGTCAAGCTCTAGCCCAGAATATTGGTCCACCACCTCATCAACCACGACACGAGCATAGCCTGTTGGAATCGGGTTGCAATGGAAGGTTGCATCGGGGGAATTTGTATAAGCAACGCCGTCCGCCACCTTCAAGGATATGTTCTTAATTTTGAAGTGTAGCTCGCAGATAGTGTTCTCCGCGATGTCATCCACGGGGTATCTATCCAGCATTGCGTCAAACGGGGCAGAACCCACGCTGCTTCTCGGCATGGATGGGGAGGTGGTATCCAATGCTGGATCATCCGCTAGCTGCTGCAGCTGCTGAGACCCCCTTTGCTGGCTAAGTGAGTCGATCTGCTCCTACTGCCGCTGGAATTTGACTACCAAGTCCGCGTGCGCTGATTCTAGGCCTTGAAGGCGTTCATAGTCCAGCTTCCTCTTCTCCTCCTCCATCTTCCTCTGCTTCTCCTCCGCAATCTTCCTTCTCGCACGGGTTCTGTAGTCGGCGTTCCAGTCCGAAAACCCCTCATACCACGGAATAACGCCCTTGCCTCGTGTTCTTCCTGGGTGTTCAGGATTTCCCAGGGCACGCGTAAGCTCGTCGTTCTCTCTGTTGGGCTGGAACACCCCCGTTTGAGCCTCTTCTATTGCAACAAGTATATTATCGTCGGCTCCGTTCAGACATGCCTTCGTCGAAACTTTGCCTGTCTTCGGGTCCAACTCCCCCCCATGCGCATAGAACCAAGTCCTGCACCTGGGGGGCCAGCTCTTAGTAACCGGAGTGACATCTGCATCCTCCATCTCTTTCTCAGACTTATCCCACTTAGGCATTGCCACCGCGTAGCCACCTGGCCCCAGCTTATGGAACTTATCCTTTTTCGGCATTCTTCTTGTTTATTCTCGACCATTCCTTAGCTAATTCCGAATCCTTGAATTTCACGAAATCGTCCCAATGAGCACTTTGATTCTCTAGTGTTCCCTCGAATACTGGAGTCTTCCTTCCTCCCTTCACGTACTTGTCCCATTCACGATTCTTGTGGTTCTTGAATGCAACCGCCATCTTCCTAAGAGCAGCGTCCTTGACTTTCTGCACATCTGCTTCTGTGAAATGATCTGGTAGGGTGAAATGTTCCATGAGAGTATCCCAAAGCAGACTTTTTTGTCTGTCGTCGACAAAAGTAAGATCTGGACGTGGCTTTGCTGGCTCTCTCCATTCTTGAAGGGAGATCGGGAGTTGGTCCTTCACAAGAACTCCGCACTGACGAATGAACTTGTCCGCAATCTTCTTAGGCGCTAATGGTTCGCCATTAGGTTTGATTGCCTCGATATTATACTTTACTCCCTCCTTCAACTTTTTGTTCGGGCCTCGTTTCGTCCTGTTGCCTAAAGATTTGCTCGATCTGGATGGCTGAAAGAAGAAAGATCGATTCGTTAATATATCTTCAACTCATTTAAAACATGTGATGATCACCAGATGCCTGCTTATATAAATATATATACCTCGCCGGTCTTTGTTGTTTCAGGATCAACATGTTCTTCGTCATTGTCATAATCGTAGTTCACGACTTCATCAATTCGGTCATCGCGATCGAATATCATATCACCCTCTCTGGTGTTGTTTAGAAATTTGGAGCCGTCATAATCTTCTTCATTCTGATCATCATCTGGCCGGCGTATTATATCAAACATGGTCTGTTCTCCTTCTCTGTCGGTATTGTCCGCCATAGCTTTTATTTAACTATGCCAAAAGAAATATAAAACAATTTAGTATTCAAATTACATCGTCTCGAATAATAGATATAATCTCGAATACATCGTCTCGAATAATAGATATAATCTCGAATACATCGTCTCGAATAATATATATAATCTCGAATATATCGTCTCGAATAATAGATATAATCTCGAATACATCGTCTCGAATAATATATAATATTGAATAGTACATCACTGGCTAGGTAGCTAATTAAAGATCGAATACTACAGAAGAATCTAGGACACTCGCGGTTCCTGTGGCGCGAGCGGTGGACACCCAAAGAGAAGGAACCCTCACAGGATCATAGTTGAAGTGAGATCCCTGAAGAAACTGCCAGGTATTGGAGAACCTGCCGCCCTCTAACGCAACCATGTAGCGATGGACGTGCTCGTCCTCCTCCCTGACACGGCGACGTACCACCTCCGGCGGGGCCGGCTCCCTCCGCACCGAAAGTGGCCCACGCGAACGCCACCAAACGAGATCAGGGTCGACGACGGGACCCGGGGCCGGGTTCCTCATCAAGCGGCGCGCCCCTCCAGGAAGCACCTCCCAGTGCCAACCCGGCGGAGCCCAGTCCCGGACATTGGTCAGTCGGACGTCGTCGCGGACGGGTCGACGGCGAGGATGCGGGCCGGGCATCGTCGAGAACAAATACTAGCTATATGCCCGCAAAAAGTAACATTTTTTTAATGATTGGATTTTGATAACTAAAATTTCTAACATTTCTATATAACACTAATTATGCTATCATTGCATATGTCAAAATTCTATATGCTATTTCATACTAATTAAGCATCTAACACTAAAAACAGAAAACAAAACTTTTATACATCCATTAAAAAACTGAAAAACAACATTATATAAAAAATTTCCATACTAATTAAACACTAATTATATCCATCTAACATGCATTCATACATATATACTAGTGAAAAAATAATAATCTAAAAAATCTAAACTAATTAAACATACAAAATACGTATATACTAATATATACATGCATTAATTCATACATATGTACGTGTGTGTGTGTGTGTGTGTGT
The DNA here is from genome assembly GCF_056163025.1 of Triticum urartu. Taxonomy (NCBI): domain Eukaryota; kingdom Viridiplantae; phylum Streptophyta; class Magnoliopsida; order Poales; family Poaceae; genus Triticum; species Triticum urartu. The sequence goes on from NC_141877.1 coordinate 478,070,239, forward strand.
TCATCATGCTTGTGTGTGTGTGTATGGGCTCGGGGAGGGGCGGCGCCCATGGTGGCCGCCGGGGGCGAGGGAGAGGGGTTAGAGGGGGAGAGCTCACAGCGGGGCGACGGCGAGGCGATGGCCGGGGGCGGCGACGGGCCGGGGCGTGACGCGGGGGCGGCGACGCGGGGACGACGCGACGGGGACAGGCCCGGGGCGGCGACGGAGACGAGGGCGGCGACGGGGACGGGGGCGGCGACGGGGACGGGGGCGGCGACGGAGACGGCTTCGATCGATCGGGGCGTGCGGGTGGTGCTTCAATGGGGAAACAGAGGAAGAAGCAGAGGGAGAATGAAATTTTCGTAAGTGTTGTATATATAGAAGGCACCTTTAGTACCGGTTGGAGCTACCAACCGGTACTAAAGGCCTGTTTTGGCCAGGCCAAGCGGCAGGAACCGCACCCCCTTTAGTACCGGTTGGTGGCTCCAACCGGTACTAAAGGCCCCCCTTTAGTACCGGTTGGTGCCACGAACTGGTACTAAAGGGGGTGCGCTGGCGCAGGTGCGGTGCGCAAGTTTAGTCCCACCTCGCTAGCCGAGGGGCGACCGCACTGGTTTATAAACCCCCGTGCGGTAGCTCTCTCGAGCTCTTCTCCAAAGCAGGCCTACTGGGCCTACATGTTTGGTGCTGCCCTGTTGGCCTACTGGGCCTTTGCGGGCCTGCATCCTGGCCCAACAACAGGTTGGGTTTCTAGTCGTATGCCGGCCGCTCTGGCCTAGTAGGCGGGCTTTTTTTATTTTTGAGTTGTTTTTTTGTGTATTTAGAGTTTCTTTGTGAATATTTTTGCTTTAGGTATAAAAAATTACAAACTTTCTGTTAGTGCCCGTAGTTTTCAAATTTGAATAGTTTAAATTTTGAATTATTTGAAATTAGTGTGAATCACTAGTTTGTGAATAACTTAACTTAAAAAATCAGTAAAGGCATGAAAGAATTTGTTTGCACATAAAATTTCTTCGCGTTTCAAATGCCAAAACACATAATTAACTACCCTAACTATTACAGAGATTCCCTTCTGGGTGTGAAACACAGAAGAAAGTGATGATAGTGAAGCCGATCACATCCCAGATCTTTGGGTGTGAAACTTTTTGTTCGCGTGTGTCCCTTTGCGTCGTAACCATGGAAAATTTTCATCATTTAACGGGATGCTCGGGTCAATATTCACTGTGAATGGAGCAATTTCATCAAACTTTTCATAATCTTCTGACTTGTCTGTCTTGTCATCCACTCCCACGATGTTTCTCTTCCCAGAAAGAACTATGTGCCGCTTTGGCTCATCGTACGATGCATTCGCTTCCTTATCTTTTCTTTTTCTTGGCTTGGTAGACATGTCCTTCACATAGAAAACCTGTGCCACATCATTGGCTAGGACGAATGGTTCGTCTGCATACGCAAATTGTTGAGATCCACTGTTGTCATTCCGTACTGCGGGTCTTCCGTTACCCCGCCTCGTGTCATATTGACCCATTTTCTCCGAAACAAAGGGACCTTCAAACCACGTCGATAGTCAAGTTCCCATATGTCCTGTATATAACCATAATATGTTTTCTTTGCCGTCTTGGTTTCTGCATCAAAGCGGACACCACTGTTTTGGTTGGTGCTCTTCTTATCTTGGGCGATCGTGTAAAATCTATTACCATTTATCTCGTACCCTTTGAAAGTCATTATATTCGAAGATGGTAACTGGGACAACAAGTACAGGTCATCTTCAATAGAGGTGTCATGCATGGTACGTGTCTGCAACCAGCTGGCGAAACTCCTGGTTTGTTCACGTGTAATCCAGTCATCAGACCGCTCCGGGTGTTTGGAGCGTAGCAAATTCTTGTGTTCATCCATATACGGAGCCACCAAGGCGGAATTCTGTAGAACTGTGTAATGTGCTTCAGTGAGAGAATGTCCGTCCATACATATTATTTGTTCCCCTCCTAGCGTGCCTTTTCCATCCAGTCTGCCCTTATGCCGCGATTTAGGAACACCAATCGGCTTAAGGTCAGGAATAAAGTCAATACAAAACTCAATGACCTCCTCATTTTGACGGCCCTTGGAGATGCTTCCTTCTGGCCCAGCACGGTTATGAACATATTTCTTTAAGACTCCCATGAACCTCTCAAAGGGGAACATATTGTGTAGAAATACATGACCCAAAACGTTAATCTCTTCGCATAGGTGAACTAGGACATGCGTCATGATGTTGAAGAAGGATGGTGGGAACACCAACTCGAAACTGACAAGACATTGCACTAAATCATTCTCTAACCTTGGTATGATTTCTGGATCGATTACCTTCTGAGAGATTGCATTGAGAAATGCACATAGCTTCACAATGGCTAATCGAACGTTTTCTGGTAGAAGCCCCCTCAATGCAACCGGAAGCGGTTGCGTCATAATCACGTGGCAGTCATGAGACTTTAGGTTCTGGAACTTTTTCTCTGCCATGTTTATTATTCCCTTTATATTCGACGAGAAGCCAGACGGTACCTTAATACTGAGCAGGCATTCAAAGAAGATTTCCTTCTCTTCTTTGGTAAGAGCGTAGCTTGCATGACCCTGATGTATGCCGTCTTTTCCGTGCATACGTTGCTGGTCCTCTCGTGCCTCAGGTGTATCTTTTGTCTTCCCATACACGCCCAAGAAGCCAAGCAGGGTCACACAAAGATTCTTCGTCACGTGCATCACGTCGATTGCGGAGCGGACCTCTAGGTCTTTCCAATAGGGCAGGTCCCAAAATATAGATTTCTTCTTCCACATGGGTGCGCGTCCGTCAGCGTCATTCGGAACAGGTTGTCCACCAGGACCCTTTCCAAAGACCACCTTCAAATCCTTGACCATATCATGTACATCAGCACCAGTACGGTGGCGAGGCTTCGTCCGGTGATCCGCCTCACCTTTGAAATGCTTGCCTTTCTTTTTTACGGGATGCCTGCTCGGAAGAAATCAACGATGTCCCAGATACACATTCTTCTTACAATTAGCCAAATATATACTGTCGGTATCGTCCAAACAGTGCGTGCATGCGCGGTATCCCTTGTTTGTCTGTCCTGAAAGGTTACTGAGAGCAGGCCAATCATTGATGGTCACGAACAACAATGCCTTTAGGTCAAATTCTTCCCCCATGTGCTCATCCCACGCACGTACACCTGTTCCATTTCACAGTTGTAAGAGTTCTTCAACTAATGGCCTTAGGTACACATCAATGTCGTTGCCGGGTTGCTTAGGGCCTTGGATGAGCACTAGCATCATAATGAACTTCCGCTTCATGCACAACCAAGGAGGAAGGTTATACAAATATAGTCATAGGCCAGGTGCTATGGTTGCTGCTCTGCTCCCCAAAAGGATTAATGCCATCTGCGCTTAGACCAAACCATATGCTCCTTGCGTCATCTGCAAACTCCTTCCCGTACTTTCTTTCGGTTTTTCTCCACTGCGACCCATCAGCGGGTACTCTCAACTTTCCGTCTTTCTTACAGTCTTCTCTGTGCCATCGCATTGCCTTGGAAAGCTCTTTGTTTTGAAACAAACGTTTCAACCATGGTATTATAGGAGCATACCACATCACCTTGGCAGGAATCTTCTAACTGGGGCGCTCACCCTCGACATCACCAGGGTCATCGCGGCTGATCTTATAGCGCAATGCACCACATACCGGGCAAGCGTTCAAATCCTCGTACTCACCGTGGTAGAGGATGCAATCATTAGGGCATGCATGTATCTTCTGCACCTCTAACCCTAGAGGGCAGACATCCTTCTTTGCTTCGTACGTACTCTTGGGCAATTCGTTGTCCTTTGGAAGCATATCCTTTATCATTACCAGCAACTTTCCAAATCCCTTGTCAGATACACCATTCTCTGCCTTCCATTGCAGCAATTCCAGTGTGGTGCCCAGCTTTTTCTTGTCACCTACGCAATTCGGGTACAACAATTTTTTGTGATCCTCTAACATGTGCTGCAACTTCTTCTTCTCCAAATCACTTGCGCAGTTTCTCTTTGTATCAGCAATGGCCCGACCTAGATCATCAACGGGCTCATCTGATGCCTCTTCTTCAGCTTCTTCACGCATTGCCGGCTCAGCTTCTTCCCGAATTACCGGCTCAGCTTCTTCCCCCATTGTTGTATCATCGTATTCAGGGAACCCATGGCCAGGATAGCTGTCCTCGTCCTCTTCTTCTTCATTGTCTTCCATCATAACCCCTCTTTCTCCGTGCTTGGTCCAAACATTATAGTGGGGCATGAAACCGGACTTAAACAGGTGGACGTGAATGGTTCTTGACGTAGAGTAATTGTGACCATTTTTACAGCCAGCACATGGACAAGGCATAAAACCATCCGCCCGCTTGTTTGCCTCAGCCGCAAGCAGAAAAGTATGCACGCCCTCAACGAACTGGGGAGAGCATCGGTCATCGTACATCCATTGCCGGCTCATCTTCATTACACAACACCGAATAGACCAAATTAATACAAGTTCATACATAAAGTTCATACAACACTTAAATGCAACAAACAAATAACTCTAGCTAAAGCATTTAAATGCAACAACAAATGCGATCAAGATCGCAACTAAGGTAACAATGGATCCAACAGCATAATGATACCAAGCCTCACTATCGATGACATATTTTCTAATCTTTCTAATCTTCAAGCGCATTTTCTCCATCTTGATCTTGTGATCATCGACGACATCGGCAACATGCAACTCCAATTCCATCTTCTCCCCCTCAATTATTTTCAATTTTTCTTTCAAGTACTCGTTTTCTCTTTCAACTAAATTTAACCTCTCGACAATAGGGTCGGTTGGAATTTCCGGTTCACATACCTCCTAGAAAAAAAATTTATGTCAACTTGATGGGCATAATTTGTCATAAACACGAAATGCAACTAGTTTTAAAAGAGAATATATATACCACATCCGAATCATAACAAGGACGAGGGCCGACGGGGACGGATATCAAAACCATGGCACTATATGTATAACAAACAACGTATGGGTAAGATAATTATACGAGTAACTATATATCCAAATCACACAAACATCAATTTTTATATAAAATTTCATGAACAAGAGGCTCACCACAAGGTGGTGCCGGCGACGGGACGGTGCGGGCGATCGACGGTGGTTACGACGGAGATTTAGAAGGCACTAAGTAAACCACACCTACATATGCAAACTAAGTGTTATTTTTGACCTCAAATTGCATATAAATCAAATACTAGCACACATATATATATATCCTCCCAAATTACTGAACTCACAAATTAATCACTATAGAAAGCATTGCAAGAGCTAATCTAGCAATGAGAGATGAAAGGACAAAGTTGCTAACCTTTGTGATCATTTGAATGGATGGGGCCTTCAAATCTTGACAAATTTTGGGCAAAATGTGTGATGAGCTCGAGAGGAAGAGGGGAAGAACAGAGAGAGGAGAGGGGAAAGGGGAAGAACAGAGCGAGCTCGGGTGGACGAAGGGTTTATGTAGGACGACCTTTAGTACCGGTTCGTGCCAAGAACCGGTACTAAAGGGGCTGGAGGGGCCCCGGTCTGACAATATCCTGCCACCACTCTCATTAGTACCGGTTCGTGGCACGAACCGATGCTAAAGGTTCGCCACGAACCGGTACTAATGAAAGCGGCCCGGCTAGCCATTGGAACCGGCACTAATGTATACATTAGTGCCGGCTCAAATACAAACCGGCACTAATGTGCTTCACGTTTGACCCTTTTTTCTACTAGTGAACTACAGACATCCCTTCCTGAGATTGGATGAACTCTGTGGGTAACTCTCATGCCCCCGTGCCGCTCCCGCAAGCGGCCCGGGCGGAACCCTAGATCGCTGCCGCCGCTCTCTTCCTTCGCCTTCCTTCTCCCTTGCCGCCGCCAGGGGCCGCCGTGGGCAAAGCCCGCGCGTGTGTCGGCGGCGGCGGGGCTCCCTCCCTCCTCGCGAGGCTCCTGGGCGGCGGCGTGGTCTGTGTGGGGCGGCGAGGCGGATCTGCGGGGCTTCCCTTTGGTGGCGCTGCGGTGATGGCGGCGGCGTGGTCTGCGTGGGGCGGCAAGGCGCGGGCTCCTCCTCCTCCCGATCTGATGGCACCGCGGTGGCGCCGGCGCTCGGGCGTGCGGCGGGGTCCGCGAGGGTGGTCGGCGCACGACGTCTCCCTCCCCGATTTGATGGCTCCACGGTGGCACCAGTGCTCAGGCGGCGGTTGGCGTCGACAAGCGGTGGCGGGCGCTGGGATCTCGACGGCGCTCCGGCGTGTGCAGGCGGCGGCGGTCCCTATGCGCGGTCGGCAGCTTCGTCTCTGACCCGGACGGCGCGGGGGATGTCGGCGGCCCGGCGTGGCCGGTGATCTAGATGCGGTGGTGCCGGTGGCTCGCTGATCTGCCGGTACTCCAGGGTCTGCCTGGTGGTGCTGGTGGTGACGGCGGCCCGTGCACGAGAGTTGGATTCCTTCGAACTGATCTGGGTGAAAACTTGCCTTCGGCTTCTGCTAAGGCCGGCGGTGGCGGCGCTATTTGCGTCGTTCCCTTCTTGAAGGCATCGCCGTGGAGAAGTTCAAGGCCACTCTCTGCTACCTCCGGGGGAAACCCTATATCGGATGATCGGATGATGGCGGCGCTCTGGTGTCGTTCCTCCCTTGGGGGCGTCATTTTTGGAGGTACACACGTGATCGAGGGACCAGAGGACGGATTCTTTGGTGGAGCTGTGCTTCATCCTACACACTGATGGCGACGGATCTTGACGGCGTGGCGCAGTGCAGATTCGGAGTTTGCTGTGGGAGGATGGACTCGCGCAGGAGGACGGCGCTGTCGGGCGTCGTGGTGGCGTCGATGGCAGAGAGACCTGGCACGGTACATGCAACAGTACAGCTCTGAAGATGGATTTGTAGCAGGTGGCTGCGGCGGCCTCATACCCGGCAGGCGTCCTGGTTGAGGAGTGCGCCGGACTGGTAGGTGCCCCATACTCGGCAGGCGTCCTGGTTGGGACCTCAGGTCTTAGATGTTTAGGTTTGGCTGCGATGTCTGTTTAGTATTAGGCCCAGACTATCTGCGCCCCTTCATCAATTGGATAAATGTAGCGACAGTTGTTGCTTAGACGGTGGCTTTAGTCTTGCTGTTGTATGGCTTTGTAAGGTTTTGTGATAATAATTAATAAAGTGGCCGTATGCATCGCTCAAATGCAGAGGCCGAGAGTCATCCTCTTTTTCTAAATAAAAAAAGACATCCCTTCCTGAATTGTATGTATCTCCACTTCCAGTGCATGATCGCAGAAGAACAACAAACGGCATACAGCAAGAATAACTTCACTCGTACACTTCCTGAGGACCATACCTGCACCGGCCATTCCGTCATCCGGCGAGAAAGAGCCAGCCGGAAGGTGGTGGTACCCATGGTGGATCAGGTGGACGCGGTCGGACAATAGTCGCCGAAAGGGAATCAGCGACGGAATGTTTTGCCTTTAATAATTTGTTCGGTACTCTCAGATGCTTCATGTCACCTATTGAATTGAGGTAGCTGCTCAGAAGGTCTTAGACACTTCCGTAGGAGGAATGACTTTACCATGAAACCAAGTCATTACGGTAGATTCTATATTCTCCATATGATCATGATATAATTGCGTCTCTTACATCGCTGTTTATTCTTGGCGGAGGCAATATACAAAACTTATATATAGATGTTAGACTCTTTTTTTCCAAAAAACATATGCGAATAAAGTCAGGTGGCTTGCCGGGTTGCATAGTCGATGGCCTGCCCGGTGAGCGGGGGCGTAGGCCACGATGACCGTCTTCTGCTGCCCAAAAACCAACACTGATCCGTGCTCGGTGGTGGAGAGAGGCTACGCTTCCCCTCCCCCTGAAGTATATATCTTCGGGGCTTGCGACAGTCCGATGAGCGGGCTGCCGGACAAAGAAAGACATGTCATGGGAATGGAGATCTGCCGCGACCGGTCATAGATTAGTTTAGCCTAGTCCGGTATAGTTTAGTTTAAATATGTCCGAAATGTAAATGTCTTTATTCGCTTCCTATGAAAATCATCCGTTTGCATGTATATCCCGGTTAGATCAACTAGCGGTCATAAGTCATAACCTATGTATGTGCATACGCGGGTCTCTCGCGGACTCACACAAGGGTAGAATGGGTAATTAACTAGCTAACGCGCAATGGAAGCTAGCCGGAACGACGGGAACATGCGCATGTGTTGTGCGAGAAGATCGAACCGGATTGCTATAAATTACATGCAACTCGTGTCATGTGTTGTACTGTACCATATTTTGTATTCCTTCTAATTTCTCCTACCAATGAAATGATACACAAGCTTTGCGTATTCGCGAAAAAAATAGATGCAACTGTCCCAACAGCCAAAGGAGAAATGGGTCATGTCGAGTGCTGCTTTCAGAGCTTGAGAGGGGAGGGAACTAACTTCTTGCAAGTGGTAAAGATCCAAGCCTTGACGAACAGACAGAGTCAGGGTTTGGTCAATTTCTTGCCTAGTCACATTCAGTTCTAAGTTGTAACACTAGCTTCAGGGAAGGCAGTAGGTCGATCACCTGTTCAAGTACAATGACGTCTGAATTATCTAGTGACCTGAAGAAATGTGGAACAAAGGAGGGTATGCCCATTGCCAAGAACTTTGCCGGACCCACAGTTAGACAGTTAGCTAATTAACGGTGCTCCCAAGATGATCAGCCTAGCATCAGATCCGAAGTGCTAATCTTGGTTAGACTGATACTCTGGATGCTAAAAAATATGCTGGCCAGGCCAGATTGTTGAATCCAGAGAAGAAACGCCATATGTGAAACCTGGATGAGTGCGCAGAAGCCCAAACCGCAATCGATGGCTTCCTTGCTGCAACCTCAAGCCCTGCAACCGACCAAAGATTCTGAAGGAAGAACACAAAATGTAGGCTGGCGAGCCCAGGTTTTTTGCCTGCAGCAGATGCGAATTTCACGGACCGCAGTGATGCGTCTGATTCCTTTGTTGCTTTGCTGTTTTTATTTATTCAGAAAATACAATAATATTTCTGTCGTTTATATTATCTATCTATTATCCAAATTACCATTTTCTTCGCTGAACTAGTGCTCCTATCTTAGGCCATCCACTTGATCAAAATTTGTTGTTGTCCTAAAATCATCTGTGTTTGGAGGCCCAACGGTGTCTAAAAGAACATAAATCCGTAAGGGCATGGATTATCTGCTCCTCAGCTGAGAGAGTGATTCTTGTTTTTCTTAGTTGAGTTGACAAAGGCAAGCCACCAACCTTCCCTCTAGTTAGGGTTTACTTCTCCCGGAGGCGATCGCGCCGCCATTGAGCACTTCACCTTCCCTCCTCCGGTTGCAGCTAGGCGGGCTGATTCGGGCTGATTAAGGGGTGATCTGGCATCACTTCCCGGCCTTGATCTCCCCCTGTGTTGCGCCGGAGAGCTAGGGCTTCGCTTCACAGTCTGATCGAGTTCTTTTCTCGGGCTAGGGTTCAGGTTTTCAGCGGCTATGGGATCGAAGGCCAATGAGGCGTCGGGTTCCAACTCCGCAACAGATGTGGAGAAGATGATGGCTGAGTTGGGTCTCCGTGAGGAAGATCTCGACGATGTCGTCTTTGACGAGAAGGAGGCACCACCCACTAGTAGAAAAAGAGGCTTTGGTTCGGCCAGAAAAGAGCATTAGTACCGGTTGCATTACGAACCGGGACTAATGTGAGCATTAGTCCCGGTTCGAGCGGCTAGGGCACCGTACAGGCATTACTCCCGGTTCAAATGAGACCTTTAGTCCCGGTTGGTTAGTACCGGTTCGTGCCACCAACCGGTACTAAAGGTTTTCTAACCTTTAGTACCGGTTGGTGCCACGAACCAGTACTAATGGTGCAATTTTCAAATCCTACCCCCCCTGTGTATCGCCTTTTCAATTTTATAAAAAACAAAAGAAAATGATAAAAACTTCAAAAGTTAAAATCCTTCGAGATGTAGTTATGTTACACATCTACTAGTTAGGAAAATTTAAAAACTTAAATTTGGACATGTTTTGCAAAAAGTGTAGGGAAAATGTAAAACGGCTATAACTTTTGCATACGATGTCAGAAAAAACGTATAATATATCAAAATGTTCAGCACAAAAATCCGCATCCGGTTTTGACGGCTACGGCCTGTTTGCAATTTTTTAGAATCCTCAAATTCTAAAAGGAAAAAAAAGTTATGCTCAAATTTCAGTTTTTTTTAATTTTCGTTAAATCTGGTCAAACTATGGTCAAACTACTTATTCAAGAAGTATTAGCGTTACTAAATAATTATTCAAGAATATTAGTGTTACTAAATAATTATTTCAGTTTTTTTGAATTTTGGTCAAATCTGGTCAAACTTTGGTCAAACAATGGTCAAACTACTAATTCAAGAAATATTAGTGTTACTAAATAATTATTGTTTTTTAGAACGATAGTTTCAAACTCAAACAGTGAAATGTGTGACTTCATGCTTAAGCTAAACTCCTGAGGGTTAATAGGATTGGCATCTTACTATTGTCAGGAAAACAACAAGTGCAGACTTGGAAACGAGGGAGAATAGAACCCGAAAGTTAAGCGTGCTCAGGCTGGGGTAGTGAGAGGATGGAGGCTGGGGTAGTGAGAGGATAGGTGGCCGTTCGGGAAGTTAGATGATTTGGAATGATGAGGGTTGATTAGAGATTAGAGGTTAAATTGAGCAGTGATGAGGGCTGATTAGAGATTAGAGGTTAAAATAATTCAGAAATTTGAAAATTCAGAAAAAAAATTCAAAAAAGTCATAAAATTTTCTTTAGTACCGATTGGTGGCACCAACCGGGACTAAAGGTGGACTTCCATGCAGCGGCCACGTGGAGGGCCTTTAGTCCCGGTTCGTATAAGAACCGGGACTAAAGGGGGGGCCTTTAGTAACGACCCTTTAGTCCCGGTTCCAGAATTGGGACTAAAGGCCCTTATGAACCGGGACAAATGACCATTTTTCTACTAGTGACCAAATGCAACGAGGTGGATGGCCGTGGCGAGGGTCCATATCGACAAACCATATAGTTAGTACTGGTTTTTCAAAAACATGAGGGCAGCGTGGGATTTGGCGCATGAGGTGAAGTTCCGTCCCCTAGAAGATAATATGTATACTCTGCAATTCTTCTGCCTAGGGGATTGGGAAAGAGTTATGCAGGAGGGGCGATGGAATTTCAGAGGGAACGTTGTGATCATCACCCCATATGATGGAATCACCAAACCCACAAAGGTCAATCTGGATACACTGGATATATGGATACAGATCCATGATGTTCCTGATTTATATGCACACCTTGTTACACCGTTGGCTGCTAAGGTAGGAGAGGTCCTTTTCACAGAGAATATCACGCAAGATTTTGCAGGGAATTTTTACCGCGTGTGGGTCAAGATCAATGTTCATAAACCCCTCAAGAACGCGGTGTCAATGATTTGGGATGGCAAGCGTCAGATCTATAGGGTGAAGTACGAGCGCTTGCCAGATTGGTGCGCTGTTTGCGGGCATCTAGGGCACGTATACAAGGAGCATGGAGATGGTATCCACCCCCTTCTGCATTATATTTCAAAGATCTCCGTGCGTCGTGCAACATGCAAGTAGGGGAAGGCCCTGGACGTGGTAGAGGATGTCGGGGTGGCCGGCGTGGCGGTCGTTCTGGTGGAAGGGATGCTGGTCGAGGGGGATCCCGCAGTCATATGGACGGAGTTGAACATGAGAATATAGATACTAAGGAATCTGATGCAGTAATGGAGGAGGCGAATGAGAGAAGGAAGAGATTGGCCAATGAGCAGAAAACCGGATCAGCTCTCGCTATTCTGCCTGCTTTAGGGTCCATGTTGGCTGCTATCCCTCAGACAATACCTGCTAGTCCATCATCAGTGCAAGATCCAAAGAGATCCCACATTACTACAGACAAGAACGGTGTGAAGAAAGGAACTACCATGGAGAAGCAAATTGAGGCAAAATCGGCGACCTCCCGAGGGGAGGATCGCCGGGCGCAATGAATATTCTTTGTTGGAATTGTCGCGGTGCGGGCAAAGCCGCGACAATTCGAGAACTTCGCGACCTAGCGAAGCAATTTGCCCCGACCGTGTTGTGTGTCATTGAAACTTAGATCTCAAAAGCACGTGTCGAGAGTCTTGCGAGTACTTTAGGTTTTACTCATGCTTATGGTGTTGGTAGTTCAGGCCGCAGTGGCGGTATTGGTGTTTTTTGGAATGATGGAATAAAACTGGACGTCTTTGGTTACTCTGAGTATCATGTGGATGCAAAAGTGCTGATTCCTAACCACGAGGAGTGGAGACTTACGTGTGCTTACGGTGAAGCACAGACCTGAGAGAGGCATAGAACATGGGATGTACTTAAATCACTAGCCAGTAACAACCCGTTGCCATGGTTATGTATCGGTGATTTTAATGAAGTCCTACATTTGCATGAACATGTTGGGACAGGACAAAGAAGGAGGGCTCAGATTCAAGGCTTCAGGGATGCCGTGGACGTGTGTGCTCTAAACGATCTTGGTTACCACGGGAAACCGTGGACTTATGAGAAAAAGACCTCTGGGGGCGGGTATTGCCGTGTGCGTCTAGACAGGGCTTTGGCAAGCTCAGATTGGAGCACACTTTTCCCCCATGCAAATCTAGTTCATGAAATAGGAGCTTCATCTGATCATTGTCCAATTAGATTGCAACTAGAGCCTGTGCAGCCCTCGCAGAAGGTGCAGAAAATTTTCAGGTATGAGTGCTACTGGGAGCGCCATGACACGTTCCGCGAATCGCTAGAGAACATGTGGAGCGGGAACCCGGGGAGCCAGTCAGCGGAGCAGCTCTCCAAGAAACTCGACGACCTGTCGGTGTCACTGCAGCAATGGAGTGGGGCCAACATCGGATGTGTATCCAGAAAGATAAAGAACTTGAAGAAAGAACTAGCAGTTTTGCAAAACGACCCTCAACGCTTGTCACCTTCACATGCAGAAACACAAATTATTGATCATCTAGTGGAATTGTATCATATGGAAGAGACCATGCTACGACAGAGGTCGAGGGTAGGATGGTTTACGGAGGGCGATAAGAATACAAAATTCTTTCAGCGTAGAGCTAGCATGCGCCGAAGGAAAAACATGATCAAAAATCTCCAGAAGCAGGACGGCTCATTGACACAAGATCCAGCTGAGATGGCGGCTCTCACACATGAGTTTTACAATGATCTATTCCATTCTGAAGGTACAACTGGCATGGATACTATACTGGATGATGTACCGGTTAAAGTGATAGCGGAGATGAATAGAGATTTAACTGAACCTTTTACCCAAGAGGAAGTTAAAACGGCTCTCTTTCAGATGTACCCGACAAAAGCTCCGGGCCCTGATGGATATCCAGCACATTTTTTCCAGCGGCACTGGGAGCTCTGTGGAGGAGAGGTTACTAATGTGGTCCTCCGAATCCTTAGAGGGGAGGAAAGTCCGAAGGTAATTAACAAAACTTTGTTAGTACTTATCCCTAAGGTCAAGGATCTGGATCAGCTGTCACAATTTCGCCCTATAAGCCTATGCAATGTGCTATATAAAATTGCTTCGAAGGTTTTAGCGAACAGATTGAAACAGATCTTGCCAGAGATTATTTCAGAGGAGCAATCCGCCTTTGTCCCGGGGCGTTTGATCACTGACAATATCATAACAGCCTACGAATGCCTGCACTTCATGAAGAGAAATAAAGCAAAGAGGAATAGGTTTTGTGTCGTGAAACTTGACATGATGAAAGCCTATGATCGCGTTGAATGGAGTTATCTTGAGGCTATTATGATCAAGCTTGGCTTTGCACCGTCTTGGGTGGCCTTGGTAATGAGGATGGTGAGCACAGTTTCATTCTCTGTTCTTTTTAATGGTTCCAAGTTAGAAGAGTTTATACCATCGAGAGGGATCCGTCAGGGGGACCCAATTTCTCCATATCTGTTTTTGCTTGCAGCGGAGGGCCTTACGTGCCTCTTAAAAACACAAGATGAATCATCGCACCTCAGTGGAATACGAGTGGCTCCATCGGCTCCGCCGGTCAGCCACTTGCTCTTCATAGATGATAGCCTGCTGTTTGTCAAAGCCAGTTCAGATGGAGCGAATGAGTTGTCCTCCTTGATGGAGACCTACTACCAAGCGTCAGGCCAAAGAATTAACTTGGCAAAATCATCAGTGTTTTTCAGCAAAGGGTATCCTAATACCTTACCGGTAGAGGTGATGATTTCTCTTAATATTGCAAATGAATCACTCTTAGATAGATATCTGGGGGTGCCCACTAATGTAGGTAATAGCAAAAATGGTGCCTTCAAGTTCCTAAAGGATAGAGTGTGGAGCAAGATAAAAGGATGGTTGGAAAAACTCCTATATTCAGGAGGTAAGGAGGTGCTTATTAAATCGGTGGCCCAAGTGGTACCGGTGTATTCTATGTCATGTTTCAAGATTCCAAGAGGACTATCTGAACATATTAACACACTGATTCAGAAGTTTTGGTGGGGTGGTAAGGAAGGGCAACGAAAACCTAACTGGGTCTCCTGACCATGACAAAACCCAAGTTCTATGGAGGTCTTGGTTTCAGGGACATTGAGTTGTTCAATCTTGCCTTACTTGCGAGACAGGCTTGGTGAGTACTCACGGAACCTAGCTCTATGAGTGCATGGGGTTTGAAGGCTAAGTATTTCAGCAACACTGATTTTCTATCAGCTGAGTTGGGCACAACCCCCTCACAAATTTGGAGATCTATTCTGGAAGGATGGGATGTGCTAGTTCAAGGGCTTATCAGAAGGATTGCTGATGGGAGTTCGACTTATGTATGGAGAAACAATTGGCTTCCGCGCCCCTATAACATGAGGCCAATAGTTTGCAGAACAAAACACCAACCTTTGGTGGTAGCCGAGCTGACTTTACCGGGAGCAGAATGGAACAGACCACTGACCAACGAGGTCTTTCTGCCATCGGATGCTAGAGCTATATATGAGATTCCACTGTCCACGTTACATATGGATGATTTCTGGAGCTGGGTCCATGAAAAGAACGGGGTTTTCTCGGTGAGGTCAGCCTATCACATGCTCATCAGTATGAAAATGAGGAGGGAAGCCTGGCTTGAGGTCCGGTTTGACGCCTCCAATGCCGAGGGTGAGCAGCGAGCGTGGTCAAAGCTTTGGAAGGTGGATGTTGTTGGAAATATGCCCTAGAGGCAATAATAAAATGGTTATTATTATATTTCTTTGTTCATGATAATTGTCTATTGTTCATGCTATAATTGTGTTATCCGGAAATCGTAATACAAGTGTGAATACATAGACCACAACACGTCCCTAGTGAGCCTCTAGTTGACTAGCTCGTTGATCTAAAGATAGTCATGGTTTCCTGACTATGGACATTAGATGTCATTGATAACGGGATCACATCATTAGGAGAATGATGTGATGGACAAGACCCAATCCTAAGCTTAGCTCAAAGATAGTGTAGTTCGTTTGCTGTAGCTTTTCCGAATGTCAAGTATCATTTCCTTAGACCATGAGATTGTGCAACTCCTGGATACCGTAGGAGTGCCTTGGGTGTGCCAAACGTCACAACGTAACTGGGTGACTATAAAGGTACATTACAGGTATCTCCGAAAATATCTGTTGGGTTGGCACGAACCGAGACTGGGATTTGTCACTCCGTATGACAAAGAGGTATCTCTGGGCCCACTCGGTAATGCATCATCATAATGAGCTCAATGTGACCAAGTGGTTGATCACGGGATCATGCATTACGGCACGAGTAAAGTGACTTGCCGGTAACGAGATTGAAAGAGGTATTGGGATACCGACGATCGAGTCTTGGGCAAGTAACGTACCGATTGACAAAGGGAATTGTATACGGATTGATTGAATCCTCGACATCGTGGTTCATCCGATGAGATCATCGTGGAGCATGTGGGAGCCAACATGGGTATCCAGATCCCGCTGTTGTTTATTGACCGGAGAGTTGTCTCGGTCATGTCTGCATGTCTCCCGAACCCATAGGGTCTACACACTTAAGGTTCGGTGACGCTAGGGTTGTTAGGAAGACTTGTATGTGATTACCGAATGTTGTTCGGAGTCCCGGATGAGATCCCGGACGTCACGAGGAGTTCCGGAATGGTCCGGAGGTAAAGATTTATATATGGGAAGTTGTCATACGGTCGCCGGAAAGTTTCGGGGGCATATCAGTATTGTACCGGGGCAACCGGAGGGGTTCCGGGGGTCCACCGGGAGGGGCCACCTCTTTCGGAGGGCCTTATGGGCTGTATGGAGAAGGGAACCAGCCCAAGTGGGCTGGGGTGCCACACCCCCCTAGGGCCCATGCGCGTAGGGTTGGGGGGAAACCCTAAGGGGGGCGCCCCCTTGCTTGGGGGGCAAGCCCCCCTCCCCTTGGCCGCCCCCCTCTAGATCTCATCTAGAGGGGGCCGGCCCCCTTCCCCCTTCCCCCTTCCCCTATAAATAGAGGGGTGAGGGGAGGGCTACACACAACATCCAAGGCGCAGCCCCTCCCCTCCCAAACACCTCTCCTCCTCCATAAGAGCTTGGCGAAGCCCTGCCGGAGTACTGCAGCTTCACCACCACCACGCCGTCGTGCTGCTGTTGGAGCCCTCTTCCTCAACCTCTCCCTCCTCCTTGCTAGATCAAGGCGTGGGAGACGTCCTCGCTCCGTACATGTGTTGAACACGGAGGTGCCGTCCGTTCGGCGCTAGGATCTTGGGTGATTTGGATCACGACGAGTACGACTCCATCAACCCCGTTCTCTTGAACGCTTCCGCTCGTGATCTACAAGGGTATGTAGATGCACTCCTCTCTCCCTGGTTGCTAGATGACTCCATAGATTGATCTTGGTGATGCGTAGAAAATTTTAAAATTTTGCTACGTTCCCCAACAGTGGTATCAGAGCTAGGTTTATGCGTAGTTACTAGGCACGAGTAGAACACAAATCAGTTGTGGGCGTCGATATTGTCAATTTGCTTGCCGTTACTAGTCTTATCTTGATTCGGTGGCATCGTGGGATGAAGCGGCCCGGACCAACCTTACACGTACGCTTACGTGAGACCGGTTCCACTGACTGACATGCACTAGTTGCATAAGGTGGCTGGCGGGTGTCTGTCTCTCCCACTTTAGTCGGATCAGATTCGATGAACATGGTCCTTATGAAGGGTAAATAGAAATTGGCAATTCACGTTGTGGTTTTGGCGTAGGTAAGAAATGTTCTTGCTAGAAACCTATAGCAGCCACGTAAAAACTTGCAACAACAATTAGAAGACGTCTAACTTGTTTTTGCAGCAAGTGTTTTGTGATGTGATATGGCCAAAGGATGTGATGAATGATATATGTGATGTATGAGATGATCATGTTCTTGTAATAGGAATCACGACTTGCATGTCGATGAGTATGGCAACCGGCATGAGCCATAGGAGTTGTCTTTATTTATTTATGACCTGCGTGTCAACATAAACGTCATGTAATTACTTTACTTTATTGCTAAAGCGTTAGCCATAGTAGTAGAAGTAATAGATGACGAGACAACTTCAAGAAGACACGATGATGGAGATCATGATGATGGAGATCATGGTATCATGCCGGTGACAACGATGATCATGGAGCCCCGAAGATGGAGATCAAAAGGAGCAAATGATATTGGCCATATCATGTCACTATTTGATTGCATGTGATGTTTATCATGTTTTACATCTTATTTGCTTAGAACGACGGTAGCTTAAATAAGATGATCCCTCGCAATAATTTCAAGAAAGTGTTCCCCCTAACTGTGCACCGTTGCGAAGGTTCGTTGTTTCGAAGCACCACGTGATGATCGGGTGTGATAGATTCTAACGTTCGAATACAACGGGTGTAAGCCAGATTTACACACGCAATACACTTAGGTTGACTTGACGAGCCTAGCATGTACAGACATGGCCTTGAAACACGAAAGACCGAAAGGTCGAGCATGAGTCGTATAGAAGATATGATCAACATGAAGATGTTCACCGATGTTGGCTAGTCCGTCTCACGTGATGATCGGACATGGCCTAGTTAACTCGGATCATGTTTCACTTAGATGACTGGAGGGATGTCTATCTGAGTGGGAGTTCATTGAGTAATTTGATTAAATGAACTTAATTATCATGAACTTAGTCTAAAATCTTTACAATATGTCTTGTAGATCAAATGGCCCACGTTGTCCTCAACTTCAACGCGTTCCTAGAGAAAACCAAGCTGAAAGACGATGGCAGCAACTATACGGACTGGGTCCGGAACCTAAGGATCATCCTCATAGCTGCCAAGAAAGATTATGTCCTAGAAGCACCGCTAGGTGACGCACCCGTCCCATAGAACCAAGACGTTATGAACGCTTGGCAGTCACGTGCTGATGATTACTCCCTCGTTCAGTGCGGCATGCTTTACAGCTTAGAACCGGGGCTCCAAAAGCATTTTGAGAGACACGGAGCATATGAGATGTTCGAAGAGCTGAAAATGGTTTTTCAAGCTCATGCCCGGGTCGAGAGATATGAAGTCTCCGACAAGTTCTTCAGCTGTAAGATGGAGGAAAATAGTTCTGTCAGTGAGCACATACTCAAAATGTCTGGGTTGCATGACCGCTTGACTCAGTTAGGAGTAAATCTCCCGGATGACGCGGTCATTGACAGAATCCTTCAGTCGCTTCCACCGAGCTACAAGAGCTTTGTGATGAACTTCAATATGCAGGGGATGGAAAAGACCATTCCTGAGGTATATTCAATGCTGAAATCAGCAGAGGTAGAAGTCAAAAAGGAACATCAAGTGTTGATGGTGAATAAAACCACTAAGTTCAAGAAAGGCAAGGGTAAGAAGAACTTCAAGAAGGACGGCAAGGGAGTTGCCGCGCCCGGTAAGCAAGCTGCCGGGAAGAAGCCAAAGAATGGACCCAAGCCCGAGAATGAGTGTTTTTATTGCAAGGGAAGTGGTCACTGGAAGCGTAACTGCCCCAAATACTTAGCGGACAAGAAGGCCGGCAACACGAAAGGTATATGTGATATACATGTAATTGATGTGTACCTTACCAGTACTCGTAGTAGCTCCTGGGTATTTGATACCGGTGCGGTTGCTCACATTTGTAACTCAAAGCAGGAGCTGCAGAATAAGCGGAGACTGGCAAAGGACGAGGTGATGATGCGCGTCGGGAATGGTTCCAAGGTCAATGTGATCGCCGTCGGCACGCTGCCTCTACATTTACCTACGGGATTAGTTTTAAACCTCAATAATTGTTATTTAGTGCCAGCTTTGAGCATGAACATTGTATCAGGATCTCGTTTAATTCGAGATGGCTGCTCATTTAAATCCGAGAATAATGGCTGTTCTATTTATATGAGAGATATGTTTTATGGTCATGCTCCGATGGTGAATGGTTTATTCTTAATGAATCTCGAGCGTAATGCTACACATATTCATAGTGTGAATACCAAAAGATGTAAGGTTGATAATGATAGTCCCACATACTTGTGGCACTGCCGCCTTGGTCACATAGGTGTCAAACGCATGAAGAAGCTCCATGTAGATGGACTTTTAGAGTCTCTTGATTATGAATCATTTGACACGTGCGAACCATGCCTCATGGGTAAAATGACCAAGACTCCGTTCTCAGGAACAATGGAGCGATCAACCAACTTATTGGAAATCATACATACTGATGTGTGTGGTCCAATGCGTGTTGAGGCTCGCGGTGGCTATCGTTATGTTCTCACCCTCACTGATGACTTGAGTAGATATGGGTATGTCTACTTAATGAAACACAAGTCTAAGACCTTTGAAAAGTTCAAGGAATTTCAGAGTGAGGTTGAGAATCAACGTGACAAGACAATCAAGTTCTTGCGATCAGATCGTGGGGGAGAATACTTGAGTCACGAGTTTGGCACACACTTAAGAAAATGTGGAATAGTTTCACAACTCACGCCGCCTGGAACACCTCAGCGTAATGGTGTGTCCGAACGTCGTAATCGCACTCTATTGGATATGGTGCGATCTATGATGTCTCTTACCAATTTACCGCTGTCATTTTGGGGCTATGCTTTAGAGACTGCCGCATTCACTTTAAATAGGGCTCCGTCGAAATCCGTTGAGACGACACCGTATGAATTATGGTTTGGGAAGGAACCTAAGCTGTCGTTTCTAAAAGTTTGGGGATGCGATGCTTATGTCAAGAAACTTCAACCTGAAAAGCTCGAACCCAAGTCGGCAAAATGCGTCTTCATAGGATACCCTAAAGAAACTGTTGGGTATACCTTCTACCTCAGATCCGAAGGCAAGATCTTTGTTGCCAAGAATGGGTCCTTTCTAGAGAAAGAGTTTCTCTCGAAAGAAATAAGTGGGAGGAAAGTAGAACTTGATGAAGTATTGCCTCTTGAACCGGTAAGTGGCGCAACTCAAGAAAATGTTCCTGAGGTGCCTGCACCGACTAGAGAGGAAGTTAATGATGATGATCATGAAACTTCAGATCAAGTTACTACTGAACTTCGTAGGTCCACGAGGACACGTTCCGCACCACAGTGGTACGGCAACCCTGTCTTGGAAATCATGTTGTTAGACAACGGTGAACCTTCGAACTATGAAGAAGCGATGGCGGGCCCAGATTCCGACAAATGGCTGGAAGCCATGAAATCCGAGATAGGATCCATGTATGAAAACGAAGTATGGACTTTGACTGACTTGCCCGATGATCGACGAGCCATAGGAAATAAATGGATCTTTAAGAAGAAGACAGACGCGGATGGTAATGTGACCATCTATAAAGCTCGACTTGTCGCTAAGGGTTATCGACAAGTTCAAGGGGTTGACTACGATGAGACTTTCTCACCCGTAGCGAAGCTGAAGTCCGTCTGAATCATGTTAGCAATTGCTGCATTCTATGATTATGAGATATGGAAAATGGACGTCAAAACGGCATTCCTTAATGGTTTCCTTAAGGAAGAACTGTATATGATGCAGCCGGAAGGTTTTGTCGATCCTAAGAATGCTAACAAGGTGTGCAAGCTCCAACGCTCAATTTATGGGCTGGTGCAAGCATCTCGGAGTTGGAACATTCGTTTTGATGAGATGATCAAAGCGTTTGGGTTTATGCAGACTTATGGAGAAGCCTGCATTTACAATAAAGTGAGTGGGGGCTCTGTAGCATTTCTCATATTGTATGTGGATGACGTACTGTTGATGGGAAATGATATAGAATTCTTGGAAAGCATAAAGGCCTACTTGAACAAGTGTTTTTCAATGAAGGACCTTGGAGAAGCTGCTTATATATTAGGCATCAAGATCTATAGAGATAGATCGAGACGCCTCATTGGTCTTTCACAGAGTACGTACCTTGACAAGATATTGAAGAAGTTCAAAAATGGATCAGTCAAAGAAGGGGTTCTTGCCTGTATTACAAGGTACGAGATTGAGCACGGCTCAATGCCCGACCACGGCAGAAGATAGAGAAAAGATGAGTGTCGTCCCCTATGCCTTGGCCATAGGGTCTATCATGTATGCTATGTTGTGTACCAGACCTGATGTAAACCTTGCCGTAAGTTTGGTAGGAAGGTACCAAAGTAATCCCGGCATGGAACACTGGACAGCGGTCAAGAATATCCTGAAGTACCTGAAAAGGACTAAGGAAAGGTTTCTCATTTATGGAGGTGACGAAGAGCTCGTCGTAAAGGGTTACGTCGATGCTAGCTTCACACAGATCTGGATGACTCTAAGTCACAAACCGGATACGTGTATATTTTGAATGGTGGGGCAGTAAGCTGGTGCAGTTGCAAGCAAAGCGTTGTGGCGGGATCTACATGTGAAGCGGAGTACATGGCAGCCTCGGAGGCAGCACAAGAAGCAGTCTGTGTGAAGGAGTTCATTACCGACCTAGGAGTCATACCCAATGCGTCGGGCCCGATGACTCTCTTCTGTGACAACACTGGAGCTATTGCCCTTGCCAAGGAGCCCAGGTTTCATAGGAAGACCAGGCATATCAAGCGTCGCTTCAACTCCATTCATGAAAGTGTTCAAAATGGAGACATAGAGATTTGTAAAGTACATACAGACCTGAATGTAGTAGATCCGTTGACTAAACCTCTCCCTAGAGCAAAACATGATCAACACTAGAACTACATGGGTGTTCGATTCATCACAATGTAACTAGAATATTGACTCTAGTGCAAGTGGGAGACTGTTGGAAATATGCCCTAGAGGCAATAATAAAATGGTTATTATTATATTTCTTTGTTCATGATAATTGTCTATTGTTCATGCTATAATTGTGTTATCCGGAAATCGTAATACATGTGTGAATACATAGACCACAACACGTCCCTAGTGAGCCTCTAGTTGACTAGCTCGTTGATCAAAAGATAGTCATGGTTTCCTGACTATGGACATTAGATGTCATTGATAACGGGATCACATCATTAGGAGAATGATGTGATGGACAAGACCCAATCCTAAGCTTAGCTCAAAGATCGTGTAGTTCGTTTGCTGTAGCTTTTCCGAATGTCAAGTATCATTTCCTTAGACCATGAGATTGTCCAACTCCCGGATACCGTAGGAGTGCCTTGGGTGTGCCAAACGTCACAACATAACTGGGTGACTATAAAGGTACATTACAGGTATCTCCGAAAGTATCTGTTGGGTTGGCACGAATCGAGACTGGGATTCGTCACTCCGTATGACGGAGAGGTATCTCTGGGCACACTCAGTAATGCATCATCATAATGAGCTCAATGTGACCAAGTGGTTGATCACGGGATCATGCATTACGGCACGAGTAAAGTGACTTGCCGGTAACGAGATTGAACGAGGTATTGGGATACCGACGATCGAGTCTCGGGCAAGTAACGTACCGATTGACAAAGGGAATTGTATACGGATTGATTGAATCCTCGACATCATGGTTCATCCGATGAGATCATCGTGGAGCATGTGGGAGGCAACATGGGTATCCAGATCCCGCTGTTGGTTATTGACCAGAGAGTCGTCTCGGTCATGTCTGCATGTCTCCCGAACCCGTAGGGTCTACACACTTAAGGTTCGGTGACGCTAGGGTTGTTAGGAAGACTTGTATGTGATTACCGAATGTTGTTCGGAGTCCCGGATGAGATCCCGGATGTCACGAGGAGTTTCGGAATGGTCCGGAGGTAAAGATTTATATATGGGAAGTTGTCATACGGTCGCCGGAAAGGTTCGGGGGCATATCGGTATTGTACCGGGGCCACCAAAGGGGTTCCGGGGGTCCACCGGGAGGGGCCACCTCTTCCGGAGGGCCTTATGGGCTGTATGGAGAAGGGAACCAGCCCAAGTGGGCTAGGGCACCGCACCCCCCTAGGGCCCATGCGCCTAGGGTTGGGGGGGGGGGAAACCCTAAGGGGGTGCCCCCTTGCTTGGGGGGCAAGCCCCCCTCCCCTTGGCCGCCGCCCCCCCTCTAGATCTCATCTAGAGGGGGCCGTCCCCCTTCCCCCTTCCCCTATAAATAGAGGGGTGAGGGGAGGGCTACACACAACATCCAAGGTGCAGCCCCTCCCCTCCCAACACCTCTCCTCCTCCATAAGAGCTTGGCGAAGCCCTGCCGGAGTACTGCAGCTTCACCACCACCACGCCGTCGTGCTGCTGTTGGAGCCCTCTTCCTCAACCTCTCCCTCCTCCTTGCTGGATCAAGGCGCGGGAGACGTCCTCGCTTCATACGTGTGTTGAACACGGAGGTGCCGTCCGTTCGGCGCTAGGATCTTCGGTGATTTGGATCACGACGAGTACGACTCCATCAACCCCGTTCTCTTGAATGCTTCCGCTCGTGATCTACAAGGGTATGTAGATGCACTCCTCTCTCCCTCGTTGCTAGATGACTCCATAGATTGATCTTGGTGATGCGTAGAAAAATTTAAAATTCTGCTACGTTCCCCAACAGATGTTCCATCAAAGGTTAAGATCTTCTTATGGCGCCTAGCGCAGAACTCCATGCCCACGGCGGATATTTTACACAACAGGAGCATGTCGACGACCACAAACTGCAAGTTGTGTGGGGCTGAGGATTCTTGGCAGCATTCTCTTCTTCATTGCAGCGTCGCAAGATGCGTATGGGGCCTGCAAGACCCTGACATTTATGAAGTCTTGAACAATGCAAGGGAGCCGGATGCCAAGAGATGGATCTTTGCTGTCTTGGAGATGCTTTCGTCTGCAGAATTCACACAAGTGTTGGTGACACTATGGGCTATCTGGTTTGCAAGAAGGCAGGCCATCCATGATAGTATCTTTCAGAGTCCCATGTCTACCCATACCTTCATCATGCGGTACATTCGGGAGTTGCAGGATTGTAAACCTAAGCAAAAGCCACGGGTAGGAGGGCTTGTTCCTCGAACTGGCTGGATCCCCCCGGAGCCGGGGGTGGCCAAGATACGGGTAGATGGAGTGGTCTCAAGGAATCAAGGCAAGGGATCCATCAGTGCTATATGCAGGTCGTTAGATGGAGTTTTCCTAGGGGCATCCTGCATGAAATATAGTGGAATAGCTGAGCTAGCCACTTTGAAGGCCCTCACATGCCGTGAGGCTCTGGCACTGGCAACAGACTTGCACCTGGAGAGGATTCTCGTTGCATCTGATTGTCAAACTGTGGTTCGAGATATTCAGAGTTGGACAGGTGGTTCATATGCTACGGTCATCAAGGAAATTAACGCGAGAGCGGCAAGTTTCTAGCAATGTTCTTTCATCTTTGAAAGAAGAGATTCAAATGTTGAGGCACATAGCCTCGCTAAACACGCTTTTGGTCTGGATCCGGGGCGCCATGTGTGGCTATTAGATCCCCCAGACTTGATTTGTATTCCGATGAACATTATTAATTAATAAAGCAAGAGTGTTTAGACTCAAAAAAAATCTGCTCCTCAGCTCAAATACACCTGCATGAATTGTGAATTCCAAAAAAAATCTGATTTTTTTTGTGAATGAACATCAACAAATTTTCTAACACCCTGCAAAAATTTACCTTGAAATGACATCCGTGGAGGTCTGTACAAAAAAAAATCAAGGCTCAAAAAGACGCATTTTGGCTCAAAAATCGGGGGTCAGTTTGCAGTCTCACCGAGTGAACACTACTACAATTTTACATGACAACAATCTGGAAAACATTCATAAGTAGAGCACGCTGCTCTCTAATCTCTCTGAAAGTAGCAATGAACAAAGCAGCAAAAAGCATTTCCCTGATTTCATTTGTCAGCAGGAATCACTACTAGTACAATTTTACATCATTAAACATTAGGCACCTCCGATAATTCAAGAAACAAAGAGCTGCCTATGAAATCTCACACAACTATCATTGATCAATTCTGATAGTTTGGAAATACTACATCATAAATAGTACAGTTTGACATGATGCTAATTAGGTATCTAAAAGTTCAACATTATGCACTGACTGCAAGGCTCGACGACTTTTAACATGACTCCAGAGGGAAATTTCCACTCAACATGTCTTCTGATAGCCAAACGCGCCCTGTGAGACTCCATGAGGATATCCTCCCCCGTATGGAGGCATCGGTCAGGTGCGGCCGCCATGAGGATACCCCTCTCTGCATAGAACCATCTGTTAGGTTTATCAACGCTACACACACCAGAACTCTGACAGTCATGAGTGGTGTCTAACGTGAGGCGCTCGAGCGATGTCGCGTTCTCAACAATGTGGCATGTCAACTCGACCAAGCTCTTTGCGGAGCAGAAGCCGATGATTGTCACACGCTTTAGGTTGTTGTGACACTGCTGTGGTGGCCACCTTAGGTGTGAGGAATCCTCGACAACTGAATCATGCTTCATGTAAGGCTGCCGCACCTACATAGAAAGCCAAGATGCTCGCATCAGCAGTTTCACAATGCACTAGGTATGCTAGCAAGGTTCAAGTAACTTACTTCCAAGATGAATGTCTCCAGGCAAGGAGAAGCTTCAAGAAAAGAAGCCAGAGAAAGGTAATCATAAGCTGGTGAAATAGCTTCATCTCCAATTAGAGAAATATGCAAGTACTTGAGGCAAAGGAATTTGCTAGGTAGCATTGGTGTACTGATCATCTGCATAAAGATATCAAGATTAATTATATTACTAGGTATGTCAGATATAATATGCAAATAGCTATTCTATACTTATCTAAACTTTCAGAATATACCTCATTAGGTGAGGATATGGCAAGTGTTTCAACATTTGGCGCATAGGACAGAAGCTTAGTCCGAGCATGCAAGACAATGTTGGACTGACCAAATTCTAAACAATCCATTTCAACATTCTTTACTTGCAATGTATTTTCGAAGAAAATTGATACTAAGCTACCAGAGAAGTGAAAAATGGAGATATTTGGAGCATTGCAATCTATCACTTGCAGATTTTTGCATAAAGACACTGTCAGGAGCCTAAGCCGCTGCAGCAGACAAGGTATCTTCAGGCAAACTATCTCAGGGCAATTCAGGACTCCCAAAATGCTCCAATGCATCACAACTGTAAAGAAGGCCCTCTAGCTCATCGTCAGCAACCCGCACACTACTCAGATATAACCTTGTCAAGCTTCTCCAATGACCAAGCCCAGCTGTGGGACGAAAAGCAAAGATGCCTATGTCAAGATACCGAATTGATTTTTCACTCCCATTAAGTAAAGGTGAGCATGGGA
The DNA here is from genome assembly GCF_056163025.1 of Triticum urartu. NCBI lineage: Eukaryota > Viridiplantae > Streptophyta > Magnoliopsida > Poales > Poaceae > Triticum > Triticum urartu. The sequence goes on from NC_141877.1 coordinate 478,096,918, forward strand.
AATAGTTTTCTTCTTCCTCAGGAATATGAGGCAGAAAAAGGCTGAGTTCTTCGATTCCTGCTGTAATAGCAATACGAAGCCAACTACTGATATAACAAGAATCAACCTTGTCACAGCTAGAAAGTTCAATGTTTAGTTCCTTCAAGCCAACATCCGAGTGATTTTTCAGAATATTGTCAACTTCACTGATGAGATCTCCATTCAAACCTAGTGTTTCCTGACGTAAGTCAAGCTTGGGATAACATCTACATGATCTCCAAAATTTGTGTGATACACAAGCCAAGCGGGCAGCATCTCGCAGTGGCATTCGGGCATTAATACATCGACAGATATCCTGGATACAGAAGCACAGCAGAATAGTAACTAGGGTTATAAAATAATTTATATATCGATCTGCACAAACTTGCAGTATTACACATTTACATAGTACAGAGGAAGGCCATGCACTGGAATGTAATCCCAAGAGAGAACGTGTGAATAGGCATATGGAAGTCCACAAGAATAATTTGTGTGCGTTTGTGCCGGTCAACATTCAAATATCCATAGGATGATGCTATTCTATACGATGGGATACAGTCATCTACAACAAATGAGTAAGTACAGCAACAAAGCGAAAATAAAAAATGTACATTCTGGACAGGGTATAAATAGTAAATCCAAATTTTTTGAGCCAGTAAATAGATTTAGCAAGCCAGATAAAAAAACAGCCCTCCATCATATGGAATTCAAGCTTCCACTACTACTGGAAGCATAAAGCAATTGTCTAATGTGAACAGTTTCTTAGGGATAGACAATGGATTGCCATTCATTGAAGCCTGTATGCACTTCTGTCTTGGAGAAAACTGTTTACAAACTTACAGCTCAAGTGCTTAGCATTTTAGCAGTGTCACAGAATATTACACGGGTAATCAAAACTAGTACTCCCTCTGTAAACTAATATAAGATCGTTTAGATCTGTCGGGTGGTTGGTGCGACATATGCCAACGGGTGGCTTATCATTGTGGGAGCCAATAAAACATCGCCGGTGCCTGGAAACGGGATAGGGCGAAGACATGCACGCCGGCGGATCTTACCCAGCTTCAGGGCTCTCCGTGGAGATAACACCCCTACTACTGCTCTGCGGGGTCTCCGCATGGTCACTAGATTGACAAGTAGCTACAAGAGGCTCCTTGAGCTGTTTGGTGAAAGGATGAAGAAGGGCAAGGCTTTCCTGCTCCTCCTCTCGTTGCCGTGTCTAAAACTATCCAAAGAGAGATTTCCCCTGCATGGGTGCCCTAGAGGGTTTATATAGGCCTACCCCCAGGGGTACAATGGTAATCCGTCTGGGCGCGGGCCCCAGCCGTCTGTGTCTACGTGGCCGGCTTCTCCGCCGACCGATGGGCCCGCCGCCTGGTAGGCCCCGCCGGCTGCCGGCCTTCTGGTCGACTGGTTGGCCCCACCGCTATGGAGTCTTATCGGAGGCTGGTTACTGTTGCCTTGCCTCTAGTGACGAGGGCTTTGTCGTGGTAAGCATGGCTACAGTGACGTCGCAGGGCGGCTCATCACTGTAGCCTTACCTCGTCTTATCTCCTTAACGAGGCACCTCCTTCGAGGGAGAGAGCCGGCCGGCTATTGGGAGCCAGCCGTACCCCAGGCCGACTGCGGGAAGTCTGGCCGCCTTTGGGGTCTCCCTGACTGAGGGGGCCCGCCACCCACGGGTCGTACTGACTGCTCGCCGTGGGTGATGTCATGATCAACATGGCAACAGTGCCGCGCCAGACAGGTGATGGCTGCCCCGTACGACGCACTGTGGCCATGCGTGCTCCGGGATTCGGGAGTGGCAGGCTTCACTGTAGCCATGCCCCGTCTTGTCGCCGTTATGTGGGCGCAGACTCTGAGGGCACGATCTTGGCCACCTGCTGTGGGGCCGGCTCCTTGGACTCGGCCTTCTCATGGCCGACTTCTTGGAGTCGGCATTCTCGTGGTCTTGTTTCTCAAGGATTCCAGGGCTGGGCCGCCTTTCCGTAGCCGGCCTGAGAGGTGGCCAGCTGGGGGAAGGTGGCCCCACGTCTTGGACGCTTGGAGGCTCAATCGGCCTATAATTTTTCTGAAGAACCAGGGGAAGCCGGCTAGGCTACCCGTGGTTATTTACTCCGACAGTAGTCCCCGAAGCTGGTTGGGCTCCGAGGCAGAAAAAAGACGAGGAGCTCAGTCAGCTTCCTATCTTGAGGAGCCGGAAACTGGGAGCCGGCTTTGACTAGGCGCGCCGTCTTCTAGAGATTTTGAAGCTTGAAAGCGGGTACCAGTCGGCGCGCGAGTCAGGCTGCGAGTTAACTGTTCGTCGCCTGCGCGCCACATGGCACCCTATGGCTGGAGGGGCCTGCCAGCCCACGCGCAAGACGGGATGCCGCCGCAGTCCGGGGCCCGCCACTACAGGGCCTCGGCCCACGTGCGGATCTTCTGCGGCCCGAATGGACCGCGCGCCCCCCAGCGGCAGTTTCCGCACGCTGTGAAGGCGCAATAATCGTGGGGCGCGGGGGAGTTGGTGCAGTTAATCCCACGTCCCCCCACGCCCTGCCTCCTCGGCTTCGCCGCACGAGGCTATAAGTAGGGGGAGAGGAGGGGAGCGCCAGACGCTCGCGCGCTCTCCCTCGCTCTGCCCCCTCCTTCTTCTTCCTCCTCTCCGCCGCCACAGCTACCCGTCGTCGCTCGGCCTTCCCGCCAATCTTCTTGGCTTGCCGTCGCTTCGTCGTAGCAGGGTCGCGCGCCTTTCTTTCGCCGCACCTTTCTCATCTCCGCGCCGTCCCCATGACGTTGTCGAGCTCCTGGGACGGCTTCAACGTCCATGACGACCACGTCGACTTCCTCCGCCGGACGCGGCGGCTGCCGGGCACGGATTTCATGCGGGTCCGCCTTGCGCCGGAGAGGGAGATCTCGTCGGCGCCGGAGGAGGACGAGCAGGTAATCTTCCTACGCGGCTTCGGCCTGCCGGCGAGCGGGTTCCTCCGCTCCTTCCTCGAATTTTATGATCTCCAGCCGCATCACCTTACTCCGAACGCGGTGACGCTGCTGTCGGCCTTTGTCACCGTGTGCGAGGGTTTTCTTGGTGTCCTCCCCACCCTCGAACTGTGGGGATAATTCTTCCAGTGCAAGTTTGGCACTGTCGTCGCGGGCGTGCCCGCCCCATGCGGCGCCTTCATCGCCATGCGAAGGACGAGCGATAACAACCCGTTTCCGCCCATCCCGCTGATCCAGTCGGTGAAGCTCTGGCAGAAATCCTACTTCTACGTGAAGAACATCGCTCCGCAAGGCGACTTCGTCAATCTGCCGGCTTACCTAGACGGCCCGCCGGCTGGGAGGCAGCCCTCATGGTCCTTCCGGGCCAGGTCGCTGTCTCAGGGTGGGGCCGCCTCCGTTGCACGGCTCCGGGTGATGATCCAGTCGGAGGGTTTGACTGGGTCTGACCTGGTGGTTGTCTTCGTGGAGAGCCGGGTGCTCCCGCTCCAGGGCCGACCTCATATGATCTGCCAGATGAGCGGCCGCTTCGACCCGTTTCGGCTAAGCACCAAGGAGATGCCTCACGCCGAGGTGTCTTACATGGTGAACTATATTTCCAACTACAAGCTCACCGAGGAGTGGAAGTACGGCAAGGTGCCGTACTCTCGCGCCAATCCTTCGCCGGTGGTAAGTTTCTCTTCTTTTCTTCTTTCCTTGTCGCCGGGTTCATGATGGCCGACTCCTGACCAGTCGGCTTGTTTTTGGCAGAATCTCATGCTTCCACCGACAACCGGTGCTGCGGGGGTGGAGCGCCAGTTCCTCCCCGACCGCACGATGGACGACGTTGACGACCCGGACCTGGGGGCGGTCGCCATGGAAGAAGACGTCGCATGGGAGGGCGGCGAGGCAGGCGGCTCTGGGCTCGGGGCCGCCTTCGAGGTTGGCCGGATGATGCTGAGGCCGAAGTTGTTCCGCGCCGTCAGCCGGCGCCCGATCATCAAGGCGCGGGCCCATCCGCCGCGCCGGCTCCTCAAGGCGGCGCGCAGAAACGCCAGGCTGCGTCGACCCACTTCGGCAGTCGGCCAAAAAAGCCCAAGAGTACCGCGGCGGCGACCAAGCGGGATGAGGCGGTCGTGAAGGCAGCCCGCTTTCGCAAGGTGGTGAAGCAGCCGCAGTTGGTTTCAGCGTAAGTGTTATTTTTCTTACGCCTTTCTTTTCTTCTTCGGTTGATATCTTTCTAAGCCTTCTTCTTGACTTATCAAACAGGGCCCCACTTTCTCATGAACGGGCCCCTGCCGCCTCCGTGGTCGGACCCGCGGGAGGGTCCTCAAGCTCCCGCCGTGTGGATCCCCGCGCCGATCTCCTAGAGGCGACGGAGCGAAAGGCGTGGGAAGCGCGGGAGGAGCGGGAGGCAGATGAGCGGAGGGCGGCTCGGGAGGCGAGGGAGAAGTCGGCGGAGGCACGGGCCGACGCGGCTGCCAAGGCCTAGGCGGAGGCCACAGCCATGGAGGAGGAGGCGGAGGCCCAGCGGAACCAGCCTCCGCTGCTCGTCATCCCCCTTCACGCCGTGGCACCCGACATTCCAGTGCCCCCGACGGAGGAGACCCGCCGCGGCCAGCCGGCGAAGGGGAAGGAGACGGAACCGACGCCGCCGGCTGGAAAGGGTCAAGGTAGCCTGCCCGACGCGCCGCCCGTGCAGCCGACTGGAGGTGAGCCGACTGTCGGGGCGGACCTTGTGGTCCTATCGACGTCCCGTCGGCGCGCGGAGAAGACGACTTCCGCGCCAGATCCGCATAACGCCGCTGGCGCCGGCCCGTCGGCCCAGGACCTGGAAGCGGCTAGCGATAGCTCGTCCGGGTGGACGCAGGGCGGCGGGACGTCCGTGCTGAACGTGGCGGCGCAGGACGTCCGGAGCCGGCTTCAGGCCCAAGCTACCGCGCTGAAGCAGTACACCCAAGAATTTCTCACGACGCGAACGGTGATCCGGGTGAGTCCTTCCGCTCTTCGTTGATTGCTCCTGATTTCTTCCGTGGGGGCGCGTCAGCGCACCCACTGGGTGTAGTCCCCAAGTTCCGAGCCGGCTGCTGAGCAGGCAGCTTGGAACTTCTTGGTAGACTCTAATTGCCGTCTTGTTCTTACTTGTATCACTTATCTTATCTGCAGGAGTATCATAACCTCCGCGCGACTGCCTTCAACTCCCAGGCCCAGGAGTTGAATCAGAAAACCACCGATCTGACCGAGAGCCGGAGTAAGTGCTTCATTTTTTGTCTCAAGTGGGTGCGCGTCAGCGCACCCACTGGGTGTAGTCCCCGAGATTCGGGCCGACTGCTGAGCAGTCGGGTCGGATCTTTTCCTGGCAACTTCTTTCTTCATATCTGCGGGGGGCAATGCTGACTTGAGGAGCCAGCTGAGCGGAGCCCAGACCACCCTTCGCGCCAAGGAGGCCGAGTGCGCCGCCCTGGCTCAAGAGCGTGACCGCCTGGCCAAGAAGTTGGCCGACCAGGAGGAGAGCCACAAGGCAGCCCTGAAGGCGGCGTAGGACAGCGAGGCCGCCCACAAAGCCGAATATGAGACAGAGGCGGCGAACTGGGCCGAGGCCAGGCAGGCGCTGAGTCAAGGCTACAGGCGGGTAGAAGACTTAATCGACGATGGGCCGCCTTCTTCATCGTTTCTTTGCCTGCCTCCTACTATCTGGTTCGTCTTTTGACTCTGTGCTACTGCTTTCTTCTTTGTGCAGATTACTTTCCCGGTTACTCTACTGCCGCCACCCAAGCCATCGAGGCCTACCACGACGCGCGACGGTAGGCGAGGGCCGAGGTCGCACCGGGTGCCAGCCGGTCACTTGAGGAGCAGCTTCTGGCACTTCAAGCCCTCCTGCAGCCGACCCACCGCATGCTCCGCCGTCTTCAGCACGCCGGGGCGCAAGTGCTGGCCGCCCTCTGGCTCGGCGAGGTGATCCCGCGCACCCCGAGTTGGACCGCCGACTGGTTGGAGGTCGCAGTCGGCCGCTTCGAGGCTTGGAAGGCGTTAGCGGCCCGGTCCGGCGCTGGGCGGGCACTAGAGTTCGTCCGAGCTTGGTATCCTGGACTGAACTTGGACCAGCTGAGCACATGGCGGCAGGAGGCTGACGAGGAGCTGGAGGCGGTGCGGCCGGCTATCATCCAGCGCGCCTCGGCGATCGCCGAGTACACCGACACCAACGCCTTTGCCCCCTAAGGTGGATGACGCCGGCGTCGCTCAGCCGGAGGAGTGGTTCAGGCTAAACCCGGCAGAAGGTGAGGACTCGGCGGAGGAGATTGCCTCCAGTGATGAGGGTGAAGGGGAAGAGGGGGAGGATGGTGAAGACGCTGCGCCGGACGGTAAAGCGACCAGCCCGCCTCAGCCTGATCATGCCTCTAGCAATGATGTCGAGACTCGCTAGCCGGTCACTCCTCCAGCCGGCACTACCGACCCCACCAACCTGCCCAACTCGCCCGTCGTTCCACTAGCTTGATTCGCCGTCCTTGCTTTCCTGCTTGTTACTCTTTTGAACAATCTTTAAATTTGCACAGTTCCACCCACTGGGGGTGTATTCAGACTATGTTGAATGCTGGCCTTTCGAAGGTCTTTTGTGTAAATATTATGCATGTGTTTGGCTTCCATTCATGTTTGCTTTCCATCCTTTTGGCTTTTTCCTTTGCCGCCTTTCCTTGGCCGCTGCCTTCCCAGCCGGACAGCTGCTCTGCAGTCTGTGGCTGGAGAAGGACTTGGTTGTTTTGGGAAGGCAAGTACTCGAGCTTTCTTAGATTGCAGCAAGGTGAACGGGAAGCCGGCCAGCCGGCTGCTCTGGTAGCCGGCTGGCGGGGCGGGAGGCCGGCTCGCGTTATATAAGTTCATTGGTCCTTAGCCGTTTTTCGTGTGGGCATACTTTCCTTCCCTTGGCTCCTGCCAGTCGGATAGTCGATTCTTCGAGCTGCGACTTTTGGCAAGAGGGGGCTTGGGTGCCGGCACACTACTTGTCTGACTGCAGGCAGAACTTTATATATAACTTAAGGCGGCGAGTCCCCGGGTTGACTGGTCAGGCCTGGTGCCGGACGAAAAAACAAATGTAGTAACATATTCATAGGCATGATACCCATCATCCATAGATAAAAGAGGGTAGTCCCCGAGTGCTCCTCGGGGGACCCTTTGTCTCGTACTTAGTACAAAAGTTAGCGTGATACATATTTCTTTTTAACTGTAAAATCTTCGGAGGAGATTGGCGTTCCATGGTCGTTTCGACTCCTTGCCGGAATCATCTCTCTTGTGTGCCTTCGGCTTCTGCGCGTCGATTAGGTAGTAGGAGTCATTGCCTAGAGCTTTGTTGATGACGAAGGGGCCCTCCCAAGGGGCCGAGAGCTTGTGCTAGCCGGTTGTTCGCTGGATCAGCCGGAGCACAAGATCACCCTCTTGGAAGGATCTTGGCTTGACTTTCCGGCTATGGTAGCGGTGCAGACCCTGCTAATAGATGGCGGACCGGCTGAGGGCTAACAGCCGGCCCTCTTCCAGCAGGTCGACGCCGTCTTCACGTGCTTCCTTGGCCTCCGCCTCCGTGTACATGGTGACCCGAGGTGAGTCGAACTCGATGTCAGTTGGGATGACCGCCTCGGCGCCATATACAAGGAAGAAAGGGGTGAAGCTGGTTGACTTGTTTGGGGTAGTGCGCAAGCTCCAGAGGACGGCCGGTAGCTCGTCGAGCCAACAGCCGGCCGAACGCTCTAGTGGCACGACCAGTCGGGGCTTGATGCCGGAGAGGATGAGGCCGTTTGCTCGCTCGACCTGGCCGTTTGACTGCGGGTGGGCGACGGACGCTAGGTCCAGCCGGATGCCGTGTGTTGCGCAGAAATGTGCCAGCGCTCCCTTTGCAAAATTTGTGCCATTGTCGGTGATGATGCTGTGCGGTATGCCATACTGGGTTGTGATATCTGCGATGAACGTTACAGCAGTTGGCCCATTCAGCTTCTTGATCGGCTTTGCTTCGATCCACTTGGTAAATTTGTCCACAGCGACGAGTAGATGTGTCATGCCACCGCGTGCCGTCTTGAATGGGCCCACCATGTCCTGCCCCCAGACGGCAAAAGGCCAGGTGAGAGGGATGGTCTTGAGTCGGCCACCGCCTGTTGCGTCGATGCCATCCCCGGGCCGACTGCAGTAGCCCCCGGGCCGAGTTCCGAAGTCCCCGAGCCGGGTGTGACTACGGCAGTCCCCGGGTCGCCTGTCAAAGTCCCCGAGCCGCCTGCTTGGTTCCCCAAGCCGGATCTGACTGCGTCGGGGTCAGGCGGCACAAAGATAGAATCAGATTCTGGAGATGGCTTGAGAAGGCGGTGGAGAGAAACACCGGCTGGTATAGCTTGCCGGGTGGAGCCTACTCGTGCCAGGGCATCTGCTTGCATGTTGTCGGCGCGTGGTACATGAAGGAACTCACATCCTTCAAAATATCCACTGATTTGCTGAACGAGGAAGCGGTAGCTCGCCATATTCACGTCCTTGGCGTCCTAGTCGCCAGATGACTACTGGACCACCATATCCGAGTTGCCATAGCACAGGATCCGGCGGATGCCGAGCTCCTTGGCTAGCTGGAGCCCGTGTATGAGCACCTCGTACTCGGCCACATTGTTGGAGGCGGCAAAATGAATTTGCAATGTGTACTTGAGCTTGTCGCCCTTGGGGGAGGTGAGGATGATGCCGGCTCCCAAGCTAGTGTGCATCTTGGACCGATCAAAGTGCATCCGTCAATGAGTGGAGTCGGGGGTCAGTGGCAGGTACTGGGTTTCGGCCCAGTCGACGAGGAAGTCTGCCAGTGCTTGGGATTTAATGGCGGTGCGGGGCTGGTAGAAGATCGTGTAAGGAGCCAACTCAATGGCCCATTTTGCCACTCGGCCGGATGCATCCCGGCTGCCTATGATCTCGGCGAGCGGGGCAGTACATACGACCGTGATGGGGTGCTCTTGGAAGTCAGCCTCCCCAGCCAATTCCAGGTCCGCAACCAGCTCGCCGGAGATGTGGAGTTGGTCGAGGAGGCTGACGAGGTGGCTTTCAGGGCAGCAGGTGCCCGCGTCGGATGCGGGCTCGTCAGAGATGCGAGCCTAGCCAAGAAGATCGGTGAGGCAGCTCGCCGCGCATGCGTCAGTGACGCCTTGCAGCGCGTCGGGGCAAGCGCCATCGGGCGAGCCGGGCTGGCTACGCACGCTGGGGAGGAAGAGGGTTCCCGTCCAGAGCAGGTCTCCGGACGATGGTGCACCTGGCCCCATGGTGGGCGCCAAATGTCGGGTGGTTGGTGCGACATATGCCAATGGGTGGCTTATCATTGTGGGAGCCAATAAAACATCGCCAGTGCCTGGAAACGAGATAAGGCGAAGACATGCACGCCGGCGGATCTTACCCAGCTTCAGGGCTCTCCGTGGAGATAACACCCCTACTGCTGCTCTGCGGGGTCTCCGCATGGTCACTAGATTGACAAGTAGCTACAAGAGGCTCCTTGAGATGTTTGGTGAAAGGATGAAGAAGGGCAAGGCTTTCCTGCTCCTCCTCTCGTTGCCATGTCTAAAACTATCCAAAGAGAGATCTCCCCTGCATGGGTGCCCTGGGGGGTTTATATAGGCCTACACCCCAGGGGTACAATGGTAATCTGTCTGGGCGCGGGCCCCAGCCGTCTGTGTCTACGCTGGCCAGCTTCTCCGCCGACCGATGGGTCCGCCGCCTGGTAGGCCCCGCCGGCTGCCGGCCTTCTGGTCGACAGGCTGGCACCATCGCTCGGGAGTCTTGTCGGAGGCTGGTTACTGTTGCCTTGCCTCTGGTGACAAGGGCTTTGTCGTGGTAAGCATGGCTACAGTGCCGTCGCGGGGCGGCTCATCACTGTAGCCTTACCTCGTCTTATCTCCTTAATGAGGCACCTCCTTCGAGGGAGAGAGCCGGCTGGCTATTGGGAGCCGGCCGTACCCCAGGCCGACTGCGGGAAGCCTGTCGCCTTTGGGGTCTCCCTGACTGAGGGGGCCCGCCACCCACGGGTCGTACTGACTGCTCGCCGTGGGTGATGTCATGATCAACATGGCAACAGTGCTGCGTCGGACAGGTGATGGCCGCCCCGTATGACGCACTGTGGCCATGCGTGCTCCGGGATTCGGGGGTGGCAGGCTTCACTGTAGCCACGCCCCGTCTCATCGCCGTTATGTGGGCGCAGACTCTGAGGGCACGATCTTGGCCGCCTGCTGAGGAGCCGACTCCTTGGAGTCGGCCTTATCATGGCCGGCTTCTTGGAGCCGGTCTTCTCGTGGTCTTGTTTCTCAAGGATTTCAGGGCTGGGCCGCCTTTCCGCAGCCATCCTGAGAGGTGGCCAGCTGGGGGAAGGCGGCCCCATGTCTTGGACGCTTGGAGGCTCAATCGGCCTATAATTTTTCTGAAGAACCAGGGGAAGCCGGCTAGGCTACCCGTGGTTATTTACTCCGACAAGATCACTAGAAGTGATCTAAACAATCTTATATTAGTTTACAGAGGGAGTAGTTCTTAACATAACCATTCTTCATGTTTATTTGGCAAACAAACACCGACCAGCATTTCCCTGCAATCCAGACCGATGCACCTCTAGCACACACAATGGCGATTTGCTTGGAATATACTCCCTCTGTCCCATAATTGATGTCAAAAACGCTCTTATATTATGGGACAAAGAGAGTTGATCAGTAGTTTATACCTCGGGAAGGTCACCCAATGTTGATATCACTTCGACACAGTCACTTTGAGAATCGTCGTCTTGCTGCCAGGGTGAGCCCTTTGGATTGCAGATTGGAGCAATCGATCCACCTGGGATACATCAGTAACCATCACTGATGACAGTAGAGAAAACAATGGGATACAATTCGCAAGCAAACTGACATACATGATTGCTAATGGTCTAGAAATATACAAAGAATCTCAAAATTATGAATGTCTTTTGCAAATCTGGTACACGAACATAGCGTCCGCTATCCACAGTTCGCTACGTCGACCCCAACTAGGACACATCTAGATGTGCCCTAGTTATTGCACATCTAAGTGACTTATCTAACGTCAAAAGGAAAAAAAATACACACACAAATCTCCATGTAAAATCAATGATATAGAACTTAGATGTGCAATTCTTATTATACATCTAGATATGCTTAAGCAAAACTGGTATTTAAAACCTTGCATACATCGAGTTCCGACCACTGATAACAGTACTAATAGAAAATAGTGGGATGCGGATTCACAAGTAATAAACTAACATACATCCAGTTCGTTACCGTCGCCTCTACCAATCCCCAATCGCCTCCCCCCATCCCCGCCCGAAAAAAACAATTGGGCCCAGAATAAATGTTGCTGCGGACTTATACATAAGTGAATCAGCTTGCAACTACGCTGAGACTGATATCAGTTTTTAACCCCATCGAATAGATCTAATAGGTTAAGGAGGTTAAAGGGGGTGAATAAATGAGCAAACCCTGAAACAAATTTACGAATGGTCCAGAAATGGAGGAGGGGGCAGGGGGCGTACGGTCTGGGGTTTCCCCCGTCAGCGGCGGAGGATTCTGCATCTGCATGTAAGATTCCCGGAAATGGGGACGACGGCGAGCTCTTTTTAGGTCCTGTCGTCCGACGACACAATGCCAGCGCCAGTGCCTTGGTGTGGTTGTTTCTTTCCTTGAGAAGGCCAACGCTAGATTTTTCTTCCCAAAAACTTAAACGCACAGCTGCACTATCTGGCAGAACCGAGCACATATGCAAGTTGTCCGATGATTGTGCACCTGCTACGCGACAAAACTGCTAAGAAAACGGCCTCCTTCCTCCTCGCGATGTACCTGGCGTTGTCGGATGGTGGATGGTCACTAAGGATTACCTGCATGCATGTGCTGATGTCATTTCACAATATTCCGTCTCATTTAAAAAAAGGTATAACTTTTGAACCGAGTGTCAAAATGAAAATCCGTTTTCACCATTAGGTTTCTCGCGACGAGATCTTCAAAACTAGATCTCATATGTATATGTTTCGATAAATTTTTTTGAAGCAACTTTGGTTCTAGTTGAGGCAATTTTAGTACTAAACAGAAGCAACTTCCTTGCATCATGTGTACTAGTGAATTTACCTATCAAGTATATCGTAGACAACATAAAAACCACGTGGGACAAATTTTCATTGTATGTAGGCAACTGAGCATCATTCATAGGCAACTTTATAGTATTGTAGGCAACTTAGTTTTCAAGGTAGGCCAACAGTATCCTAAGGGGGCTACCATGACTAGCTAGTAGCTTAACATCATCCTTAGTTGCATACAACTTAGCTTCATACATAGGCGGCTTTTGACCTAAGTTGCTACGCTACTTAGTTTTAAAAGCAACTATGATGCTAGATGAGGCAACTTTAATGCTAAACAAAAGCAACTCCACTACTAAAAATAATTAATTAGCAACGATAAGCAACTAACTAATAATACAGAACAACTACCAAACTGAGGTAGATAATATCACATCACCTTTATGAGCAACTTTTCATCCACAAGAGGCAACTCTAGTGCTAAAAGCGGGCAACATCACTACCTTGTGTGTCCTAGTTAATTTTGTCTAACATTCTCCTAACTTCCTTATCGGTACTTCTAAGTTGCCTATTGTTCATGCTCATATGTCGTTGTTTCTAAATTGCCTATAATACTATGATGTCGGCTACCGATGATGCTCTTGTGTCCGCTATATATTACTAGTTATGGTAGGCAACATGATGATGAATCTCGGCCACTTTAGAATGTTTGTAGGCAACTTAGAAAAACAATGATAAACAACTTCATAATATTCTAGGCAACTATTTTAACAAAATTAGGCAACTGAGCAGCAATTGTAGGCAACTAATTACTAGTAGCAAGCAACTAGGCATCAATTATAGGCAATTTATAGCATTTATATGCAATTGAACATCAACTGTTTGCAACTAACCATCAATAATAGGCAATTGAAAAGTTGGAATAATGTTAGCAAAACCACCGCCACTAGAGAGCTTCGGTCACCGCCTCAGGCCCCCACTCCTCTTCCCTATCTGGCGTCCTCGTCGGCGGTAATAGGGGTGGGGACCCCTCCATCTCATTTTATATTTCTTAGATATTTGCTTCTCCGACGATATCTACGAGGTGGTGGCAACGATGATGTGTTGGAATAGGGTCTCTCCCTACCACGACGACGTCCGATCCTGCGATAACGAAGAGCCTATGAGAGTTTGTGTCCCTAGATCTGTTGGTTCACTTCAGATCTTGGCAACTCCTGTGTCTTTCAAGGAGAGTTTTTGGTTGGCTATTGGTGTGGCGACTTCGACATCTTTTTAACCGTTGTTCCGTGTCTTGGCCTGGTTTCTCCAACCCTCTATGCTGCTGGTGATGGATTGCAAATCTGTTCTGCATAGGGTGATGCTCTAGTCGATGCTCTTCAACGATTTATAGATCTCGTCTCAAGGGGGCAACTAGCCACTAGTGCAGATGGCATGCCAAAATTGGCCTTGCTGGCGTAGGGCTTCAACACCATCAATATGGCGCCAGTGATAATTTTTACTGGTGGCGTTGGGGCAAACAACAACAGTATTGTGGATACCGATGGCGTGCCACGTGTCCAACGATAGCAATATGTTCAAATTATCTATGATGTTACATGTTTGCCAACTCCAGCACTTTGATTTTTCACTAATAAAAGAATATACGCAGCAATTTAAACCTACTCCATATCTGTAGCAATTTGGGTGTGGCTTGAACCAAACACCCATGTCATAACCTAAGTCCAACTCATAACAACTCAAAATTATCGACACATACAAATTTGGCAGTTTCTACACATAACAACCCAAAACCAAACACATTCAAATTTGGCAGTTCCTACACATACAAATTATCTACCACTGCCATACAAACACATGGCACTTCCTAGCACTGCCATACAAATTGTCGGTCTATTCAAACTCCTAATTTTGCCGACTCAGTCAAACTAATTTTGCCTACTCACTTCATTGCAGAATGGAAAACCTAGCGATGAAAATTAAATCACGAGGGGACGGACTCACTGGTGATTTTGTACAAAGGAGAAAGAAGGTGGAGGGGATGAACTCACCAATGATTTGTAGTCAGTGTCGTGCCAAACCGAAACCCTAGCAACCCATTGATACTTTCGTCGTCACCGAAAGCTTAGCAATGCAAATCAAAACAAATGGGGCCAAGAGATAGGGCAGCGAGAGAGGGAGTTGTAGATGTTTACCTCGGCACTGGAGCCCACCGGAAATGGCCGCCTGAATCGAGAGAGGCCGAGAGAGAGAGAGAGAGAGAGAGCCCGAGCAGAGAGGAAGAGGGAGCGAGGTAGGGCGAGGGGGGCGTTGCCACTTGCCACCTTGGGTTTGTCCCACTGCCTCCTCCAACGCATTTTTGGGCTTGGCCCAACACGTAATTTTAAAAAAATCTTACTTTCACAATATTTGAACTTTACTAAAAACAAATTAAAGACTCAAAATAATATTAGTACTTTAATAAAATTACTTTAGTAAAAACAATTAAAATACCAAATATATTTAAAAAATAATGCAAAAGAATGTGCAAATGTACAAAGAATACTATTAATTTCATAAATATAAGTCCTAGATTTCTCGCCAAAATATTTAATAAATACTTAAACATATTTTAATCAATTAAGAATAAATAAAAGCGAATAAAAGTAGTTCAAAAAATAGACCCTGTGTCATATAGTGCTGATGTGGCAAAACATGACAAGCCACAACTAAATATAATAGTGTTGGTGTTCCCTGTTATGCGACATCACCACTATATAACGCCTTATACCAACTGTGTCATGTAGGGTTTTGGAACACTAGACCACAAACAAATGTCATTCAACTATTTTCCAACGCTAGCCCTATGATCTTAGTAATGTCGTACCAAAAATGCCAACGCCACCAATATTTGGAAATACAGTGGTGGCGTTGATTGAAAATGAGGCTCACCACTATATCACGCCTTGTACCAACTGTGATCGCACAAACAAATGGCATTCAACTATTTTCCAACGCCAACCCTATGATCTTAGTAATGTCGTACCAAAAATGCCAATGCCACCAATATTTGGAAAATATAGTGGTGGCGTTGATTGAAAATGAGGCACCACCAACAAAAGTTGTCGCTAGCCATTTTTCCACTAGTGGGCTATTGCGGTCCTCAAAGCCAGGTACGACAAGCATTTTCGGAGGTGTCTCTTTTCTTTGTTGTTGGTTCAATGCAATTTTTAATCTTTGACGGGTGGTGTACCTATTGAGGGAGTCCTGTATGAGGGGGTCCTCGGGCGTCCGAGCTGTGTAATGTGGGCCGGATTGGTGGGTCATGAAGATACAAGATAGAAGGCTTCGCCCCGTGTTCGGATGGGACTCTCCTTGGTGTGGAATGCAAGCTTGGCGTTCGGATATGAAGATTCCTTTCTCTGTAAAATGACTCTGTAAAACCCTAGCCCCCTTCGGTGTCTATATAAACCGGAGGGTTTAGTCCGTAGAGGCGATCATGATCATATAGGCTAGACATCTAGGGTTTAGCCATTACGATCTCGAGGTAGATCAACTCTTGGAACCCCTATACTCATCAAAGTCAATCAAGCAGGAAGTAGGGTATTACCTCCATCAAGAGGGCCCAAACTTGGGTAAACATCGTGTCCCTTGCCTCCTGTTACCCTCAATCCTTAGACGCACAGTTCGGGACCCCCTACCCGGGATCTGTCAGTTTTGACACCGATATTGGTGCTTTCAGTGAGAGTTCCTCTGTGCTATCGACAAAGGATTCGATGGCTCATTCGATCATCCACAATGATGCTGTTTCGGGGGAAATCCCCCCGGCCAAATTTTCGTATTTGGCGGCTTCGCGCTGCGTGCCAACTTGATTGGCCACCTCGAGTAGATCGACAACTATGCCCCTAGTCATCAGATTAGTTTCGGGAACCTAAACTATGTCGCTAATATCCGAGGAGATTTGATCTTCGAAGGGTTCACGACCCCGATTGCCGCTCTGGCCTTAGATACAGAGCAGACCGTCAGGTCCAAAAACGGGAGTTTAGAGCCCGCCGAACTCTCTGCAATTATGGATCTTGCCTCCAGAGATCCGGAGGATATGGCATCATCGGCTAACCCAGAGACAAGCCGAACCCTCCTTACTACTGAAGCACTAGACACTCTGCCGGACTCTAAGTCTGAATTCTTGAGGTCCGTGTCAAGCAGGCGCTGCTAGGAGTCTCCAACTCCAGATAGCTCCACAGACTCTCGTTTCTCTGGCCAACCTTTGCCTTTAAGCGAAGCTCTGGGCTTAATGCGATCACTCACCATTACGGAAGGATCACTTCCGAATTACGCCCGGCCTGGACTAGGGGCTGAGAGCGGGGAATTTTACGTCCCACCCACCACCCACTTCATAGCCACTGTCGAAGATCTAACCGACATGCTGGACTACGCCTCTGAAGACATCGGCGGCATGGATGACGATGCCGAAGACGAACAAGGCCAAGACCCTCCGTTTATCGGACGTTGGACGGCCACCTCCGCATACGACGTATACATGGTGGATACACCTAAAGAGGATGATGACGACGACAAGAAGGATCCGGTCGAGGATAAGCTTGTCGAAGCACCTCCAAAGTGTTGACGTCAGCGACGCCGTTCAAAATCGCGTCGCAAAAAAGACAGCAATACCGGCACCGAAGACAATAACACTCCGGAGAACGCCGAAGACCCTGAAGCTCTTGTCGAGCCAACATCCGAACATGATGATTGAGAGGATGGGCAAGTTAATCCCGACGATCCGGTCGAGAACGAGGACTCGGAGGATAGCAATTACCTACCGATCTCCGAAGAGGATACAAGCCTCAGCGACGAAGACTTCATCATGCCAGAGGAACCCCTCGAACAAGAGCGCTTCAAGCGCCAACTAATCGCCACTGCAAGAAGCCTGAAAAAGAAGCAGCAACAGCTTCAAGCTGATCAGGATTTGCTCAACGACAGATGGACTAGCATCCTAGAAGCCGAGGAATACGGCCTCGCGCGCCCAACAAAGAGTTAACCAAATCGCAAGCTACTACCACAATTTAACGACGAGGCCCTGGAGCCCATACCGCCAATGCGTGATGCTGCTAACAGACCCGACCGAGCATCACGTGGCCGGGATAGAGCGGCAACTCAAGCCGACCACTAGCCCACACCACCTCGCCGCAAAGGCAGAGAAACAGCGGCCACAGGATACACCTATGACCTACGATAGGACCTGGACAGTAGAGCTGGTTAGACCAGATCAATCTATGGATCCAGGGGGCGTGCTCCAACGCGCGAGGACGGACATCATACTTGGTGTGACAGACACAACTTCACACGGGCCGAAAACCGCATACGGCCTCCGTCCGAACTACGCCGCGATGTCGCCCAGTACAGAGGCGCCGCACACCCCCTATGCTTCACCAACGAAGTAATGGGACATCAGTTCCTAGAAGGGTTTAAACCCGTCAACATTGAATCATATGATAGTACGACAGATCCCGCAGTCTGGATAGAAGATTTTATTCTCTATATTCACATGGCTCGCGGTGATGATCTACATTCCATCAAATATCTCCCCTTAAAGCTTGAGCGACACTGGTTAAACAGCCTCCCAGAAAATTCTATTGGCACCTGGGAAGACTTGGAAGATGCCTTTAGAGACAACTTCCATGGTACCTATATACGTCCACCGGACGCCGATGACCTCAGTCCCATAGTCCAGCAACCCAGAGAGTCAGCCCGGAAACTCTGGACAAGGTTCTTAATTAAAAAGAACCAAATCGTCGACTGTCTGGATGCCGAAGCCCTAGCAGCCTTTAAACATAGCATCCGTGATGAATGGCTCGCCCGACACCTCGGCCAAGAGAAGCCAAAGTCCATGGCAGCCCTTACTACACTCATGACACGCTTTTGCATGGGAGAGGATAGTTGGTTAGCCCGTAGAAACAACGACACCAATGACCCTGGTACTTCTGAAACCAGAAACGACAACGGCGGGCCCCTACGCAACAAACACAAGCATCAAAGTACCAATGATAATACCGAAGACACGGCGGTCAACGTTGGATTCAGCGGCTCTAAATCCGGTCAACGGAAGAGGCCATTCAGAAAGAATAAAGATGGTTCATCTAGCCTGGACCGAATACTCGATCGACCTTGCCAGATCCATGGCACCCCCGACAAGCCTGCCAACCATACCAAAAGAAGTTGTTGGGTCAAACAGGCCAGTAAGCTGAACACCGAACATAAGGAGAAGGGGCCGCCCAGCGAGGACGACGACGAGGAGCCTCACCCACCGAATACAGGGGGACATAAGAAATTTCCCCCCGAAGTCAAAACGGTGAATATGATATATGCTACTCACATCGCCAAGAGGGAGCACAAGCGCGCTCTAAGGGACGTCTATGCGGTAGAGCGAAATTCAACCCATGGTGAGCCTGCCCGATCACTTTCGATCACAGAGACCATCCGACTAGTATCCGTCACGGAGGTTCAGCCGCATTGGTCCTCAACCCAATTATCGATGGATTCCACCTCACGCGAGTTCTCATGGATGGCGGCAGCAGCCTTAACCTACTCTATCAGGACACGGTGCGCAAAATGGGTATCGACCCGTCAAGAATCAAACCCACCAAAACTACCTTTAAAGGAGTAATTCCTGGTGTAGAGGCCCGCTGCACGGGCTCAATCACATTGGAAGTCGTCTTCGGCTCGCCAGACAACTTCCGAAGCGAAGACTTGATCTTCGACATCATCCCCTTCCGCAGTGGCTATCATGCACTGCTCGGATGAACCGCGTTCGCTCGCTTCAATGCGATCCCGCATTATGCATACCTCAAACTGAAGATGCCCGGACCACGTGGTGTTATAACAGTCAATGGAAACATGGAGCGCTCCCTCTGTACTGAGGAGCACACCGCGGCAATTGCAGTGGAAGTCCAGGGCGGCCTTATTACGCCAAATACTACATTGGCAGTTAAGCCCCCAGACATTGTTAAACGCGTCCGGACTAGCCTGCAGAGCGATAGTCCAGCTCATCCGGAGCTCGATTAGCAGTTCGGCCTCCATCCTAGCCCCAACTGAATTGCGGCATGTGTACCACGCGTACATAACTACGCACTAAAGATACCATGGGCAAAGATGGAGGCATATTAAAGATAAAATCCACAATACGGCTTGACCCTATGTGGACCCTCTTATTATTATTTTTCCTTATTTTTATTTTTGCAGGTCTCATACAAACCACGTCATCTTTTGATGATACCAAGGGCACCTTTTCTAGTCCCTTTATGAAAACCCGATCATTGATCCTCTTGAAGGATCACACACCAAGGAGCAAAGCGGCGCAACACTGCGGTAGAATATCTAAAGGATCTTTAAAGATCGCATCTTCCTTTCTCCGAACCTCACAACTTTCCCTTGTGCCGGGCATGTGAAATAGCCTCAATGCTTATCGCATTAGTTGTACAAATACGTTTTGACGTATCAATCAGACTATAATGAAAACAGTTTTTTCGCCCAACCTATTCGGTACTGTCTTATCTACTAATATGTACTCCCTCTTTTTCGTCTGATTTTCATGTACACCTCGGTACGACTTAAATTGCTAGGGGCTCCAGCCATGTACATCTCTTAAAATAAAAGTCCGAACACCTTTTTAGTAGAATTCGACATCCCGAATATAGCATTATATGCAACGGCTCCGAATCATGTCTTTGGTCAATAGTTGGGTTGCCCGGCTCCTGTGTTTACTGCCTTATGTTCCGCTCGTTCGGCTAGGGTAGTAAAGGGAGAACTACTGCGATTGTGTTTCCGGTTAATCCGGATAAACAACTGAGTAGAGAAAGCCGAAAACTAACTGTCATGATGCGGCGAGAGCTGGTCAGCTATTCGGTGACTAAGTATAAATCTCTTGCGAATTTTTCCACACTATGCGAAGGACCGGTCTCCACCCGATCAGGCGTCTACAGCACCCAAGCTCGGATAATCGAACAATACCAGGGGCTGTGCCTATAACCTCATTGTCAAACTCCTATGGCTAAGTGAGAGAAATAAAGCCACATAGTCTGATTGCCTGGTTTGCTGCACTAACACCTCCTTCAAGGACCACGCTGGTTGGGTCAAGTGTGTCTATGTGCCATTCCGAACACCCCCGTACTACCTACGTGGGGGCTGAAGCCGATGACTGGCCAACTCTTAGATATTGTAAACGGCCGCATAGGAGGAGAAAAATTAAAGGTAAAACAAGCAAAATATTATACATAAGTCTTGTTTCACAATACAAAGTTCGGGCAGCACGGATACATTCATTTGAAAATAATGTCCTTCAAACATTGGCCCTCTACAATGCGGGAACCTTCAAAGACTTCATCAAAATACCGCTCCGGCGTGCGGTGCTCCTTGCCTGCGGGCGGTCCCTCGGTTGCTAGCTTGACGGCGTTTATCTTCGCCCAGTGTACCTTGACACGGGTGAAGGCCATCCGGGCACCTTCGATACAGACCGACCGCTTTATGGCATCCAGCCGGGGGCAGGCACTGGCTAGCCGCTTCACGAGCTCGAAGTAGCTGCTGGGTATGGGCTCGGTGGGCCTAAGGGAGTCCTGGATTAAGGGGTCCTCGGGCGTCCGGCCTGTGTGGCATGGGCCAGACTATTGTGCCATGAAGATACAAGATAGAAGTCTTCTTCCCGTGTCCGGTTGGGACTCTCCACTGCGTGGAAGGCAAGCTAGGCGTCCGGATGAATTATTTCCTTTCTTAGTAACCGACTTTGTATAACCCTGGGCCCCTCCGGTGTCTATATAAACCGGATGGTTTAGTCCATAGGGACAATCATAATCGTACAGGCTAAACTTCTAGGGTTTAGCTACAACGATCTCGTGGTAGATCAACTCTTGTAATCTTCATCCTCATCAATATCAATCAAGCAGGACGTAGGGTATTACCTCCATCAAGAGGGCCCAAACCTGGGTAAAACATCATGTCCCCTGCCTCCTGTTACCATCAACCTTAGACGCACAGTTCGGAACCCCCTACCCGAGATCTGCTGGTTTTGACACCGACATTGGTGCTTTCATTGAGAGTTCCTCTGTGATGTCGAAGACAAGATCGATGGCTCGCCTTGTTATCAAGGACAGTATCATCTCTGGAGGAGCCCTGGCTTCAGGCCAAACCCTCCGGCTGGGCGGCTTTACCATGACCGCCCGCCCGGTCGTTAAGCCGACGATGACTTCTCGGGTCATCAAAAATTGCCTCCGTGTTGACTCCAAATACTCCAAATAGATGGATCCGACGGAGTTGTCGTCTTTAAATGAACTCTTGGATCGCATCGCCGCCTTGGGGGTCGCTACAGACTACGATTGGATTGGGCTTAAACCCGATCAGAGAGAAATCAAATCTCGGCCGACCACCCATCAGATAGCGGCAGTAGAGGAGCAAATCAACAACTCTTCCTCTATATTGAGGACGAACTATGTTCGGATTTCCGAACTCAAAGAGTCGGATACCCGTCCGCGGAACGACACGCCCTGTCCTACGAACCTAGAATCGGACGGTGGACCTGAAAATCGGTTGATATCCCGTAGCCCGAACTAGTAAGCTCGGAAGTTTCTCAAACTTCGAATCCCAAATTGGGCCAGGGTTCGGATTTAAAGCCACCCACCCACCCAGATATGTGTGATCTCATGTACATACATCAACAGTCTCAGGAAACAGTCCATCACTTTTGGGCCAGATTCCTCCTTGTCAAAGACAAGATTAAAGATTGTCGCGACGAAGACGTGATCTCAGTATTCTGGAATAATTGCACGGACGAAGGAATCCTCAACGCCATCAACCACCGTCGCGTATTACACTTCGCTGACTTGGCAACCATAGTACAGAAGTACTGTGCAATGGAAAGCGCCCGGAAAACTCAGGCAGCTCGCTGGAAACCACCGGTTTCCACTCAACCCCTCTTCCGGGCAAAAAGGATGCACCTTCGCAGGGCGCCCGACCCAATAGTAAAGAAATCTAAGCCCATCACGGTGCACGGAACCGTTCTGGAGGGATGGCTCGATAGGCCATGCAAAATACACAGAACACCGGATTCCATACCAACCCATAGCCTTAGAGCATGTTGGATACTCCGGCAAGTGGCCAAGAGCGGCGAGGATATCCTCACCAAAAAAATCTCAGAGCAACACCCCCGGAAGACAACGACCTCGGCGTACTACGGTCTTCGAGACTTTTGCTTCAAACAATCAACACAAAAGGGCCTTCCGCGACCTCCCCAAAGCCTGCCAAGTCGCAGCAATAAACCACTGGAACGACACGGCCATAACTTTCAATGCTACTGACGAACCAAAATTCCGGACAGTCCGGGCACCAGCCGCCTTGGTCCTCAATCCAATTGTGGACGGTTTTCGGCTCACCAAAGTGATCATGGACGGCGGTAGCGGACTAAACCTCATCTACGAGGACACACTCAACAAAATGGAAATAGACAGGAGCCGCATCGAGCAAAGTAGCACGACCTTCCGAGGAATCATCCCCAGTCGGGAGGCGTGATGCGCGGGAAAAATCATGCACGATGTGGTATTCGGCACGCCGGAGAACTATCGGTCCGAAGAGATAACCTTCCAAGTGGCCCCTTTCAACAATGGATATGAAGCCCTGTTGGGGCGAGACACATTCACACGCTTTCATGCTATACCTCATTACGGGTATATGAGGCTCAAGATGCCCGGGCCCAACGGTATTATCACTCTCGCTAGTGATCCGTACATAGCCCTCCGCGCCGAAAAATAACAGCATCCCTGGCCCTCGAGGCACTGTCTGAGGCCCTCGCGACCGAAGAGTTAACCGCTCTACGCTCTATGGTGGATAGGGACGACGTAATCCTTGATAAGCGTCCCAAATCCACCTCCTTCAAACCAGTAGACGAAATAGCCAAATTTCAAGTCCACCCGACGGACCCCAAGAAGACAGCTTCTATTGGGGCATAGCTGGACCCCAACAGTTGACGCCGCACCGCGAACATTCCTGCGCGAGAACTGGGACATATTTGCCTCGCACCCTTTTGATATGCTAGGAATCCCACGCAGGCTGGCCGAACACAGCCTCAATATATTGAAGGGATATAAGCCGGTCAAGCAAACACTGCGACGCTTTTCCGAACCTAAACGACAAGCCATGGGGGAGGAGTTAGCCAAGTTAATCAAGGCCAGATTCATCAGAGAAATAAAACACCCGGACTGGCTAGCAAACCTGGTGATGGTGCCAAAGAAGGATAAATCCTGGCGCTTGTGCGTCGATTTCAAAGACCTCAATAAGGCTTGCCCTAAGGATCCCTTCCCCCTCCCCCACATCGATCAGATTATGGATGCAACTGCAGGACACGACTCACTGTGTTTCCTCGATGCATACTCCGGATACCATCAAATCAAAATGAAGAAGTTCGATCAAGCCGCAACGGCATTCATCACCCCATACGGACCTTTCTGCTTCAACACTATGCCCTCTGGGCTTAAAAACGTGGGTTCCACCTACCAATGCATGATTCAAACATGCCTGGAAAAACAAATCGGCAAGACAGTTGAAGCATATGAGGATGACGTTGTCATCAAGACTAAGCACGCCAAGTCGTTAATAGACGACTTGCGTCTCACATTCGACAATCTCCGGACATATGACATCAAGCTCAATCCGGAAAAATGTGTTTTCGGCGTTCCCACCGGAAAACTGCTGGGCTTCATCATTTCCAATAGAGGAATTGAGGCAAATCCGGCCAAAATCCGAACTTTGTCACAATTGGCTACACCAACGGACCTTAAACAGGTCCAAAAACTAGCCGGATGCATGGCAGCCTTAAGCCGCTTTATCTCCAGACTAGGAGAAAAAGCATTGCCACGTTATCGCCTGCTCTGATGTACCAACCACTTCGAGTGGATGGAAGCAGCAACAGCCAGACTGGAGGAAATAAAAGCTCCTTTAGCGAGCAACCCAATCCTGGTGGTTTTCCCCAAAGAGGAAGGGATGATGCAGCAAAGTAGCATAAGTATTTCCCTCAGTTTTTGAGAACTAAGGTATCAATCCAGTAGGAGGCTACACGCGAGTCCCTCGTACCTGCACAAAACAAATAAATCCTCGCAACCAACGCGAATAGGGGTTGTCAATCCCTATGCGTCCACTTACGAGAGTGAGATCTAATATATATGATAAGATAATATTTTTGGTATTTTTATGATAAAGATGCAAAGTAAAAGAAAAAGGAAATAACTAAGTATTGGTAGATTAATATGATGAAGATAAACTCGGGGGCCATAGGTTTCACTAGTGGCTTCTCTCGAGAGCATAAGTATTCTACGGTGGGTGAACAAATTACTGTTGAGCAATTGACAGAATTGAGCATAGTTATGAGAATATCTAGGTATGATCATGTATATAGGCATCACGTCCGAGACAAGTAGACCGACTCCTGCCTGCATCTACTACTATTACTCCACTCATCGACCGCTATCCAGCATGCATCTAGAGTATTAAGTTAATGAAAACAGAGTAACGCCTTAAGCAAGATGACATGATGTAGAGGGATAAACTCATGCAATATGATGAAAACACCATCTTGTTATCCTCGATGGCAACAATACAATACGTGCCTTGCTGCCCCTACTGTCTCTAGGAAAGGACACAACCCAAAGCTAAGCACTTCTCCCATTGCAAGAAAGATCAATCTAGTAGGCCAAACCAAACTGATAATTCGAAGAGACTTGCAAAGATAACCAATCATACATAAAAGAATTTAGAGAAGATTAAAATATTATTTATAGATAGACTTGATCATAAACCCACAATTCATCGGTCTCAACAAACACAACGCAAAAAGAAGATTACATCGAATAGATCTCCACAAGAGAGGGGGAGAACTTTGTATTGAGATCCAAAAAGAGGGAAGAAGCCATCTAGCTACTAACTATGGACCCGTAGGTCTGAAGTAAACTACTCACACTTCATCGGAGGGGCTATGGTGTTGATGTAGAAGCCCTCCGTGATCGATGCTCCCTCCGGCGGAGCTCCGGAACAGGCCTCAAGATGGGATCTCATGGATACAGAAAGTTGCGGCAGTGGAATTAGGGTTTTTGGCTCCATATCTGATCGTTTGGGGGTACGTAGGTATATATAGGAGGAAGGAGTACGTCGGTGGAGCAACAGGGGGCCCACGAGTGTGGAGGGTGCGTCTGGGGGAGGTAGGCACGCCCCTACCTCGTGGCCTCCTCTTTTGTGTCTTGACATAGGGTCCAAGTCTCCTGGGTCTTGTTCGTTGAGAAAGTCACGTTCCCGAAGGTTTCATTCCGTTTGGACTCCGTTTGATATTCCTTTTCTTCGAAACCCTAAAATAGGCAAAAAAACAGCAATTCTGGGTTGTGCCTCCGGTTAATAGGTTAGTCCCAAAAATAATATAAAAGTGGATAATAAAGCCCAATAATGTCCAAAACAGTAGGTAATATAGCATGGAGCAATCAAAAATTATAGATACGTTGGAGACGTATCAAGCATCCCCAAGCTTAATTCCTGCTCGTCCTCGAGTAGGTAAATGATAAAAACAGAATTTTTAATGCGGAGTGAGACTTGGCATAATTTTAATGTAATTCTTCTTAATTGTTGTATGAATATTCAAATCCGAAAGATTCAAGACAAAAGTTCATATTGACATAAAAATAATAATACTTCAAGCATACTAACTAAGAAATTATGTCTTCTCAAAATAACATGGCTAAAGAAAGTTATCCCTACAAAATCATATAGTGTGGCTATGCTCCATCTTCACCACACAAAGTATTTAAATCATGCACAACCCCGATGACAAGCCAAGCAATTGTTTCATACTTTTGACATTCTCAAAACTTTTTCAATCTTCACGCAATACATGAGCGCGAGCCATGGATATAGCACTATAGGTGGAATAGAGTGGTGGTTGTGGAGAAGACAAAAAGGGAGAAGATAGTCTCACATCAACTAGGTGTATCAATGGGCTATGAGATGCCCATCAATAGATATCAATGTGAGTGAGTAGGGATTGCCATGCAACAGATGCACTAGAGATATAAGTATTTGAAAGCTCAACAAAAGAAACTAAGTGGATGTGCATCCAACTTGCTTGCTCATGAAGAGCTAGGGCATTTTGAGGAAGCCCATCATTGGAATATACAAGCCAAGTTCTATAAAAAAATCCCACTAGTATATGAAAGTGACAACATAGGAGACTCTCTATCATGAAGATCATGGTGCTACTTTGAAGAACAAGTGTGTTAAAAGGATAGTAGCATTGTCCCTTCTCTCTTTTTCTCTCATTTTTTATTTGGGACTTTTCTCTCTTTTTTATGGCCTCTTTTTTTCGTCCGGAGTCTCATCCCAACTTGTGGGGGAATCATAGTCTCCATCATCCTTTCCTTACTGGGACAATGCTCTAATAAAAATGATCATCACACTTTTATTTTCTTACAACTCAAGAATTACAACTTGATACTTAGAACAAGATATGACTCTATATGAATGCCTCCGGTGGTGTACCGGGATATGCAATGACTCATGAGTGACAAGTATGAAAGAATTATGAACGGTGGCTTTGCCAAAAATATGATGTCAACTACATGATCATGCTAAGCAATATGAAAATGATGGAGTGTGTCATAATAAATGGAAAGGTGGAAAGTTGCATGGCAATATATCTCGGAATGGCTATGGAAATGCCATGATAGGTAGGTATGGTGGCTGTTTTGAGGAAGGTATATGGTGGGTGTATGATACTGGCGAAAGGTGCGCGGTATTAGAGAGGCTAGCAATGGTGGAAGGGTGAGAGTGCGTATGATCCATGGACTCAACATTAGTCATAAATAACTCATATACTTATTGCTAAAATCTACAAGTTATCAAAGCAAAGTATTACGCGCATGCTCCTAGGGGGATAGATTGGTAGGAAAATACCATCGCACGTCCCCGACCGCCACTCATAAGGAAGACAATCAATAAATAAATCATGCTCCGACTTCATCACATAACGGTTCACCATATGTGCATGCTACGGGAATCACAAGCTTCAACACAAGTATTCCTCAAATTCACAACTACTCAACTAGCCGGGCCATGGATATAGCACTATGGGTGGAATAGAGTATAATGATGGGGGTCATGTGGAGAAGACAAAAAAAGGAGAAAGTCTCACATCAACAAGGCTAATCAATGAGCTATGGAGATGCTCATCGATTGATGTTAATGCAAGGAGTAGGGATTGCCATGCAACGGATGCACTAGAGCTATAAATGTATGAAAGCTCAACAAAAGAAACTAGTGGATGTGCATCCAACTTGCTTGCTCACGAAGACCTAGGGCACTTGAGGAGGCCCATTGTTGGAATATACAAGCCAACTTCTATAATGAAAAATTCCCACTAGTATATGAAAGTGACAAAACAAGAGACTCTCTATCATGAAGATCATGGTGCTACTTTAAAGCACAAGTGTGGAAAAAAGATAGTAGCATTGTCCCTTTTCATTTCTCTTTTTTTGGCTCTTCTTTTTTTATTTGGCCTTTCTCTTTTTTATTGGGACAATGCTCTATTAAATGATGATCATCACACTTCTATCTATTTACAACTGATTGATTACAACTCGATACTAGAATAAGGTATAACTCTATATGAATGCCTTCGGCGGTGTACCGGGATATGCAATGAACCAAGAGTGACATGTATGAAAGAATTATCAACGGTGGCTTTGCCACAAATACTATGTCAACTACATGATCATGCTAAGAAATATGACAATGATGAATGTGTCATGATAAACAGGATGCTGGAAAGTTGCATGGCAATATATCTCGGAATGGCTATGGAAATGCCATAATAGGTAGGTATGGTGGATGTTTTGAGGAAGATATAAGGAGGTTAATGTGTGAAAGAGCGTATCATATCACGGGGTTTGGATGCACCGGCGAAGTTTGCACCAACTCTCAATGTGAGAAAGGGCAATGCACAGTACCGAAGAGGCTAGCAATGATGGAAGGGTGAGAGTGCGTATAATCCATGGACTCAACATTAGTCATAAAGAACTCACATACTTATTGCAAAAATCTACAAGTCATCAAAAACCAAGCACTACGCGCATGCTCCTAGGGGGATAGATTGGTAGGAAAAGACCATCGCTCGTCCCCGACCGCCACTCATAAGGAGGACAATCAAAGAACACCTCATGTTTCAAATTTGTTACATAACGTTTACCATACGTGCATGCTAAGGAACTTGCAAACTTCAACAGAAGTATTTCTCAAATTCACAACTACTCAACTAGCACAACTTTAATATCACTACCTCCATATCTCAAAACAATCATCAAGCATCAAACTTCTCTTAGTATTCAAAACACTCATAAGAAAGTTTTTACTAATCTTGAATACCTAGCATATTAGGATTATTTAAGCAAATTACCATGCTATTTAAGAATCTCAAAATAATCTAAGTGAAGCATGAGAGATCAATAGTTTCTATAAAACAAATCCACCACCGTGCTCTAAAAGATATAAGTGAAGTACTTGAGCAAAACTATATAACTCAAAAGATATAAGTGAAGCACATAGAGTATTCTAATAATTTCTGAATCATGTCTCTCTCTCTCAAAAGGTGTGTACAGAAAATATGATTGTGGTAAACTAAAAGGCAAAGACTCAAATCATACAAGACGCTCCAAGCAAAACACATATCATGTGGTGAATAAAAATATAGCTCCAAGTAAAGTTACCGATAGAAGTAGACGAAAGAGGGGATGCCTTCCGGGGCATCCCCAAGCTTTGGCTTTTAGGTGTCCTTAGATTATCTTGGGGGTGCCATGGGCATCCCCAAGCTTAGGCTCTTGTCACTCCTTGTTCCATATTCCATCAAATCTTTACCCAAAACTTGAAAACTTCACAAAACATAACTCAAAGTAGAAAATCTCGTGAGCTCCGTTAGCGAAAGAAAACAAAAGACCACTTCAAGGTACTGTAATTAACTCATTCTTTATTTATCTTAGTGTTAAACCTACTTTATTACAACTTATCTATGGTTTATAAACTATTTTACTTGCCATAGATTCATCAAAATAAGCAAACAACAAATGAAAAACAGAATCTGTCAAAAACAGAACAGTCTGTAGTAATCTGTAGCTAGCACAAGATCTGGAACCCCAAAAATTCTAAAATAAATTTCTGGACGTGAGGAATTTATATATTAATCATCTTAAAAAATAATTAACCAAATAGAACTTTCCAAATAAAAATTACAGCAGTTCTCGTGAGTGCTAAAGTTTCTGTTTTTTACAGCAAGTTCAACAAGACTTTCCCCAAGTCTTCCCAACGGTTCTACTTGGCACAAACACTAATTAAACACAAAAAACACAACCAAAGAAGAGTCTAGATAAATTATTTATTACTAAACAGGAGAAAAAAGCAAGGAATAAAAATAAAATTGGGTTGCCTCCCAACAAGCGCTATCTTTTAATGCCCCTAGCTAGGCATAACAAGCAAGGATAGATCTAGGTATTGCCATCTTTGGTAGGCAATCCATAAGCGGCTCTCATAATAGATTCATAAGGTAATTTAATTTTCTTTCTAGGAAAGTGTTCCATGCCTTTCCTTAACGGAAATTGGAATCTAACATTTCCTTCCTTCATATCAATAATTGCACCAATCATTCTCAGGAAAGGTCTACCAAGAATAATAGGACATGAAGGATTGCAATCTATGTCAAGAACAATAAAATCTACGGGCACATAATTCCTATTTGCAACAATAAGAACATCATTGATTCTTCCCATAGGTTTCTTAATAGTGGAATCCGCAAGGTGCAAATTTAGAGAGCAATCATCAAAATCGCGAAACCTAACAAATCACACAAAGTCTTCGGAATCGTGGAAACACTAGCACCCAAATCACATAAAGCATAGAATTCATGATCTTTAATTTTAATTTTAATAGTTGGTTCCCACTCATCATAAAGTTTTCTAGGGATAGAAACTTCCAACTCAAGTTTTTCTTCATAAGATTGCATCAAAGCATCAACGATATGTTTAGTAAACGCTTTATTTTGACTATAAGCGTGAGGAGAATTTAGCACGGATTAAAACAAGGAAATACAATAAATCAAAGAGCAATTTTCATAATTGAATTCCTTGAAATCCAAAATAATGGGTTTAGCAACATCTAGGGTTTTAATTTCTTCAATCCCACTTTTATCAATTTTAGCATCAAGATCTAAATACTCTGAATTCTTGGGACGCCTTCTAGGTAAATATGGATCATATTCAGTCCCATCATTATCAAGATTCATATTGCAAAACAAAGATTTAATAGGGGACACATCAATAACTTTTAGATCTTCATATTTATTTTCATAGGAACTAGAAGAGCACGCTTTTATAAAGGCATCTTTCTTAGCACGCATCCTAGCGGTTCTTTATTTGCACTCATCAATGGAAATTCTCATGGCTTTGAGAGACTCATTGATATCATGCTTAGGTGGAATAGATCTAAGTTTCAAAGAATCAACATCAAGAGCAATTCTGTCAACGTTCCTAGCCAACTCATCAATCATAAGCAATTTTTCTTCAATCAAAGCATTGAAATTCTTTTGCGAAGCAATAAATTCTTTAATATTAGACTCAAAATCAGAGGGCATCTTATTATAATTTCCATAAGAATTGTTGTAGGAATTACCATAATTATTAGAGGTATTACTAGGATAAGGCCTAGGATTAAAATTTCCTCTATACGCGTTGTTACCAAAATTGTTCCTACCAACAAAATTCACATCCATAGATTCATTATTATTCTCAATCAAAGTAGACAAGGGCATATCATTGGGATAAGAAGAAACACTTTTACTAGCAAATAATTTCATAAGTTCATCCATCTTTCCACTCAAAACATTAATTTCTTCTATCGCATGCACCTTTCTATTAGTAGATCTTTCAGTATGCCATTGAGAATAATTAAACATAATATTATCTAGGAGTTTAGTAGCTTCTCCTAAAGTGATTTCCATAAAAGTGCCTCCCGCAGCAGAATCTAAAAGATTTCTAGAAGCAAAATTCAATCCGGCATAAATTTTTTGAATAATCATCCACAAATTCAAACCATGAGTGGGGCAATTACGTATCATTAATCTCATTCTCTCCCAAGCTTGTGCAACATGTTCATGATCAATTTGCTTAAAATTCATAATATTGTTTCTAAGAGAGATGATCTTAGCGGGAGGAAAATACTTAGAGATAAAAGCATCTTTGCACTTATTCCATGAATCAATACTATTTTTAGGCAAAGACGAAAATCAAGCTTTAGCACGATCTCTAAGTGAAAAAGGAAATATCTTCAATTTAACAATATCATTATCCACATCTTTCTTCTTTTGCATATCACACAAATCAACGAAGCTATTAAGATGGGTAGAGGCATCTTCACTAGGAAGGCCGGAAAATGGATCTTTCATGACAAGATTCAGCAAAGCAGTATTAATTTCATAAGATTCAGCATCGGTAAGGGGGGCAATCAGAGTGCTAATAAAATCATTGTTGTTGGTATTGGTAAAGTCACACAATTTAGTGTTATCTTGAGCCATCGTGATAAGAAAGCAAACTAACACACAAGTAAACAAAAAGCAAGCGGGCAAAAAGAGGAAAATAGAGAAAGAGAGGGAGGATAGAGAGAGAGAGAGAGGGCGAATAAAACGACAAGGGTGAAGTGGGGGAGAGGAAAACGAGAGGCAAATGGCAAATAATGTAATGCGGGAGATAAGGGTATCTAATGGGTACTTGGTATATTGACTTTTGTGTAGACCTCCCCGGCAGTTTAAACGAGAGGCAAATCCTTCTTGCTACCTCTTGAGCATTGCGTTGGTTTTCCCCGAAGAGGAAGGGATGATGCAGCAAGTAGCGTAAGTATTTCCGTCAGTTTTTGAGAATCAAGGTATCAATCCAGTAGGAGGCTATGCGCGAGTCCCTCATACCTGCACAAAACAAATAAATCCTCGCAACCAACACGAATAGGGGTTGCCAATCCCTACACGGCCACTTACGAGAGTGAGATCTAATAGATATGATAAGATAATATTTTTGGTATTTTTATGATAAAGATGCAAAGTAAAATAAAAGCAAAGTAAAAGCAAAAGGAAATAGCTAAGTATTGGTAGATTAATATGATGAAGATAGACCCGGGGGCCTTAGGTTTCACTAATGGCTTCTCTCGAGAGCATAAGTATTCTACGGTGGGTGAACAAATTACTGTTGCGCAATTGACAGAATTGAGCATAGTTATGAGAATATCTAGGTATGATCGTGTATATAGGCATCACGTCCGGGACAAGTAGACCGACTCCTGCCTGCATCTACTACTATTACACCACTTATCGACCGCTATCCAACATGCATCTAGAGTATTAAGTTAATGAAAACAGAGTAACGCCTTAAGCAAGATGACATGATGTAGAGGGATAAACTCATGCAATATGATGAAAACCCCATCTTGTTATCCTCGATGGCAACAATACAATACGTGCCTTGTTGCCCCTACTGTCTCTGGGAAAGGACACCGCAAGATTGAACCCAAAGCTAAGCACTTCTCCCATTGCAAGAAAGATCAATCTAGTAGGCCAAACCAAACTGATAATTCGAAGAGACTTGCAAAGATAACCAATCATACATAAAAGAATTCAGAGAAGATGCAAATATTATCCATAGATAGACTTGATCATAAACCCACAATTCATCGGTCTCAACAAACAAACCGCAAAAAGAAGATTACATCGAATAGATCTCCACAAGAGAGGGGGAGAACTTTGTATTGAGATCCAAAAAGAGAGAAGAAGACATCTAGCTACTAACTATGGACCCGTAGGTCTGAGGTAAACTACTCACACTTCATCGGAGGGGCTATGGTGTTGATGTAGAAGCCCTCCGTGATCGATGCCCCCTACGGCGGAGCTCCGGAACAGGCCCCAAGATGGGATCTCATGGATACAGAAAGTTGCAGCGGTGGAATTAGGGTTTTGGCTCCATATCTGATCGTTTGGGGGTACGTAGGTATATATAGGAGGAAGGAGTACGTCGATGGAGCAACAGGGGGCCCACGAGGGTGGAGGGCGCGCCTGGGGGAGGTAGGCGCGCCCCCCTACCTCGTGGCCTCCTCTTTTGTGTCTTGACGTAGGGTCCAAATCTCCCGGGTCTTGTTCGTTGAGAAAATCACGTTCCCGAAGGTTTCATTCTGTTTGGACTCCGTTTGATATTCCTTTTCTTCGAAACCCTAAAATAGGCAAAAAACAGCAATTCTGGGCTGGGCCTAAGGTTAATAGGTTAGTCCCAAAAATAATATAGAAGTGGATAATAAAGCCCAATAATGTCCAAAACAGTAGATAATATAGCATGGAGCAATCAAAAATTATAGATACGTTGGAGACGTATCACCTGGCCGCGCCAAATGTCAGCGAACCGATGTTATTATACATCTCGGCAACACACCAGGTGGTGAGCGCAGTGCTCGTCGTTGAGCGAGAGGAGGACGGACACAAGTTCCCACTCTAGAAACCGATATACTATGTATCCACGGTCCTCACACCATGCAAATCCCGGTACCCTCATTACCAAAAGATAACATATGCGGTATTCATGGCATCCCGGAGGCTACGACACTACTTCCAAGAGTGTTCGATTACAGTGGCTTCCGAAGTACCACTTAATGATATAATAAATAACCGCGACGCTGTTGGGGAATGTAGTAATTTCAAAAAAATTCCTACGCACACGCAAGATCATGGTGATGCATAGCAACGAGAGGGGAGAGTATCGTCCACGTACCCTAGACCGTTAAGCGGAAGTGTTATAACAACGCGGTTGATGTAGTCGTACGTGTTCACGATTGACCGATCCTCAGCACCGAACGTACGGCACCTCCGCGTTCAGCACACCTTCAGCTCGGTGACGTCCCGCGAACTCATGATCCAGTAGTGCTCGGGGAAGAGTTTCGTCAGCACGATGGCGTGGTGACGATGTTGATGAAGCTACCGACGTAGGGCTTCGCCTAAGCACCACTACGATATAACCGAGGTGGATTGTGGTGGAGGGGGGCACCGCATACGGCTAAGAGATCAACAGATCAATTGTTGTGTCTTTAGGGTGCCCCCTACCCCTATTTATAAAGGGGGGAGGAGGAGAGGGCTGGCCAAGGGAAAGGCGCGCCCAAGGGGGGGGCAATCCTACTCCAAGTAGGTTTGCCCCCTTCCTTTCCTATTCCAAGAAGGAGAAGGGGGAAGGAGGAGGTGGAGAGAAGGAAGGAGAGGGGGCCGCCGCCCCTTCCCCCTGTCCAATTCGGATTGGGGCAAGGGGGGCCGCGCGCCACCTCCTGGCTGCCCTCTCTCTTCTCCACTAAGGTCCATAAGGCCCAATAGCTTCCCGGGGGGTTCCGGTAACCCCCGGTACTCCGGTATATGTCCGAAACCTCTCGGAACCCTTTCGGTGTCCGAACATAGTCATCCAATATATCGATCTTTACGTCTCGACCATTTCAAGACTCCTCGTCATGTCCGTGATCATATCCGGAACTCCAAACTACCTTCGGTACATCTATACCTACTATTAAAGGGAGTAGGTATTCTTGGTTTGGTTTCGCTTTGTTTCGTCCCGTTTAGGTGATGTTTTTGTTTCTGGGTTGAACGATCGCATGGCTGGGCCAGTCTATGCGATCGAAGCCCATCCAGGCAAAAAACAAATACGGGCGTCCATCAATTTATGGGCTGTGAGTGGGCTCCTGAAAATCAAGTAAAAATGAGTGGGCTTCGTAATATCAAGTAAAATATAGTTTACTCAGTGGAGAATCGAACACAACACCTCTCAATTCAAAAGAACCGGTGGCAACCAACAAAGCTGACTTATATTTGTGAATAATCCCACTTCGAGGGTTTATATTGAATCGCCCCGATATACTTTCCCTAATTGCTTGCAAGAGACTAAAAGGAATTGACCCTGAGATTGTGTGGCTGCCATATGCAAAAAAAGAGAAATATTCCGGGGCATTGATTGCCGGCGAGGAGTCCCCTTGATTAAAGGGAGGGCTCATGATGGGGCTGGATTTGTGTGTCCTTTAAAGGATGCGGGATTTGTGGGCTACTAATGCACCCATAATTAACGTTAGCAGTTGCATAATTAAAGAAGGATTGCTGCAAGCCAGCCCCTATTATTAGGAAGAAAAGGAAGGAATTTAAAAGAAGAAATATGAAGTACGAATTATTTTGGACAGTATGAATGTCAAGTTAACAATTATTGATTTGTAGCCAATGGGAACCAACGTTTTGCATCTTTTTTAAGACTTCATAAAAATTCAAGAAAATATTTGTAAAATGGTGTGTCAAATTGTGATCAAACCGTTGTCCTTGAGCCCATGGACTCTAAAGGACCAATAACCAACTAGGCCATAAACATTTTGTGATTTTTTTAATGGATTACATCCAATATTATGCGTACTCATTTGATCTAAGGTTACTTTTGAATAACTTAAATATTCTTTTTTTTGTCACAAATGAACCGATGAGCCAGCGGAACAACCGGTGAGTTGCTCGTTCGTTTTTTAAACTATGATTAGATGGCCATGGCGGAAGAGCACGCCATAGTTTGCTGCCGGAAACATACCCAAGTTCATGCTAGAGATGAAGAAGGAGGACGGTGTCGATAGTGAAGTGTATGGAGTTTGTGTTGACTCAAGTAATTGATGTCCTCCTGACTTAACTTAATTTGCATTAATATTTATTATTGTGTGCGCTGAGAAGGAAATGTATCGGCTGATTTGTTAAGACATTTGTGTAGAAGCACGTGAAGATGTATGTGATGCGCAAGGAACTACAAGCCGGTGTAGGGAGAGGTTTCTGAAATCAGCATGGTAGAGTGTGAGACCAAGCTTGCCGCCTTAGATTGATGATGTTTGTTGTAATATGTGGGCAAGGGACCACCATCATGATGACATGGGAGAAATGGCAACGAAGATGACTCGTTAGGTTTGTGCTTGAGTTTGTTTCTCCCGTTGCAACGCACGGGCATTTGTGCTAGTCAAAACACAAAAACTCATAATATCGATCGTCACAGAACTTTAAGCGTGCGGACCCTACGGGTTCGAGAACTATGTAGACATGACCGAGACACATCTCCGGTCAATAACCAATAGCGGAACCTGGATGCTCATATTGGTTCCTACATATTCTACGAAGATCTTTATCGGTCAAACCGCATAACAACATACGTTGTTCCCTTTGTCATCGGTATGTTACTTGCCTGAGATTCGGTCGTCGGTATCTCAATACCTAGTTCAATCTCGTTACCGGCAAGTCTCTTTACTCGTTCCGTAATGCAACATCCCGCAACTAACTCATTAGTCACATTGCCTGCAAGGCTTATAGTGATGTGCATTACCAAGAGGGCCCAGAGATACCTCTCCGACAATTGGAGTGACAAATCCTATTCTTGATCTATGCCAACTCCACGAACACCATCGGAGACACCTTTAGAGCATCTTTATAATCACCCAGTTACGTTGTGACATTTGGTAGCACACAAAGTGTTCCTCCGGTATTCGGGAGTTGCACAATCTCACAGTCATAGGAACATGTATAAGTCATGAAGAAAGCAGTAGCAGTAAACTTTAAATGATCAAGTGCTAAGCTAACGAAATGGGTCAAGTCAATCACATCATTCTCCTAATGATGTGATCCTGTTGATCAAATAACAACTCATGTCTATGGCTAGGAAACTCAACCATCTTTGATCAACGAGCTAGTCAAGTAGAGGCATACTAGTGACACTATGTTTGTCTATGTATTCACACATGTATTATGTTTCCGGTTAATACAATTCTAGCATGAATAATAAACATTTATCATGATATGAGGAAATAAATAATAACTTTATTATTGCCTCTAGGGCATATTTCCTTCAGTCTCCCACTTGCACAAGAGTCAATAATCTAGATTACAAAGTAACGATTCTAACACCCATGGAGTCTTGGTGCTAATCATGTTTTACTCGTGGAAGAGGCTTAGTCAACGGGTCTGCAACATTTAGATCCGTATGTATCTTGCAAATCTCTATGTATCCCACCTTGACTTGATCCCGGATGGAATAGAAGCGTCTCTTGATGTGCTTGGTTCTCTTGTGAAATCTGGATTCCTTTGCCAAGGCAATAGCACCAGTATTGTCACAAAAGATTTTCATTGGACCCGATACACTAGGTATAACACCTAGATCGGATATTAACTCCTTCATCTAGACTCCTTCATTTGCTGCTTCCGAAGCAGCTATGTACTCCGTGATACGTCTCCAACATATCTATAATTTTTGATTGCTCCATGCTATATTATATTCTGTTTTGGATGTTTATGGGCTTTATTAAACACATTTATATCATTTTTGGGACTAACCTATTAACCCAGAGCCCAGTGCCAGTTTTTGTTTTTTGTTGCCTATTTTAGGGTTTCAAAGAAAAGGAAAATCAAACGGAGTCCAATTGACCTAAAACTTCACGGAACTTATTTTTGGAACAGAAGAAGCCCAGAAGACTTGGAGTGCACGTCAGGGGATCTACGAGGAGGCCACGAGGCAGGGTGGCGTGCCCACCCCTCCCCCGGGTGCGCCCTCCACCCTCGTGGGCCCCTCGTGGCCCCCCTGACGTATTTCTTCCGCCTATATATCTCCATATACCCTAAAAACATCCGGGAGCACAATAAATCGGGAGTTCCGCCGCCAGAAGCCTCCGTAGCCACCAAAAGCCAATCTAGACCCGTTTCGGCACCCTGTCGGAGGGGGCAATCCCTCTCCGGTGGCCATCTTCATCATCCCGGTGCTCTCCGTGACGAGGAGGGAGTAGTTCTCTCTCGGGGTTGAGGGTATGTAACAGTAGCTATGTGTTTGATCTCTCTCTCTCTTTCGTGTTCTTGAGGTGGTACGATCTTGATGTATCGCGAGCTTTTCTATTATAGTTGGATCTTATGTTTCTCCTCCCCCTCTACTCTCTTGTAATGGATTGAGTTTCCCCTTTGAAGTTATCTTATCAGATTGAGGCTTTAAAGATTTGAGAACACTTGATGTATGTCTCGCCATGCGCATCTGTGGTGACAATGGGATACCACGTGATTCACTTGATGTATGTTTTGGTGATCAATTTGTGGGTTCCTCCCATGAACCTATCCATAGGGGTTGGCACATGTTTTTGTCGTGATTCTCCGGTAGAAACTTTGGGGCACTCTTTGAGGTCCTATGTGTTGGTTGAATAGATGAATCTGAGATTGTGTGATGCATATCGTATAATCATACCCATGGATACTTGAGGTGACATTGGAGTATCTAGGTGACATTAGGGTTTTGGTTGATTTGTGTCTTAAGGTGTTATTCTAGTACGAAATCTAGGGCTGTTTGTGACACTTATAGGAATAGCCCAACAGATTGATTGGAAAGAATAACTTTGAGGTGGTTTTGTACCCTACCATAATCTCTTCATTTGTTCTCCGCTATTAGTGACTTTGGAGTGACTCTTTGTTGCATGTTGAGGGATAGTTATGTGATCCAATTATGTTAGTATTGTTGAGGGAACTTGCACTAGCGAAAGTATGAACCCTAGGCCTTATTTCCTATCATTGCAATACCGTTTATGCTCACTTTTATCACTTGCTACCTTGCTGTTTTTATATTTTCAGATTACAAATACCCATATCTACTATCCATATACCACTTGTATCATCATCTCTTCACCAAACTAGTGCACCTATACAATTTACCATTGTATTGGGTGTGTTGGGGACACAAGAGACTCTCTGTTATTTGGTTGCAGGGTTGCTTGAGAGAGACCATCTTCATCCTACGCCTCCTACGGGTTGATAAACCTTAGGTCATCCACTTGAGGGAAATTTGCTATTGTCCTACAAACCTCTGCACTTGGAGGCCCAACAATGTCTACAAGAAGAAGGTTGTGTAGTAGACATCAAGATCTTTTCTGGCGCCGTTGCTGGGGAGGTTAGCGCTTGAAGGTATATCTTTAGATCTTGCAATCGAGACTTTTAGTTTCCTGTTTTATCACTAGTTTAGTTTATAAAAGAAAACTATAAAAAATGGAATTGAGTTTGTCTCATACACTTCACCTTTTTAATATCTTTCGTGAGTATGATGGAAAGGATAATTGTGCTCAAGTGCTAGAAGAAGAAATCTATAAAATGTTTGGCACTAATTATTTGAATGATGCAATGTTGTTAGTATGAATTCCTTGAATATGCATGATGCTAATGATATGCAAATCCACAAGCTTGGGGAAGCTATGTTTGATGAAGATGATATTTTTTGTCCCCCAAGTTTTGATGAGCAAATTTATTATGATGAAAGCATGCCTCCTATCTATGATGATTATTGTGATGACACGTATGCTTTAAAAAATAATGATAACCATGAAACTTGTCATCTTGATCTTAATTTTCAATCACATGATAGTTATTTTGTTGAGTTTGCTCCCACTATTATTCATGAGAAGAATTTTGCTTGTGTGGAGAGTAGTAAATTTTATATGCTTGTAGATCATGAAAAGAATGCTTTAGGTGCTAGTTATATTTTTGAATTCATTCATGATGCTACTGAAAATTATTATGAGGGAGGAATATATGCTTGTAGGAATTGGAATAATATCAAGTTTCCTCTCTATGTGCTTAAAGTTTTGAAGTTATGCTTGTTTTACCTTCCTATGCAACTTGATTCTTGTTCCCACAAGTTGTTTGCTCACAAAATCCCTGTGCATAGGAAGTGGGTTAGGATTAAATGTTCTAGTCATATTCTTCATGATGCTCTCTTTATGTTCCAATTCTTATCCTTTATGTGAGCATCATTGAAATCATCGTGCCTAGCTAGGGGCGTTAAACGATAGCGCTTGTTGGGAGGCAACCCAATTTTATTTTTGTTCCTTGCTTTTTGCTCCTGTTTAGTAATAAATAATTCATATATCCTATATTTAGATGTGGTTTTATGCTTTTAATTAGTGATTGTGCCAAGTAGAACCTTTGGGAAGACTTGGGGAAAGTCTTGTTGATCTTGCTGTAAAAAACAGAAACTTTAGCGCTCACGAGAATTGCTGCCATTTTTTATTGGAGAGTGCTATTTAGTTAATTCGTTTTGAAGATGATTAGTAGATAAATTCCTCAGGTCCAGCAATTTATTTTAGAATTTTATGTGTTCCATAAGTATACGTTTGATCCAGATTACTATAGACTGTTCTGTTTTTGACAGATTCTGTTTTTTATGTGTTGTTTACTTATTTTGATGAATCTATGGCTAGTAAAATAGTTTATAAACCATAGAGAAGTTGGAATACAGTAGGTTTAACACCAATATAAATAAATAATTAGTTAATTACAGTACCTTGAAGTGGTGATTTATTTTCTTATACTAACGGAGCTTACGAGTTTTCTGTTAAGTTGTTGTGAAGTTTTCAAGTTTTGGGTAAGGATTTGATGGACTATGGAATAAGGAGTGGCAAGAGCCTAAGCTTGGGGATTCACAAGGCACCCCAAGTAAATATTCAAGGACAGCCAAGAGCCTAAGCTTGGGGATGCCCCGGAAGGCAGCCCCTCTTTCGTCTTCGTTCATCGGTAACTTTACTTGGACCTATATTTTTATTCACCACATGATATGTGTTTTGCTTAGAGCGTCAATTTATTTTGTTAATATTTGCTTGCTGTTATTTAGAACAATGTTTTGCATCTTTTATTTCAATAAAATTGGCATTGATAGTCTTTACTGTGCCTATTTTAGTAGTCCACATGTTGCTGTTTGAAAACAGAAAGTTTACCGCTGTTGCAATAATTCCCTAGAAAAGTCAGAATATGATAAAATGTTGAAACCTTTTGAATATTAAGCTCTGATAAATTTACTATAGTGGGAATTTTCTTTCATAATTTTTGGAGATAGGGAAGTATAGATCTTGCTGCACTCTATACAGACTGTCCTGTTTAGGCAGATTGCTGTTATGTTTCCATTGTTTGCATATGTTTGCTTCTTTAATGATTCTATTTGAGGATAGGACTATTAAATATGCAGAGGCATTTAGTATGAAATGTTGAATAATAATTTTAGTGATTTTCTACAGTAGAGTATGATAAGGTTTTTGCAATGATTTATACTAACTTATCTCACGAGTCCTTGTTGAGTTTTGTGTGGATGAAGCTTTTGAGATTTAGGGAGATCGTGATATGAGAGGAATTAAGGAGACACAAAAGCTCAAGCTTGGGGATGCCCAAGGCATCCCAAGATAATATTTCAAGAAGTCTCAAGCATCTAAGCTTGGGGATGCCCCGGTTGGCATCCCACCTTTCTTCTTCAACAACTATCAGTTAGTTTCGGTTGATCCTAAGTTATTGCTTCTTCACATGATGTTTGCCATTCTTAGAATGCCATTTTATTTTGTTTTTATTTCTGTTTGAATAAAGTATCAAGATCTCAAATTATTAAATGTTAGAGAGTCTTCACATAGTTGCATAATTATTCGACTACTCATTGATCTTCACTTATATCTTTCGGAGTAGTTTGTCATTTGCTCTAGTGCTTCACTTATATCTTTTAGAGCATGGTGGTAGTTTTATTTTGAAGAAATAGATGAACTCTCATGCTTCACTTATATTATTTTGAGAGTCTTAAATAGCATGGTAATTTGCTTAAAATCCTAATATGCTAGGTATTCAAGATTAGTAAAACTTTCATATAAGTGCATTGAATACTAAGAGAAGTTTGATACTTGATGATTGTTTTGAGATATGGAGGTAATAATATCAAAGTTGTGCTAGTTGAGTAGTTGTGAATTTGAGGAATACTTGTGTTGAAGTTTGCAAGTCCCGTAGAATGCACGTATGGTAAACATTCTGTAAAAAATTTGAAACATGAGGTGTTCTTTGATTGTCCTCCTTATGAGTGGCGGTCGGGGACGAGCGATGGTCTTTTCCTAACAATCTATCCCCCTAGGAGCATGCGCGTAGTGCCGAGGTTTTTGATGACTTGTAGATTTTTGCAATAAGTATGTGAGTTCTTTATGACTAATGTTGAGTCCATGGATTATACGCACTCTCACCCTTCCATCATTGCTAGCCTCTTCGGTACCGTGCATTGCCCTTTCTCACATTGAGAGTTGGTGCAAACTTCGCCGGTGCATCCAAACCCCATGATATGATACGATCTTTCACACATAAACCTCCTTATATATTCCTCAAAACAGCCACCATACCTACCTATTATGGCATTTCCATAGCCATTCCGACATATATTGCCATGCAACTTTCCACCATTCCGTTTATTATGACACGCATCATCATTGTCATATTGCTTTGCATGATCATGTAGTTGACATCGTATTTGTGGCAAAGACACCATTCATAATTCTTTCATACATGTCACTCATGCATCATTGCTATCCCCGTACATCGCCGGAGGCATTCATATAGAGTCATATCTTGTTCTAAGTATCGAGTTGTAATCATTGAGTTGTAAATAAATAGAAGTGTGATGATCATCATTCATAGAGCATTGTCCCATGTGAGGAATAAAAAAAGAGAAAGGCCATAAAAAAGAGAAGGCCCAAAAAAAGAGAAAGGCCATAAAAAAGAGAAGGCCCAAAAAAATTAGAGAAAAAGAGAGAAGGGACAATGCTACTATCCTTTGCCACACTTGTGCTTCAAAGTAGCACCATAATCCTCATGATAGAGAGTCTCTTGTTTTGTCACTTTCATATACTAGTGGGAATTTTTTATTATAGAACTTGGCTTGTATATTCCAACAATGGGCCTCCTCAAGTGCCCTAGGTCTTCGTGAGCAAGCAAGTTGGATGCACACCCACTTAGTTTCTTTTGTTGAGCTTTCATACATTTATAGCTCTAGTGCATCCGTTGCATGGCAATCCCTACTCCTTGCATTAACATCAATCGATGGGCATCTCCATAGCTCATTTATTAGCCTCATTGATGTGAGACTTTCTCCTTTTTGTCTTCTCCACATAACCTCCATCATCATATTCTATTCCACCCATAGTGCTATGTCCATGGCTCGCGCTCATATATTGCGTGAAAGTTTATAGGTTTGAGATTACTAAAGTATGAAACAATTGCTTGGCTTGTCATCAGGGTTGTGCATGATGAGAGCATTCTTGTGTGATGAAAATGGAGCATGACTAAACTATATGATTTTGTAGGGATGAACTTTCTTTGGCCATGTTATTTTGAGAAGACATAATTGCTTAGTTAGTATGCTTGAAGTATTATTATTTTTATGTCAATATGAACTTTTATTTTGAATCTTTCGGATCTGAATATTCATGCCACAATTAAGAAGAATTACATTGAAATTATGCCAAGTAGCACTCCGCATCAAAAATTCTGTTTTTATCATTTACCTACTCGAGGACGAGCAGGAATTAAGCTTGGGGATGCTGATACGTCTCCAACGTATCTATAATTTTTGATTGCTCCTAGCTATATTATCTTTTGTTTTGGATGTTTATGGGATTTATTAAACACATTTATATCATTTTTGGGACTAACCTATTAACCCAGAGCCCAGTGCCAGTTTCTGTTTTTTTGCCTATTTTAGGGTTTCCAAAAAAAGGAAAATCAAATGGAGTCCAATTTACCTGAAACTTCACGGAACTTATTTTTGGATCACAAGAAGCCCAGAAGACTTGGAGTGCACGTCAGGGGATCTAATAACCCACAAGTATAGGGGATCGCAATAGTTTTCGATAAGTAAGAGTGTCGAACCCAACGAGGAGCTAAAGGTAGAACAAATATTCCCTCAAGTTCTATCGACCACCGATACAACTCTACGCATGCTTGACGTTCGCTTTACCTAGAACAAGTATGAAACTAGAAGTACTTTGTAGGTGTTGTTGGATAGGTTTGCAAGATAATAAAGAGTACGTAAATAAAAGGTAGGGGCTGTTTAGGTTAAGAAACAGTAAAGTAAATATAGCGAGTGTGGAAAAGTGGTGGTAGGAGTTGTGAAATTGTCCCTTAAGCAATTGACTACTTTACTAGACCGATAGCAAGTATTATGTGGGAGAGGCCACTGCTAGCATGTCATCCCTTACATGGAATTCTATGCACTTATGATTGGAACTATTAGCAAGCATCCGCAACTACTAATGTTCATTAAGGTAAAACCCAACCATAGCATTAAGATATATTGGTCCCCCTTCAATCCCGTATGCATCAATTTCTATGCTAGGTTGAAGCTTCTGTCACTCTTGCCCTCCAATACATAGTCCTATCAACATACAACTAACCCT
This sequence comes from Triticum urartu, assembly GCF_056163025.1. Taxonomy (NCBI): domain Eukaryota; kingdom Viridiplantae; phylum Streptophyta; class Magnoliopsida; order Poales; family Poaceae; genus Triticum; species Triticum urartu. Next base: position 478,141,286 of record NC_141877.1, read on the forward strand.
ATGGTGTGATCCACGCACGCAATCATATGATGGGCACCAAAGGACAGCAACATAACCACAAGCAAATTAAATCAATCATAGCAATTCATCAACCACCGATAGGACAACGAAAATCTACTTAGACATCATAGGATGGCAACACATCATTGGATAATAATATGACGCATAAAGCACCATGTTCAAGTAGAGGGTACAGCGGGTTGCGGGAGAGTGGACCGCTGTAGATAGAGGGGGGAAGGTGATGGAGATGTTGGTGAAGATGGCAGAGGTGTTGGTGTAGATCGCGGTGATGATGATGGCCCCCGGTGGCACTCCGGTGCCACCGGAAGCGAGGGGGAGAGAGCCCCCCTCCTTCTTCTTCTTCCTTGACCTCCTCTTTAGATGGGAGAAGGGTTTCCCCTCTAGTACATGGCCTCCATGGCACGGGAGGGGCGAGAGCCCCTCCGAGATTGGATTTGTCTCTCTGTCTCTCTCTGTTTCTGCGTTCTCTGATTCTTCCCTTTCACCGTTTCTTATATTCCCGGAGATCCGTAACTCCGATTGGGCTGAAATTTTGACACGATCTCTATCCGGAAATTAGCTTTCTAGCAGCGGAAGAAGGGCACCAACCGCCTTACGGGGTGGCCACGAGGGTCAGGGGCGCGCTTGACACCCTGGGGCGCGCCCCCCTACCTCGTGCCCCCCTTGGGCACCGTATCGCGATGATTCCACTTCCCAAAATTCATAAATATTCCAAAATAAATCTCCGTCAGTTTTTATTCCGTTTGGACTCCGTTTGGTATGGATTTTCTGCGAAACAAAAAACATGCAACAAACAGGAACTGGCACTTGGCACTGGATCAATATGTTAGTCCCAAAAATAGTATAAAAAGTTGCGAAAAGTATATGAAAGTTGTAGAATATTGGCATGGAACAATCAAAAATTATAGATACGACGGAGACGTATCAGCATCCCCAAGCTTAATTCCTGCTCGTCCTCGAGTAGGTAAATGATAAAAAAGATATTTTTTTATGTGGAATGCTACCTAGCATAATCTTGATCATGTAATCTAATCATGGCATGAATATTAAGATACGAGTGATTCAAAGCAATAATCTATCTTTTGACATAAAGACAATAATATTTAAAGCCTCCTAATAAATCAATCATGTCTTTTCAAAATAACATGGCCAAAGAAAGTTATCCCTACAAAATCATATAGTCTGGCTATGCTCCATCTTCACCACACAAAATATTCACATCATGCACAACCCCGATGACAAGCCAAGCAATTGTTTCATACTTTTGACGTTCTCAAACATTTTCAACTTTCACGCAATACATGAGTGTGAGCCATGGACATAGCACTATAGGTGGAATAGACAAAAAAGAGAAGATAGTCTCATATCAACTAGGCGTATCAACGGGCTATGGAGATGTCCATCAATAGATATCAATGTGAGTGAGTAGGGATTACCATGCAACGGATGCACTAGAGCTATAAGTATATGAAAGCTCAAACTGAAACTAAGTGGGTGTGCATCCAACTTGCTTGCTCATGAAGACATAGGGCATTTGAGGAAGCCCATCATTGGAATATACAAGCCAAGTTCTATAATGAAAATTCCCACTAGTATATGAAAGTGATAACTCAAGAGACTCTCTATATGAAGAACATGGTGCTACTTTGAAGCACAAGTGTGGTAAAAGGATAGTAACATTGCCCCCTTTTTTTCTTTTTTTTGCGGGCTTCTTTACCCCACCTTTTTTTAGGCTTCTTTGGCCTCTCTTTTTTTGGGCAATGCTCTAATAATGATGATCATCACACTTTTATTTACTTACAACTCAATATTACAACTCGATACTAGAACAAAGATATGACTCTATATGAATGCCTCCGGTGGTGTACCGGGATGTGCAATGATCTAGTGTAGCAATGACATCAAAAACGGACAAGCCATGAAAACATCATTCTAGCTATCTTACGATCATGCAAAGCAATATGACAATGAATTCTCAAGTCATGTATATGATGATGATGGAAGTTGCATGGCAATATATCTCGGAATAGCTATGGAAATGCCATAATAGGTAGGTATGGTGGCTGTTTTGAGGAAGGTATATGGTGGGTTTATGGTACCGGCGAAAGTTGCGCGGTACTAGAGAGGCTAGCAATGATGGAAGGGTGAGAGTGCATATAATCCATGGACTCAACATTAGTCATAAAGAACTCACATACTTATTGCAAAAATCTATTAGTCATCGAAACAAAGTACTATGCGCATGCTCCTAGGGGGATAGATTGGTAGGAAAAGACCATCGCTCGTCCCCGACCGCCACTCATAAGGAAGACAATCAATAAATAAATCATGCTCCGACTTCGTTACACAATGGTTCACCATACGTGCATGCTACGGGAATCACAAACCTCAACACAAGTATTTCTACAATCCACAACTACCCACTAGCATGACTCTAATATCACCATCTTTATATCGCAAAACTATTGCAAGGAATCAAACATATCATATTCAGTGATCTACAAGTTTTATGTAGGATTTTATGACTAACCATGTGAATGACCAGTTCCTGTCATCTCTCTAAATAGATATAAGTGAAGCAAGAGAGTTTTAATTCTTTCTACAAAAGATATGCCCATGCTCTAACAAATATAAGTGAAGCAAAAGAGCATTCTACAAATGGTGGTTGTCTAAGTAAAGAGAAACATGCAATCCAAACTTCAAATGATATAAGTGAAGCACATGAAGCATTCTATAAAGCCATACTCAAAAGATATAAGTGAAGTGCAATGAGCATTCTATAAATCAACCAAGGACTATCTCATACCAGCATGGTGCATAAAAAAGAAAAAGAAAAACCTAAATGCAAAAGACGCTCCAAGACTTGCACATATCGCATGAACGAAACGAATCCGAAAACATACCGATACTTGTTGAAGAAAGAGGGGATGCCTCCCCAGCATCCCCAAGCTTAGACGCTTGAGTCTCCTTGAATATTTACTTGGGGTGCCTCGGGCATCCCCAAGCTTGAGCTCTTGCCTCTCTTCCTTCTTCTCACATCGAAACCTTCTCAATCATCGAACACTTCATCCACACAAAACTTCAACAGAAAACTCGGTAAGATCCATTAGTATAATAAATCAAATCACTACTCTTAGTACTGTTGCAAACCAATTCATATTATTTTTTTGCATTGTGTCTACTGTAATATAACTTTTTCATGGCTTAATCCACTAATATAAATTGATAGTTTCATCAAAACAAGCAAACTATGCATCAAAAACAGAATCTGTCTAAAACAGAACAGTCTGTAGCAATCTGAACATTCACCATACTTATGATACTTGAAAATTTCTACCACAATTAGGAAAAATAAACAATTTGTATAGGAAGACAGTGCAAAAAGAATCAGAACTATTTGACGTTGCAGCTAAAAATGTAAAATCGCTCACTACAGCCAAAGTTTCTGTCCTGCACCGTACAAACCATCAAGCAAATGTAAACATCCTAAAGGCAAACCTTGGCACATTATTTTTATAATAAAATGGAATTGTACAAGGGGATAATTATTTTTGTTGAAAAGTTTCTGTAATCAAGATTCACAAAGTTGCCGTGAGCATGAACAAAGTTCAAGGAGCTCTCCCACTTCAACAATGCTTGTCTTTCTCACTTTCGCTTTCCTTTTTGAAAAAGTTTTGGGTTCCCCTCTTTATTTTTGTTGTTTTTAAACTATATAAAAGCACTCAACATAAATAAATGACTCTCTAAAACTTCCGGGTTGTCTCCCTGGCAGCGCTTTCTTTAAAGCCATTAAGCTAGGCATATAGTGCTCAAGTAGTGAATCCACCCAAATCCCAAGGTATATCAAAGCCAATTTTAATTAAAAATGATTTGGCATTTAGTAGTGAGCACAAAGCAACATATATCAAGCAATGACGAAGTCTAACTCCCTTCCTATGCATCGGCATGTCATAAAAGAACAATTCATGCACACCTAGTAAAGGCCAATGCATAGTATAAATAGTTTCTTGCAATTTTATCATATTGGAAACATAGAGAGGTGGAGATATAGTTCCTCTCTCATAATAATTACAAGTAGGAGCAGCAAGCACATTCATATTATATTTATTGAAATCATCATGTGCAACGGTAAAAGGCAACCCATCAATATAATCCTCAATAAGTGCAAACTTCTCCGATATAGTATAATCGGGAGAATTCAAAAAGATAATAGGACTATCATGCGTGGGTGCAATAGCAACAATTTCATTATTAACATAAGGAACTATAGCAAGTTCATCTCCATAAGCATAATTCATATTGGCATCTTGGCCATAAGCATAGCAAGCATCATCAAAAAGGGATATTTCAAAAGAATCATAGGGATCATAACAGTCATCATAGCAATCATCCTTCGGTAAGCACGAAGGGGAATTAAACAATGTATGAGTTGAAGAGTTACTCTCATTAGAAGGTGGGCACGGGTGATCAATCCGCTCTTCCTCCTTTTGTTCTTCGCTCTCTTCCTCATCTTTTTCATCCAATGAGCTCATAGTTTCATCAATTTCTTCTTCCATAGACTCCTGCAAAATATTAGTCTCTTCTTGGATAGCGGAGACTTTCTTAATAAGTGCATTAATTTCATAATTGTATTCATAATTCTCATAGCAATATTTGAGGATAGCTAAATTTTCAGATCTATAATAAGCATCATCAATATCATCAAACTCTTTAAACATAGATTCAATTTCATAAGCACCCATAAAAGCAACAAATTCTTCTATTTGTCCCACATCAAAGTAATCGTATATACCTCTAGCATAAGAAGCCAAGGTTTCATTATCATTAAATCTGCATGAAAAGGGGAGGTGTGGAGAATTCATCCTAGAGCAACAAGTATAATCATATTCCGAGCATAGTTGTCTAGCATACCACTTCAATATATGAATTTGATCCCATAATAGTTTCCCTTTTTGTGTCAAGCGATAATCCCTAAAGTATTCACGTTGATCCAACGTTACTCCCATTACATAATTGAATGGGGTTTTCTCAGGATTATTAAAGTAGTACATAATATCTTTCACATAACCAGCATCGAGGGTTTTAGGAGGTTTCCCATCTCCATGAGCAGAAAGTACACCTAATTTTTTTGGTATTTCGCGTTCCATATCCATAACTAAAGATAAAGAACAACTAAGAACAGCAAATAAAAATTACTTAGTGATAAAGCAAACAAGCACACACGAGAATATTCACCCCACACTATTGCTCCCCGGCAACGGCGGCAGAAAAAGGTCTTGATAACACACAAGTATAGGGGATCGCAACAGTTTTCGATAAGTAAGAGTGTCGAACCCAACGAGGAGCTAAAGGTAGAACAAATATTCCCTCAAGTTCTATCGACCACTGATACAACTCTACGCACGCTTGACGTTCTCTTTACCTAGAACAAGTATGAAACTAGAAGTACTTTGTAGGTGTTGCTGGATAGGTTTGCAAGATAATAAAGAGTACGTAAATAAAAGGTAGGGGATGTTTAGGTTAAGAAACAATAAAGTAAATATAGCGAGTGTGGAAAAGTGGTGGTAGGAGTTGTGAAATTGTCCCTTAAGCAATTGACTACTTTGCTAGACCGATAGCAAGTATTATGTGGGAGAGGCCACTGCTAGCATGTCATCCCTTACTTGGAATTCTATGCACTTATGATTGGAACTATTAGCAAGCATCTGCAACTACTAATGTTCATTAAGGTAAAGCCCAACCATAGCATTAAGATATATTGGTCCCCCTTCAATCGCGTATGCATCAATTTCTATGCTAGGTTGAAGCTTCTGTCACGCTTGCCCTCCAATACATAGTCCTATCAACATACAACTAAACCTATGGTGTGATCCACGTGCGCAATCATATGATGGGCACCAAAGGACAGCAACATAACCACAAGCAAATTAAATCAATCATAGCAATTCATCAACCACCAATAGGACAACGAAAATCTACTCAGACATCATAGGATGGCAACACATCATTGGATAATAATATGAAGCATAAAGCACCATGTTCAAGTAGAGGGTACAGTGGGTTGTGGGAGAGTGGATCGCTATAGATAGAGGGGGGAAGGTGATGGAGATGTTGGTGAAGATGGCGGAGGTGTTGGTGTAGATCGCGGTGATGATGATGGCCCCCGGTGGCACTCCGGTGCCACCGGAAGCGAGGGGGAGAGATCCCCCCTCCTTCTTCTTCTTCCTTGACCTCCTCCCTAGATGGGAGAAGGGTTTCCCCTCTGGTCCATGGACTCCATGGCACGGGAGGGGAGAGAGCCCCTCCAAGATTGGATATGTCTCTCCGTCTCTCTCTGTTTCTGCGTTCTCTGATTCTTCCCTTTCACCGTTTCTTATATTTCTGGAGATCTGTAACTCCGATTAGGCTGAAATTTTGACACGATCTCTATCCGGAAATTAGCTTTCTTGCGGCGAAAGAAGGACACCAACCGCCTTACGTGGTGGCCACGAGGGTCAGGGGCGCACCTGACACCCTGGGGCACGCCCCCCTACCTCGTGCCCCCCTCGGGCACCGTCTCACGATGATTCCACTTCCCAAAATTCATAAATATTCCAAAATAAATCTCCATCAGTTTTTATTCCATTTGGACTCTGTTTGGTATGGGTTTTCTACGAAACAAAAAACATGCAACAAACAGGAACTGGCACTAGGCACTTGATCAATATGTTAGTCCCAAAAATAGTATAAAAAGTTGCCAAAAGTATATGAAAGTTGTAGAATATTGGCATGGAACAATCAAAAATTATAGATACGACGGAGACGTATCAGGATCTACGAGGAGGCCACGCGGCAGGGGGGCGCGCCCTCCACCCTCACGTGCCCCTCGTGGCCCCCCTGACGTATTTCTTCCGCCTATATATCTCCATATACCCTAAAAACATCCGGGAGCACAATAGATCAGGAGTTCCACCGCCAGAAGCCTCTGTAGCCACCGAAAGCCAATCTAGACCCGTTCTGGCACCCTGCCGGAGGGGGCAATCCCTCTCCGGTGGCCATCTTCATAATCCCGGTGCTCTCCATGACGAGGAGGGAGTAGTTCTCCCTCAGGGCTGAGGGTATGTACCAGTAGCTATGTGTTTGATCTATCTCTCTCTCTCTCGTGTTCTTGAGGTGGTACGATCTTGATGTATCGCGAGCTTTGCTATTATAGTTGGATCTTATGTTTCTCCTCCCCCTCTACTCTCTTGTAATGATTTGAGTTTCCCCTTTGAAGTTATCTTATCGGATTGAGTCTTTAAAGATTTGAGAACACTTGATGTATGTCTTGCCGTGCGTATCTGTGGTGACAATGGGATACCATGTGATTCACTTTATGTATGTTTTGGTGATCAACTTGCGGGTTCCGCCCATGAACCAATGCATAGGGGTTGGCACATGTTTTTGTCATGATTCTCCGGTAGAAACTTTGGGGCACTCTTTGAGGTCCTATGTGTTGGTTGAATAGATGAATCTGAGATTGTGTGATGCATATCGTATAATCATACCCATGGATACTTGAGGTGACATTGGAGTATCTAGGTGACATTAGGGTTTTGGTTGATTTGTGTCTTAAGGTGTTATTCTCGTACGAACTCTAGGGCTATTTGTGACACTTATAGGAATAGCCCAACGGATTGATTGGAAAGAATAACTTTGAGGTGGTTTCGTACCCTACCATAATCTCTTCGTTTGTTCTCCGCTATTAGTGACTTTGGAGTGACTCTTTGTTGCATGTTGAGCTATAGTTATGTGATCCAATTATGTTAGTATTGTTGAGGGAACTTGCACTAGCAAAAGTATGAACCCTAGGCATTATTTCCTATCATTGCAATACCGTTTATGCTCACTTTTATCACTTGCTACCTTGCTGTTTTTATATTTTCAGATTACAAATACCCATATCTATTATCCATATACCACTTGTATCATCATCTCTTCACCGAACTAGTGCACCTATACAAATTACCATTGTATTGGGTGTGTTGGGGACACAAGAGACTCTCTGTTATTTGGTTGCGGGGTTGCTTGAGAGAGACCATCTTCATCCTATGCCTCCTACAGATTGATAAACCTTAGGTCATCCACTTGAGGGAAATTTGCTACTGTCCTACAAACCTCTGTACTTGGAGGCCCAACAACGTCTACAAGAAGAAGGTTGTGTAGTAGACATCACTCCGCTTCACACGTAGATCCCGCCACGACGCTTTGTTTAGAACTGCTCCAACTGACAGCTCCACCGTTCAATATAAACACGTATCCGGTTTGCGATTTAGAATCGTCCATATCAGTGTCAAAGCTTGCATCGACGTAACCATTTATGATAAGCTCTTTGTCACCTCCATAAATGAGAAACAAATCCTTAGTCCTTTTCAGGTATTTCAGGATGTTTTTGACCGATGTCCAGTGATCCACTCCTGGATTACTTTGGTACCTCCCCGCTAAACTAATAGCAAGGCACACATCAGGTGTGGTACACAGCATTGCATACATGATAGAGCCTATGGCTGAAGCATAGGGAACACTTTTCATTTTCTCTCTATCTTCTGATGTGGTCGGGCATTGAGTCTTACTCAACTTCACACCTTGTAACACAGGCAAGAACCCTTTCTTAGCTTGATCCATTTTGAACTTCTTCAAAACTTTATCAAGGTATGTGCTTTGTGAAAGTCCAATTAAGTGTCTTGATCTACCTCTATAGATCTTGATGCCCAATATATAAACAACTTCACCGAGGTCTTTCATTGAAAAACTCTTATTCAAGTATCCTTTTATGCTATTCAGAAATTCTATATCATTTCCAATCAACAATATGTCATCCACATATAATATTAGAAATGCTACAGAGCTCCCACTCACTTTCTTGTAAATATAGACTTCTCCAAAAGTCTGTATAAAACCATATGCTTTGATCACACTATCAAAACGTTTATTCCAACTCCGAGAGGCTTGCACCAGTCCATAAATGGATCGCTGGAGCTTGCACACTTTGTTAGTACCCTTTGGATCGATAAAACCTTCAGGTTGCATCATATACAACTCTTCTTCCAGAAATCCATTCAGGAATGCAGTCTTTACATCCATTTGCCAAATTTCATAATCATAAAATGCGGCAATTACTAACATGATTCGGACGGACTTAAGCATAGCTACGGGTGAGAAGGTCTCATCGTAGTCAACTCCTTGAACTTGTCGAAAACCTTTTGCAACAAGTCGAGCTTTGTAGACAGTAACGTTACCGTCAGTGTCAGTCTTCTTCTTGAAGATCCATTTATTCTCGATGGCTTGCCGATCATCGTGCAAGTCAACCAAAGTCCACACTTTCTTCTCATACATGGATCCCATCTCAGATTTCATGACTTCAAGCCATTTTGTGGAATCTGGGCTCATCATCGCTTCCTCATAGTTCGTAGGCTCGTCATGGTCAAGTAACATGACCTCCAGAACAGGATTACCGTACCACTCTGGTGCGGATCTTACTCTGGTTGACCTACGAGGTTCAGTAGTAACTTGATCTGAAGTTTCATGATCATCATCATTAGCTTCCTCACTAATTGGTGTAGGTGTCACAGGAACCGGTTTCTATGATGAACTACTCTCCAATAAGAGAGCAGGTACAGTTACCTCATCAAGTTCTACTTTCCACCCACTTACTTCTTTCGAGAGAAACTCCTTCTCTAGAAAGGATCCATTCTTAGCAACAAATGTCTTGCCTTCGGATCTGTGATAGAAGGTGTACCCAATAGTCTCCTTTGGGTATCCTATGAAGAAACATTTCTCCGATTTGGGTTCAATCTTATCAGGTTGAAGCTTTTTCACATAAGCATCGCAGCCCCAAACTTTAAGAAACGACAATTTTGGTTTCTTGCCAAACCACAGTTCATAAGGTGTCGTCTCAACGGATTTTGATGGTGCCCTATTTAACGTGAATGCAGCCATCTCTAAAGCATAACCCCAAAACGATAGCGGTAAATCAGTAAGAGACATCATAGATCGCACCATATCTAGTAAAGTACGATTACGACGTTCGGACACACCATTACGCTGTGGTGTTCCAGGTGGCGTGAGTTGCGAAACTATTCCACATTGTTTCAAATGTAGACCAAACTCGTAACTCAAATATTCTCCTCCACGATCAGATTGTAGAAACTTTATTTTCTTGTTACGATGATTTGCCACTTCACTCTGAAATTCGTTGAACTTTTCAAATGTTTCAGACTTATGTTTCATTAAGTAGATATACCCATATCTGCTTAAATCATCTGTGAAGGTGAGAAAATAATGATACCCACCACAAGACTCAATATTCATCGGACCACATACATCAGTATGTATGATTTCCGGAGAACGGTGTTTTAGTCATCTTGCCCATGAGGCATGGTTCACAAGTACCAAGTGATTCCAAAAGTCCGTTAGTATGGAGTTTCTTCATGCGCTTTACACCAATATGACCCAAACGGCAGTGCCACAAGTAAGTTGCACTATCATTATCAGCTCTGCATCTTTTGGCTACAACATTATGAATATGTGTATCACTACTATCGAGATTTAACACAAATATACCACTCTTCAAGGGTGCATAACCATAAAAGATATTACTCATATAAATAGAACAACCATTATTCTCAGATTTAAATGAATAATCGTCTCACATCAAACAAGATCCAGATATAATGTACACGCTTAACGTTGGCACCAAATAACAATTATTTAGGTCTAAAACTAATCCCGAAGGTAGATGTAGAGGTAGCGTGCCGACGGCGATCACATCGACTTTGGAACCATTTCTCACACACATCATCACCTCGTCCTTAGCCAGTCTTCGCTTAATCCGTAATCCTGTTTTGAGTTGCAAATATTAGCAACAGAACCAGTATCAAATACCCAGGTGCTACTGTGAGCTCTAGTAAGATACACATCAATAACATGTATATCACATATACATTTGTTCACCTTGCCATCCTTTTTATCCGCCAAATACTTGGGGCAGTTCCGCTTCCAGTGACCAGTCCCTTTGCAGTAGAAGCACTCAGTCTCAGGCTTAGGTCCAGACTTGGGTTTCTTCTCTTGAGCAGCAACTTGTTTGCCATTCTTCTTGAAGTTCCCTTTCTTCTTCTCTTTACCCTTTTTCTTGAAACTGGTGGTCTTGTTGACCATCAACACTTGATGCTCCTTCTTGATTTCTACCTCCGCAGCCTTTAGCATTGCGAAGAGCTCAGGAATCGTCTTATCCATCCCTTGCATATTATAGTTCATCACAAAGCTCTTGTAGCTTGGTGGCAGTGATTGAAGAACTCTGTCAATGACACTATCAACTGGAAGATTAACTCCCAGCTGAGTCAAGTGGTTATGATATCCAGACATTCTGAGTATATGTTCACTAACAGAACTATTCTCCTCCATCTTGCAGTTGTAGAACTTATTGGAGACTTCATATCTCTCAATCCGGGCATTTGCTTGAAATATTAACTTCAACTCCTGGAACATCTCATATGCTCCATGACGTTCAAAACGTCGTTGAAGTCCCGGTTCTAAGCCGTAAAGCATGGCACACTGAACTATTGAGTAGTCATCAGCTTTGCTCTGCCAGGCGTTCATAACATCTGGTGTTGCTCCTGCAGCGGGTTTGGCACCCAGCGGTGCTTCCAGGACGTAATTCTTCTGTGCAACAATGAGGATAATCCTCAAGTTACGGACCAGTCCGTGTAATTGCTACCATCATCTTTCAACTTCGCTTTCTCAAGGAACGCATTAAAATTCAACGGAACAATAGCCCGTGCCATCTATCTACAATAATATAGAGAAGCAAAATACTATCAGGTACCAAGTTCATGATAAATTTAAGTTCAATTAATCATATTACTCCCTCCGTCCGGAAATACTTGTCGGAGAAATGAATAAAAATGGATGTATCTAGAACTAAAATACATCTAGATACATCCATTTCTCCGACAAGTATTTCCGGACGGAGGGAGTACTTAAGAACTCCCACTTAGATAGACATCTCTCTAATCATCTAAGTGATCACGTGATCCATATCAACTAAACCATAATCGATCATCATGTGAAATGGAGTAGTTTTCAATGGTGAACATCACTATGTTGATCATATCTGCTATATGACTCACGTTCGACCTTTCGGTCTCAGTGTTCCGAGGCCATATCTACATATGCTAGGCTCGTCAAGTTTAACCCGGGTATTCTGCGTGTGTAAAACTGTCTTACACCCGTTGTAGATGAACGTTGAGCTTATCACACCCGATCATCACGTGGTGTCTCGGCACGACGAACTTTGGCAACGATTCATACTCAGGGGGAACACTTTTACCTTGAAATTTAGTGAGAGATCATCTTATAATGCTACCGTCAAACAAAGCAGAATAAGATGCATAAAGGATAAACATCACATGCAATCAATATAAGTGATATGATATGGCCATCATCATCGTGTGCCTTTGATCTGCATCTCCAAAGCACTGTCATGATCACCATCGTCACCGCGCGACACCTTGATCTCCATAGTAGCATCGTTGTCATCTCGCCAACTATCGCTACCGCTTAGTGATAAAGTAAAGCAATTACATGGCGATTGCATTGCATACAATAAAGCGACAACCATATGGCTCCTGCCAGTTGCCGATAACTTCGTTACAAAACATGATCATCTCATACAATAAAATATAGCATCATGCCTTGACCATATCGCATCACAACATGCCCTGCAAAAACAAGTTAGAGGTCCTCTACTTTGTTGTTGCAAGTTTTACGTGGCTGCTACGGGCTGAGCAAGAACCGTTCTTACCTACGCATCAAAACCACAACGATAGTTTGTCAAGTTAGTGTTGTTTTGACCTTCTCAAGGATCGGGCGTAGGCACACTTGATTCAACTAAAGTTGGAGAAACTGACACCCGTCAGCCACCTGTGTGCAAAGCACGTCAGTAGAACCAGTCTCGCGTAAGCGTACACGTAATGTCGGTCCGGGACGCTTCATCCAACAATACCGACGAACCAAAGTATGACATGCTGGTAAGCAGTATGACTTGTATCACCCACAACTCACTTGTGTTCTACTCGTGCATATAACATCTACGCATAAACCTGGCTCGGATGCCACTGTTGGGGAACGTAGCAACGAGAGGCGAGAGTGTCATCCACGTACCCTTGTAGACCTTTAAGCGGAAGAGTTATAACAACGCGGTTGATGTAGTCGTACGTCTTCACGATCGACCGATCCTCAGCACCGAACGTACGACACCTCCGCGTTCAGCACACGTTCAGCTCCGTGACGTCCTGCGAACTCATGATCCAGTAGAGCTTGGGGAAGAGTTTCGTCAGCACGATGGTGTGGTGACAATGTTGATGAAGCTACCGAAATAGGGCTTCTCCTAAGCACCGCTACGATATAACCGAGGTGGATTATGGTGGAGGGGGGCACCGCACACGACTAAGAGATCAACATATCAATTGTTGTGTCTTTGGGGTGCCCCTGTCGTGGATCTAAGACTGACAGTAGAATGGGGGTAGGTATGAGGAGGCAAGATCCTAGCTATGGAGTAGTTGTACACACGAGTTTTACGAGTTCAGGCCCTTCTCGGAGGAAGTAACAACCCTACGTCTCGGTGCCCTGAGGCGGTCGACTGGATTATACGTGTGTGTGAGTTTACAAAAGATGCGACCCCTGTCCTGGAGGAGGGGGTGGCTTATATAGAGTGCGTCAGGACCCCAGCTCTCCTCCGTTATGTGGGGTCCAATGTACATAAAGAAGGAGAGTTACAGGTAATGTTTGTATTAAAGTGTTATAAATGATAGTTAAGTCTATGAGTAAACGCCCGACCGTTGCTGTGTAGAGTGGCTTCAGATCTTCTGTTTATCGAGTGATTTCTGTGACGGTCGAGTGACATTGATTCTCCCGAGTGGAATGTCTCTGGTCGAGTGGATGATGGTACCCTTTGAGTGCTGCTAGCTTTAGGGTGATTACCTTGGAGAGGGCGTCTAGGTCAGGCCTATGACCCTACCCTAGGTACATAGCTTCATCATTAGCCCCCGAATGGTTCGGGGCTTGAGTGGAGAAGGAGTTGAGAATTACTCCGACTCAATTTTTGTGCTCCGGTAGTGATTTATTGCGACCAAGCGAACAACCATGATGATCTCAACTCCTTTTCAGTCGCCTTGATCCATTCTTGAATCTCCCGAGTGAACTTTACTATGATGTCTTGAGTGCTGATATGGAGAAGATATTATGTCTGATAGATTGCCCTCCTGCGCGTGGATATTGTGGGATTTGGATTTTGGGGAAGCGCACGGGACGGGGGAGGCCGCAGTAATCGGAAGGGATTAGGTGAGGCCGCCTCGATCACCGCGCCACCTTTTTCGCCACGTACCTCGCGCGCGACTGTTGCGGGATTTGATTGGGTCGTCCGGACCCATAGGTCAGCCACTCGGAAGCGGCCCCATATAAGGCGTCGGGCCAGGGTTTTCTTTGAACAATGCGTCTTCGTTCTTCTCTTTCCCTCTCAGTTTTCTCCGCCGCATCTGCTCCTGCTCCAGCGTCGCCGCCCCGTTCGAGCTCTGCTCGCCGCGATGGGGAAGGAGAAGACGGTGGCATTGGAGCGTGCGAAGAAGGCGACGACGAAGGCGAAGTGGAAGAAGTTTGGCCGGGGCTGATCTTCTTCGAGGGTCGGTCTGCCGCCGGGCTGGATCCAGGGCGACTGGATTCACTCGACGATCCGCCAGGACGACATCGACGACCTGGTCGAGGGGTGACTGATCCCCCACGAATCGGTGTGACTCCCGGGGAACGAGATCGAGCCGCAGCCACAGGAGGGTGAGCGCGTTCTCCTCGCTACTCACGCCGACCGCGGATTTTCCTTGCCTCCCCACCCTTTCTTTCGAGGTTTCTTGAACTTCTTTGGGGCGCAACTCCACCACTTTACCCCGAACACCATCGTGAACCTTGCTGCTTTTGTGTCCACGTGTGGGAGCTTCCTAGGCTGTCGGCCACACTGGGGGCTCTTCAAGCACATATTCACGTGCCGTTCTTAGTCGGTCAAGAAGGCCAACCCGAGTGATGAGAGGACGCAAGTGATTCAAATGTGCGGGGGTATTGGGATTCAAATGAGGAGTAAAACTACTTTCCCAGCCATGATCCTTCCGGAGTCGGTCCGAGGGTGGCAGACGACTTGGTTCTACTGCAAGGACCAGCCGACTCCGGGTCAGTCGACTGGACTTCCTCCCTTTTCCATGGCCCGAGTGGAGAAGCCCTATGCTTTGAAAGTGATCCCAGAGGAGAAGGCACAAGTGAAAGTGCTGGTTGAGCGAGTAGTTCAACTTGTCCGTGATGGGGTAACTGGTATGGATCTGTTGCAGGTCTTCCTCAGGTGACGCATCCAACCACTTCAAGCTCGTGACCATCGATGTGGATGTATTCGGGCACCGACGACACCACTCGGATCCATCCAAAGGAAGTCGGCGATGCTACATTGGAAGGGTGGTTGAAGAGTATTATTGGCAACAAAGACAACCCTAGGGGATCCCGGAGGATTCCTCCACTCAACAACTCATACGAGACCGACAAGGTATGACTCCACATGGTCGAGTGTTTTCTTGATTTATCAAGTAGCTGTTTGCTGTCATCCAACTGTCTCCTATCTTGGTTGTTGTCTTCTAGGCCCTGACTGAGATGTACTCGATGCCCAACGGGGAGCAGGAGCAGGACCCAGAGGGAGAAGCGAGTGGAGGTGAAAGCGGTGAGTGGCACTTTGACGACGAAGAGGACGAGGACAGCCACGACCCGAGTGATGAAGAAGAGGTCGACTCTCCTCCTCGTAGGGAAAGACGATCCAAGCTTTATCACGATCCAGCAAGCGCCTGCGGCAAAGCGACCGCACAAACTGGGCAGTCATCGAAGCTCCCTTGGATGTCTTCTCCGGCGCCGACTGAAAAGGCGTCGAAGCAACCGAAAGCTACACCGTCCAACCCGCCAAAAGCCTTGCCGAAGATCAAAGTGGCCATCCCCATTGCTTCCGGGTATTAGTTGGGCTTGATTTCTTGTTTTAGTATGAATCTAGATTTGAGTCGATTCATTTCGTCAGACATGACCGACTGAACTCTGAAATTTGTAGTGCCGCTACCTATGGGACTTCCACCCGCCAGTATGAAGACGAGGACATGGAAGATGCGGTCACCTCCAACCCGGGTACAATCCTCGTGATCTTGTTCTTGATTGTATGGTCGATTAAATTCTGGTGACTCATCTGGGGTCGGCCAATTTCTTTGTAGCCCCTCCCAATGTCATTGAGCTTCCGGATGATGACGAGGACGTGCCGCTGAGGCCCAGGAAAAAGAAGGCAATAGCTATCAAGACGTCCAAATCGGAGCCGGTGGTGGAGCGGGTAGTTCAACAGCTCAAAGATGCAAGTAAGGTTCCTGTAACCTTTGCCGACCCAGTGTCGAGTGCGCATCCTGCATCGTCGACTGCTCCAGAGCTTGTTTCAACCATCCAACTTCATGCCTCGGATCTCCAAGCCGCTGCGTCTGGACCGTCTGTCCCCTTCTTTGCCACTCATCATGTTCCAGAAAACCATTCGGACGCCGCTGCGGAGGCTATTCGTCAGGCTGGTATAATGATGGAGCTGGTGAAGGCGGTACAAGAAAGCAGTTAGGCTGCTTATGACGCCAGCGCGGCTCTTCGAGCCAATGTCCAGGTAAGTTAACTTTCGACTGAACTTGTTCTTTTAGGATATGCTACCCGAATGTTTTCCTTCGTGTAATCTTTCATTGTCTTGCACTTCGAGATTGTACACCCACTGGGTGCTTTGTCATCCTCTCTCTTTTATTTTTTGTACTCAGTCTGGGCGGACCAGCCGAGTGGGATCTAAACCAGTGGGGGCATGCCAAGTGCACCCACTGGGTGTAGTCCCCGAGACCGCAGTCGACTGCTGGCAGTCGGCTGGGGTCTGAGCACTTCTTTCTCCTCTTTTTTTGGTACTCGGTCTGGGCGGACCAGCCGAGTGGAATCCAAACTAGCGGGGGCACGCTAAGTGCACCCACTGGGTGAAGTCCCCGAGACCACAGTCGACTGCTGGCAGTCGATTGGGGTCTGAGTGGTCTTGAAGCTTTATTCACTCGGAAGTAAATAATCTTTGATCTTGTCTATTGATATGTCTTTTACTCACTGTAGAAATCTTGTTCGCTTATCTCCAAGTTTGCCGAGTTTGAGGAAAATAAGAGGCAACTCAACCTTGATCTGGAGTTGGCTCAGCAGAATTTAAAGAAGGCTCAAGATGATGTTGCTGGTACGGAAGGTAACGGCCTGTCGACTGCTTATCTTGACCATCCTTGAAGTTATCTTTTCATTATTCTGTTTGATCTAAATGTGTATTTTGTAGAGAAAATGAGGCTGGCCCTGGAGAAGAAAGACTTGGACCTTGCAGCTGCGCAGAAGGAGGCTCAAGAGAAGACTGCCCTTGCAGACCAGAAACTGGCTTCAGTCGGAGCGCTAGAGGAAGAGATCAACAAGCTGAAGTCATTTCTCACTGAATCCAATCGAGAGGCGACTCGTCTGAAAAAAATAAAGTGGCTCTGAATGACTAGCTGGAAAGCATGACGCGTAGGAGGAACGATCTGAAAGCTTATCTGAAAGCTCTCACCAAGAAACTATTTCTTATGCTCGAGGGTATCCCCTTTTACCCGACTGTTTTACTGTTTGCAAGTTAGTCCTGGCCAGTCGACTGATGTCTACTACACAACCTTCTTCTTGTAGACGTTGTTGGCCTCCAAGTGCAGAGATTTGTAGGACAGTAGCAAATTCCCTCAAGTGGATGACCTAAGGTTTATCAATCCATGGGAGGCGTGGGATGAAAATGGTCTCTCTCAAACAACCTTGCAACCAAATAACAAAGAGTCTCTTGTGTCCCCAAAACACCCAATACAATGGTAAATTGTATAGGTGCACTAGTTTGGCGAAGAGATGGTGATACAAGTGCAATATGGATAGTAGATAAAGGTTTTTGTAATCTGAAAATATAAAAACAGCAAGGTAACTAATGATAAAAGTGAGCGTAAACGGTATTGCAATGCGTTGAAACAAGGCCTAGGGTTCATACTTTCACTAGTGCAAGTTCTCTCAACAATAATAACATAATTGGGTCACATAACTATCCCTCAACATGCAACAAAGAGTCACTCCAAAGTCACTAATAGCAGAGAACAAATGAAGAGATTATGGTAGGGTACGAAACCACCTCAAAGTTATTCTTTCCCATCAATTCGTTGGGCTATTCCTATAGGTGTCACAAACAGCCCTAGAGTTCGTACTAGAATAACACCTTAAGACACAAATCAACCAAAACCCTAATTTCACCTAGATACTCCAATGTCACCTCAAGTATCCGTGGGTATGATTATACGATATGCATCACACAATCTCAGATTCATCTATTCAACCAACACATAGAACCTCAAAGAGTGCCCCAAAGTTTCTACCGGAGAATCACGACGAAAACGTGTGCCAACCCCTATGCGTAGGTTCATGGGCGGAACCCGCAAGTTGATCACCAAAATATACGTCAAGTGAATCACGTGATATCCCATTGTCACCACAGATACGCACGGCAAGACATACATCAAGTGTTCTCAAATCTTTAAAGACTCAATCCGATAAGATAACTTCAAAGGGGAAACTCAATCCATTACAAGAGAGTAGAGGCGGGAGAAACATCATAAGATCCAACTATAATAGCAAAGCTCGCGATACATCAAGATCATGCCACCTCAAGAACACGAGAGAGAGAGAGAGAGATCAAACACATAGCTACTGGTACATACCCTCAGCCCCGAGGGAGAACTACTCCCTCCTCGTCATGGAGAGCACCGAGATGATGAAGATGGCCACCGGAGAGGGATTCCCCCTCCGGCAGGGTGCCGGGACGGGTCTAGATTGGTTTTCGGTGGCTACGGAGGCTTCTGGCGGCAGAACTCCCGATCTATTGTGCTCCCCGAAGTTTTTAGGGTATATGGGTATATATGGGAGGAAGAAGTACGTCGGTGGACCTCTGGGCTGTCCACGAGGCAGGGGGGCACGCCCAGGGGTGGTGGGCGCGCCCCACCCTTGTGGGCAGCCCGAGACTCTCCTGATCCAACTCTGATACTCCACGGGCTTCTTCTGGTCCAAAAATAAGTTCCGTGAAGTTTCAGGTCAATTGGACTCTGTTTGATTTTCCTTTTCTGTGATACTCTAAAACAAGGAAAAACAGAAACTGGCACTGGGCTCTAGGTTAATAGGTTGTCCCAAAAATCATATAAAATAGCATATAAATGCATATAAAACATCCAAGGTTGATAATATAATAGCATGGAACAATCAAAAATTATAGATACTTTGGAAACGTATCAGCATCCCCAAGCTTAATTCCAGCTCGTCCTCGAGTAGGTTGATAAAAACAGAATTTTTAATGTGGAATGCTACCTAACATATTTATCCATGTAGTTCTCTTTATTGTGGCAAGAATATTCAGATCCATAAGATTCAAGACAAAAGTTTAATATTGACATAAAAATAATAATACTTCAAGCATACTAACCAAGTAATCATGTCTTCTCAAGATAACATGGCCAAAGAAAGCTATCCCTACAAAATCATATAGTCTGGCTATGCTCTATCTTCACCACAGAAAATATTTAAATCATGCACAACCCCGATGACAAGCCAAGCATTTGTTTCATACTTTTGATGTTCTCAAACTTTTTCAATCTTCACGCAATACATGAGCATGAGCCATGGACATAGCACTATAGGTGGAATAGAATGGTGGTTGTGGAGAAGACAAAACGGAGAAGATAGTCTCACATCAACTAGGTGTATCAATGGGCTATGGAGATGCCATAAATAGATATCGATGTGAGTGAGTAGGGATTGCCATGCAACGAATGCACTAGAGCTATAAATGTATGAAAGCTCAACAAAAGAAACTAGTGGGTGTGCATCCAACTCGCTTGCTCACGAAGACCTAGGGAATTTTGAGGAAGCCCGTCATTGGAATATACAAGCCAAGTTCTACAATGAAAGATTCCCACTAGTATATGAAAGTGACAACATAGGAGACTCTCTATCATGAAGATCATGGTGCTACTTTGAAGCACAAGTGTGGTAAAAGGATAGTAGCATTGCCGCTTCTCTCTTTTTCTCTCATTTTGTTTTAATTTTATTTATTTTTTATTTGGGCCTTCTCTTTTTTATGGCCTCTTTTTTTATTTGGGCTTCTTTGGCCTCTCTTTTTTTCGTCCGGAGTCTCATCCCGACTTGTGGAGGAATCATAGTCTCCATCATCCTTTCCTCACTGGGACAATGCTCTAATAATGATGATCATTACACTTTTATTTTCTTACAACTCAAGAATTACAACTCGATACTTAGGACAAGATGTGACTCTATATGAATGCCTCCGGCGGTGTACCGGGATGTGCAATGACTCATGAGTGACATGTATGAAAGAATTATGAACGGTGGCTTTGCCACAAATACGATGTCAACTACATGATAATGCAAAGCAATATGACAATGATGAAGCGTGTCATAATAAACGGAACGGTGGTAAGTTGCATGGCAATATATCTCGGAATGGCTATGGAAATGCCATAATAGGTAGATATGGTGGCTGTTTTGAGGAAGGTATATCGTGGGTTTATGGTACCGGCGAAAGTTGCACGGTACTAGAGAGGCTAGCAATGGTGGAAGGGTGAGAGTGCGTATAATCCATGGACTCAATATTAGTCATAAAGAACTCACATACTTATTGCAAAAATCTATTAGTTGTCGAAAGAAAGTACTACGCTCATGTTCCTAGGGGGATAGATTGGTAGGAAAAGACCATCGCTCGTCCCCGACCGCCACTCATAAGGAAGACAATCAATAAATAAATCATGCTCCGACTTCGTCACATAACGGTTCACCATACGTGCATGCTACGGGAATCACAAACTTCAACACAAGTATTTCTCAAAATTCACAACTACTCAACTATCATGACTCTAATATTACCATCCTCATATCTCAAAACAATCATCAAGTATCAAACTTCTCATAGTATTCAATGCACTCTAGATGAAAGTTTTTATTATATCCCTCTTGGATGCCCATCATATTAGGACTAGTTTCATAACCAAAGAAAACTACCATGCTGTTCTAAAGACTCTCAAAATAATATAAGTGAAGCACCAGAGTTCATCTAATTCTTCAAAATAAAACAACCACCGTGCTCTAAAAAGATACAAGTGAAGCACTAGAGCAAACGACAAACTACTCTGAAAGATAAAAGTGAAGATCAATGAGTATTCGAATAATAATGCAACTATATGAAGTCTCTCTAACATTTAAGAATTTCAGATCTTGGTATTTTATTCAAACAGCAATCAAAACAAAAGTAAATAAAATGACGCTCCAAGCAAAACACATATCATGTGGCGAACAAAATATAGCTCCAAGTAAAGTTACCGATGAACGAAGACGAAAGAGGGGATCCCATCCGGGGCATCTGCAAGCTTAGGCTCTTGGTTGTCCTTGAATATTACCTTGTGGTGCCATGGGCATCCCCAAGCTTAGCCTCTTGCCACTCCTTATTCCATAATCCATCGAATCTTTACCCAAAACATGGAAACTTCACAACACAAAACTTAACAGAAAACTCGTAAGCTCCGTTTGCGAAAGAAAACAAAATACCACTTCAAGGTACTGTAATGAACTCATCCTTTATTTATATTGGTGTTAAACCTACTGTATTCCTACTTCTCTATGGTTTATAAACTCTTTTACTAGCCATAGATTCATCAAAATAAGTAAACAACACACGAAAAACAGAATCTGTCAAAAAAAGAACAGTCTGTAGTAATCTGTATCAAACGTATACTTCTGGAACTCATAAAGTTATAAAAAAAATTGGTGGACCTTATTAATTTGTCTATTAATCATCTGCAAAAATAATTAACTAAATAGCTATCTCCAGTAAAAAATGGCAGCAATTCTCGTGAGCGCTAAAGTTTCTGTTTTTTTACAGCAAGATCGCAAAGACTTTCCCCAAGTCTTCCCAAAGGTTGTACTTGGCACAAACACTAATTAAAGACATAAAACCACGTCTAAAAAGAGGCTATATGAATTTATTTATTACTAAACAGGAACAAAAAGCAAGGAACAAAAATAAAATTGGGTTGCCTCCCAACAAGCGCTTTCGTTTAACGCCCCTAGCTAGGCATGATGATTTCAATGATGCTCACATAAAAGATAAGAATTGAAACATAAAGATAGCATCATGAAGAATATGACTAGCACATTTAAGTCTAACCCACTTCCTATGCGTTGGGATTTTGTGAGCAAACAACTTATGGGAACAATAATCAACTAGCATAGGAAGGCTAAACAAGCATAACTTCAAAACTTTAAGCACATAGAGAGGAAACTTGATATTATTGCAATTCCTACAAGCATATATTCCTCCCTCATAATAATTTTCAGTAGCATCATGAATGAATTCAACAATATAACCAGCACCTAAAGCATTATTTTCATGATGCATAAGCATATAATTTTTATTACTCTCCACATAAGCAAAAGTCTTCTCATTCGGAATAGTGGGAGTATCTTAAGAGACTCGAATAGTAAATTGTTTCCACATTAAAAGAGTATTGTTCAGAAAAGGGGTAATCATAATCATGACAAGTTTTATAAATATAATGATCACTACTTTTTATAGCATATGTTTCATCACAATAATTATCATAAGTAGGAGGCATGCTATCATCATTATAAATTTGCATATCAAAACTTGGGAGACTAAAAATATCATCTTCCTTAAATGTAGCATCCCCAAGCTTGGGAAAACATTAATTGCAGCAAATATATTCTCAAAAACATCATCTCATCAAACATAGCATCCCCAAGCTTGGGCCTTTTCATACCATAAGCATAATCACTCTCATAATTAATAGTATGGATAGCACCAATAGTATAGCAATTATCATATTCTTCCAAGCAGGTGCCAAAAAGATTTTCAATATCATAAGAAGTATCATTATCTTCCACAATTATATTTTCATGAGGCACAATAGTAATAGGAGCAGCATTATTTGGGAGAGATATATTTTTACCTCTCTTCCTTTTTCTTTTCTTCTTCTTCACCACACCATGTGTGGGTTCAATCCTCTTTTTGGAGCTCCTTATTAATGAGATTGGTTGAATAGGAGGCTCCTCCTCGTTACCTGATTCATCATAAGAAATAATAGGAGGGTATTAGGAAGTCTCTTCCCTTTCATTAGTATTCTCTTCATCTTCTATTTGTTTTCTTTTCTTTATGTAGTTGACAATATAAGGATTTTCAATACAATTCACCGCATAATACATATAAATTTCCTCTAGATCAAAATGAAGAACTCTATCAAGAGCAAATTCTGGAATATCATTAGTTATACGTTTCATTTCTTCATAACCCAATAGCAAACAAAGTTCATTATGATGTGCAAGGGAAATCAAGTCATCACAATTTTTGGACACGATATGATCATGAAACAATATGCATTGGGTACTGAAATGATCATGTTCATTGCAAAGTTCACAAGTACGGCTAAGAAAATTTAAATTTTCAGCACAAACTTCTAGCCTTTCTTGCAACCATTTAGTTTCTAAATGCTTATGCCTCTTGCAATATCTATCTTCCCTATTTGGTGTATACTTGCAAACCCAATGCACTCCACAAAAATTGGCATGTTTATAGGAGACATTTTCATCATAACTAGTGCAATCATCATTAGTACCATGGATATTCAAGGAGTTCATACTAACAACATTGCAATCATGCACATCATTCAAAGATTTAGTGCCAAACATTTTAAAGCATTCTTCTTCTAACACTTTGGCACAATTTTCCTTTCCATCATACTCATGAAAGATATTAAAAAGATGAAGCATATGAGGCAAACTCAATTCCATATTTTTTTGTAGTTTTCTTTTATAAACTAAACTAGTGCTAAAACAAGAAACAAAAAGATTCGATTGCAAGATCTAAAGATATA
This sequence comes from Triticum urartu, assembly GCF_056163025.1. Lineage (NCBI taxonomy): Eukaryota > Viridiplantae > Streptophyta > Magnoliopsida > Poales > Poaceae > Triticum > Triticum urartu. Next base: position 478,165,384 of record NC_141877.1, read on the forward strand.
CCTTCAAGCGCTAACCTCCCCGGCAATGGCGCCAGAAAAGAGCTTGATGTCTACTACACAACCTTCTTCTTGTAGACCTTGTTGGGCCTCCAAGTGCAGAGGTTTGTAGGACAGTAGCAAATTTCCCTCAAGTGGATGACCTAAGATTTATCAATCCGTGGGAGGCGTAGGATGAAGATGGTCTCTCTCAAACAACCCTGCAACCAAATAACAAAGAGTCTCTTGTGGCCCCAACACACCCAATACAATGGTAAATTGTATAGGTGCACTAGTTCGGCGAAGAGATGGTGATACAAGTGCAATATGGATAGTAGATAAAGGTTTTTGTAATCTGAAAATATAAAAACAGCAAGGTAACTAATGATAAAAGTGAGCGTAAACGGTATTGCAATGCGTTGAAACAAGGCCTAGGGTTCATACTTTCACTAGTGCAAGTTCCCTCAACAATAATAACATAATTGGATCACATAACTATCCCTCAACATGCAACAAAGAGTCACTCCAAATTCACTAAGCGGAGAACAAACAAAGAGATTATGGTAGGGCACGAAACCACCTCAAAGTTATTCTTTCCAATCAATCCGTTGGGCTATTCCTATAGGTGTCACAAACAGCCCTAGAGTTCGCACTAGAATAACACCTTAAGACACAAATCAACCAAAACCCTAATGTCACCTAGATACTCCAATGTCACCTCAAGTATCCGTGGGTATGATTATACGATATGCATCACACAATCTCAGATTCATCTATTCAACCAACACATAGAACCTCAAAGAGTGCCCCAAAGTTTCTACCGGAGAATCACGACGAAAACGTGTGCCAACCCCTATGCGTAGGTTCATGGGCGGAACCCGCAAGTTGATCACCAAAATATACGTCAAGTGAATCACGTGATATCCCATTGTCACCACAGATACGCACGGCAAGACATACATCAAGTGTTCTCAAATCTTTAAAGACTCAATCCGATAAGATAACTTCAAAGGGGAAACTCAATCCATTACAAGAGAGTAGAGGGGGGAGAAACATCATAAGATCCAACTATAATAGCAAAGCTCACAATACATCAAGATCATGCCACCTCAAGAACACGAGAGAGAGAGAGAGGGATCAAACACATAGCTACTGGTACATACCCTCAGCCCCGAGGGAGAACTACTCCCTCCTCATCATGGAGAGCACCGGGATGATGAAGATGGCCACCGGAGAGGGATTCCCCCTCCGGCAAGGTGCCGAAACGGGTCTAGATTGGTTTTTGGTGGCTACGGAGGCTTCTGGCGGCGGAACTCCCAATCTATTGTGCTCCCCGAAGTTTTTAGGGTATATGGGTATATATGGGAGGAAGAAGTACATCGGTGGACCTCCGGGCTGTCCACGAGGCAGGGGGCGCGCCCAGGGGGTGGGCGCGCCCAGGGGGTGGGCGCGCCCCCACCCTCGTGGGCATCCCGGGACTCTCCTGGTCCAACTCTGATACTCCGTGGGCTTCTTCTGGTCCAAAAATAAGTTCCGTGAAGTTTCAGGTCAATTGGACTTCGTTTGATTTTCCTTTTCTGCGATACTCTAAAACAAGGGAAAAAACAGAAACTGGCACTGGGCTCTAGGTTAATAGGTTAGTCCCAAACATCATATAAAATAGCATATAAATGCATATAAAACATCCATGGTTGATAATATAATAGCATGGAACAATCAAAAATTATAGATACGTTGGAGACGTATCATCGACTCATTAACTCCTTGACTCTGCAGAATTCTGCCAAAACTTTGAAGAGGAGACTAGAAAGATTGAGACGGGTTTGGACCCTATCCTTTCTCTAGTCGGCGACGAGGCTGCTATGATGTGCTTCGACTAGAATCCCGTGTCGCCAGTGTTACAAGTTACCTTGCCCGTCTGAAGGTGGCAGTTTCACGCATCGACTCATCGCTCTGGCCAAGGGCAACGCTTCAGAATAATCTCGAGTCTCTGATGGCTCGACTCAATGAGGTCCCTGGTCGAGTGCAGGAATGGAAGAAGTCCTCTGCCCGATGCGGTGCTGGCATGGCTCTGTCACTAGTCAGGGTCCACTGCAGAGAGGCTCGAGAAGAGAAGGTGGCGGCGATCAAGGTCGCCAACACAAAAAGGCACGACTTCCAGTCCTTCATGGAAACTTTCATTGATGCTACCACTCGGATCGCGGACGGGATCGATTTGGATGAGTTTGTCGACCCTGCCAGTCCTCCTCCTTCCGAGTGAAAAAATTTTATACTCAAACTTGCTTTAAATTTGCCTCGGTATGCTGAGTGGTTATTGTGACCGTTAAACTCCTTCGGGCCTGACGGCCGAGTACTTTTATCTTCGTCCTGAAACTCTTGAGATTTTATCTGATCTTGGTTTATCTTCTGCATGTGCTTGCGTTTGCCTTCGAGCGGAACTTATTCTTCACTCGGAATATTCTTTGAGATGCAACTCTGAGGGAGATATCCCAGTCGACCTGCGCCTCGTCGTCCTTGCGGATAGGGATGGAGCGGATATTGTACTTGTGGTGCAGCTCTAAGGAGAGGTTTGCAGTCGACCTGCACCTCGTCGTCCTTGAGGATAGGGATGGAGCGGACATTGTACTTCTAGCGTAGCTCCGTGGAGAGGATTGTAGTCGACTTGCACCTCGTCGTCCTTGCGGATAGGGATGGAGCGTAGATTGCACTTGTGACGCAGCTTTGAGGAGAGGATTACAGTCGACCTACACCTCGTCATCCTTGCGGATAGGGATGGAGCGGACATTGTACTTGTAGCGCAGCTCCGTGGAGAGGATTGTAGTCGACCTGCACCTCGTCGTCCTTGCGGATAGGGATGGAGCGCACATTGTACTTGTGGCGCAGCTCCGAGGAGAGGATTGCAGTCGACCTGCACCTCGTCATCCTTGCGGATAGGGATGGAGCGAACATTGTACTTGTAGCGCAACTCCATGGAGAGGATTGCATTCGACCTGCACCTCGTCATCCTTGCGGATAGGGATGGAGTGAACATTGTACTTGTAGCGCAACTCTGTGGAGAGGATTGCATTCGACCTGCACCTCGTCATCCTTGCGGATAGGGATGGTTTTTCAACTTAGGCGAGTACTAGACTGCAGCTAAGCCCCCGAGTGTGAGGTTTGCTCATCACTCGGTAGGATTTTTGAAATTTAGGCGAGCACTGGGCTGTAGCTAAGCCTCCGAGTGTGAGGTTTCCTCATCACTCGGTAGGATTTTTGAAACTTAGGCGAGCACTGGGCTGTAGCTAAGCCCCCGAGTGTGAGGTTTGCTCATCACTCGGTAGGATTTTTGAAACTTAGGTGAGCACTGGGCTGCAGCTAAGCCTCCGAGTGTGAGGTTTGCTCATCACTCGGTAGGATTTTTGAAACTTAGGCGAGCGCTGGGCTGCAGCTAAGCCCCCGAGTGTGAGGCTTGGTCATCACTCGGTAGAATTTTTGAAACTTAGGCGAGCGCTGGACTGCAGCTAAGCCCCCGAGTGTGAGGCTTGCTCATCACTCGGTAGGATTTTTTCAACTTAGGCGAGCGCTGGACTGCAACTAAGCCCCCGAGTGTGAGGCTTGCTCATCACTCGATAGGATTTTTTTCAACTTAGGCGAGCGCTGGACTGCAGCTATGCCCCCGAGTGTGAGGTTTTCTCATCACTCGGTAGGATTTTTTCAACTTAGGCGAGTACTGGACTGCAGCTAAGCCCCCGAGTGAGAGGCTTGCTCATCACTCGGTAGGATTTTTTGAAACTTAGGCGAACACTGGGCTGCAACTAAGCCTTCGAGTGAGATACTTGCACATCACTCGGTAGGATTTTTTCAACTTAGGCGAGTACTGGATTGCAGCTAAGCCCCCGAGTGAGAGACTTGCTCATCACTCGGTAGGATTTTTTCAACTTAGGCGAGTACTGGACTGCAGCTAAGCCCCCGAGTGAGAGGCTTGCTCATCACTCGGTAGGATTTTTTCAACTTAGGTGAGTACTGGACTGCAGCTAAGCCCCCGAGTGAGAGACTTGCTAATCACTCGGTACGATTTTTTCAACTTAGGCGAGTACTGGACTGCAGGTAAGCCCCCGAGTGAGAGACTTGCTCATCACTTGATAGGATTTTTGAAACTTAGGCAAAACGGATTCGCAGCTAAGCCACCCACTGGGGGATTTCAGAAACAAGCATAAGCAATTGACAATCATTTTAGAAGACTGTAAAAACTCTTGTCTTTGATAAACAAACTACAAATGTGCTTTTTATTACATTCCAATGGACTGAGTGCTTAAGTATAAAAGGGGCGGAGCAGCTCCGCATTCCAAGCTCGCGGCTCGTCTTTCTTGTGCTCGACGTTGTACAGGTGGTATGCTCCATTGTGAAGCACTCTGGTGACAACGAAGGGGCCTTCCCAGGCAGGAGAAAGCTTGTGAGGTTTCTGCTGATCCACTCGGAGAACCAAGTCTCCCTCTTGAAATGATCGACCCCTTACGTTTCTGGCATGGAATCGATGCAGGTCTTGCTGATAGATGGTTGATCGGATCAAGGCCATCTCTCTTTCTTCTTCCAGGAGCTCGACTGCATCTTCACGTGCCTGTTCTGCTTCTTCTTCTGAGAAAAGCTCGACTCGGGGTGCATTGTGGAGCAAGTCACTCGGAAGTATAGCTTCGGCTCCATAAACCAAGAAAAAAGGGATTCTGCCAGTTGACCGATTGGGAGTTGTCCTCAATCCCCACAATACTGATGGAAGTTCATCGACCCAGGCCCCTGCTACGTGTTTGAGGTCACGCATCAGTCGGGGTTTCAGTCCTTTGAGAATCAATCCATTTGCTCTTTCAGCTTGCCCATTCGACTGGGGGTGGGCGACTGAGGCATAGTCGACTCGAGTACCTTGGGAAGCACAGAAAGTTCTGAACTCAGCAGAATCGAGGTTTGACCCATTGTCAGTGATGATGCTGTGTGGAACACCATATCTGAATGTTAACTCTCTGATGAAGCTGACAGCAGTACTGGCTTCAAGGTTCTTGATAGGCTTGGCTTCAATCCACTTGGTGAATTTGTCGACTGCTACAAGCACATGAGTGAATCCACTCCTGCCAGTCCTCAGAGGTCCAACCATGTCCAACCCCAAATAGAAAAGGGCCAGACGAGTGGAATGGTCTTCAGGGCCGACGCAGGCTTGTGAGACATGTTGGAGTAAAACTAACAACCTTCACATTTGTCGACTATTTCTTTTGCCATGTCATTCGCCCGTGGCCAATAAAATCCCGCTCGGTATGCTTTGGCCACAATGGTCTGAGAGGACGCATGGTGACCATAGGTCCCCGAGTGGATGTCATTGAGGATCACTCGACCTTCTTCAGGTGTTATGCATTTCTGGCAAACTCCAGTCACACTTTCTCTGAACAACTGTCCTCTTATCACAGTAAAGGCTTTAGATCGACGGACGATCTGTCGAGCCTCTTCTTCATCCTCTAGGAGTTCCCTTCTAAGAATGTACGCGATATATGGTACTATCCAATCGGGGGTGATGACCAAAACCTCCATAATCAAATCGACCACGGCTGGAATCTCGATTTCAGTCGGATCGGTGGCACTCTTCGGCTGTGGGGGCTCTTCAGTGAAGGGATCTTCTTGAACTGAAGGTGTATGAATATGCTCCAGGAACACATTGCTAGGAATGGCTTATCTCTTGGAGCCTATCTTTGCCAGATCATTGGCTGCTTAATTTTTCAATCGAGGGATGTGATGGAGCTCTAATCCCTCAAACCTCTTTTCTACGTTTCTCACTGCATTGCAATAACCAGTCATAGCTGGGCTTCTGAAGTCCCATTCCTTCATCACCTGATTGACCACTAAATCTGAGTCACCATAGACCATGAGGCGACGGACGCCGAGTGAAATGGCCATACGCAACCCGTACAGAAGTGCCTCATATTCAGCTTCGTTGTTGGAGGAGTCAAAGTGAATCTGGAGAACATAGCTGAGTTTGTCACCACGGGGGGATACCAACACTACCCCAGCACCGGAATCATTCAACATGTTGGACCCATCGAAGAACATGGTCCAATGCTCCGAGTGAATTTGGGCCGGAAGTAGTTGTTCGATCCACTCGGCGAGGAAATCAGCTATCGCTTGGGACTTGATAGATTTCTTTGCCTCAAATTTGATGTCCAGGGGAAGGAGTTCAATCACCCACTTTGCCACTCGACCAGTTGCATCTCTGTTGTTCAGACTCTCTGATAATGGAGCATCGCTGGCGACTGTAATGGAATGATCAGAGAAATAGTGTGCAACCTGATACGTCTCCAACGTATCTATAATTTTTGATTGCTCCATGCTATATCATCTACTGTTTTGGACTATATTGGGCTTTATTTTCCACTTTTATATTATTTTTGGGACTAACCTATTAACCGGAGGCCCAGCCCAGAATTGCTGTTTTTTTGCCTATTTCAGTGTTTCGAAGAAACGGAATATCAAACGGAGTCCAAACGGAATAAAATCTTCAGGAAAGTGATTTTCTCACCGAACGTGATCCAGGAGACTTGGACCCTGCTCCATGGAACAAAAGAGGCGGTCACGAGGGTGGGGGCACCCCCCCTGGGGAGCGCCCCCTGCCTCGTGGGCCCCTCGCTGCTCCTCCGGCGTACTTCTTCCTCCTATATATACACACGTACCCCCAAACAATCAGAACAGGAGCCAAAAACCTAATTCCACTGCCGCAACCTTCTGTATCCACGAGATCCCATCTTGGGGCCTGTTCCGGAGCTCCGCCGGAAGAGGGTCGTCATCACGGAAGGGCTTCTACATCATCATAGCCTCTCCGATGAAGTGTGAGTAGTTTACCTCAGACCTTCGGGTCCATAGTTAGTAGCTAGATGGCATCTTCTCTCTCTTTGAATCTCAATACAAAGTTCTCCCCCTCTGTCGTGGAGATCTATTCGATGTAATCTTCTTTTTGCGGTGTGTTTGTTGAGACCGATGAATTATGGGTTTATGATCAAGTCTATCTATGAATAATATTTGAATCTTCTCTGAATTCTTTTATGTATGATTGGTTATCTTTGCAAGTCTCTTCGAATTATACGTTTGGTTTGGCCAACTAGATTGGTAGTTCTTGCCATGGGAGAAGTGCTTAGCTTTGGGTTCGATCTTGCGGTGTCCTTACCCAGTGAAAGAAGGGGCAGCAAGGCACGTATTGTATCGTTTACATCATGTCATCTTGCTTAAGGCGTTACTCTGTTTTTAACTTAATACTCTAGATGCATGCTGGATAGCGGTCGATGAGTGGAGTAGTAGTAGTAGATGCAAAATCGTTTCGATCTACTTGTCATGGACGTGATGCCTATATACATGATCATGCCTAGATATTCTCATAATTATGCACAATTCTATCAATTTCTCAACAGTAATTTGTTCACCCACCCTAGAATACTTATGCTCTTGAGAGAAGCCACTAGTGAAACCTATGGCCCCCGGGTCTATTCTCATCATATCAATCTCCATCACTTTAATATTGTTTTGCTATTTACTTTGCCTTTACTTTTTACTTTGCATCTTTATATCAAAAATACCAAAAATATTCTATCTATCAGATCTCACTCTCGTAAGTGACCGTGAAGGGCTTGACAACCCCTAATCGCGTTGGTTGCGAGTAGCTATCATTTTGTGCAGGTACGAGGGACTTGAGCGTGGCCTCCTACTGAATTGATACCTTGGTTCTCAAAAACTGAGGGAAATACTTACGCTACTCTTCGGGGAAAACCAACGCAAGCTCAAGACGTAGCAAGAAGGATTTCTAGCGCCGTTGCCGGGGAGTCTACGCAAAAAGTCATATACCAAGTACCCATCACAATCCCTATCTCTCGCATTACATTATTTGCCATTTGCCTCTCGTTTTCCTCTCCCCCACTTCACCCTTGCTATTTTATTCACCCTCTCTCTCTCTGTCTCTCTCTCTCTATCCTCCCTCTCTTTCTCTATTTGCCTCTTTTTGCCCGTTTCTTGTTTGCTCGTGTGGTTGGAATAGTTGTTTATTTATTACTAAACAAAGAACTTAAGATCTATGGATCCTCATCCGCTTGCCAATCTTTTTAAGGGATCCAATTATGATGAACCAATTCCTAGTGATTTGGATGCACTAGATTATCTTTATAAGCTTTTGCCTGAAATCCGTAAATCTGAAAATTGTGATGAAGTGCTTTATGAAGTGACTCAAGATAGATCTTTGAATAAAAAGCATGATTGCAATGATTTTATTATAAATTCTCTTGATGTCAATTGTGCTAATAATATGCAAAACCCTAAGCTTGGGGGTGCTAGTTTTGCTATGTCTACTACTTGTTGCAATGATTATGATTGAGGTGATTCTTCTTATGATCTTGAAAATTTATTTAAACCCCATGATGAATATGAGATTGATAATAGTGTTTCCAATATTATTGAAAGTGGGTTTGGAAGAGTGTCAACTTTAGATCCCACATATTTGGAGAATGTTCAATCTTATGAAAATCTTTATAAAAGTGGGTTTGGAGAAGTCATGACTTTAGTTAATGTTAATCCCACTATTTCGGAAAAGTGCCAACTTTGCATGCATGTGGATCATGTTGAGAATATTTTATGTGATAGCTATATTGTTGAATTTGCTTATGATCCTTCATGTAATTACTATGAGAGAGGAAAATATGGTTGTAGAAATTTTCATGTTACTAAATTACCTCTCGTTATGTTGAGATTGCTATTGTTTCTTTCCGTTTCCTTGCATATGCTAGTTTTTGCTTACCTTGGTAATTTGTTTGCCTATAAGATGCCTATGCATAGGAAGTATGTTAGACTTATATGTGTTTGTCACGTGCTTTGTGATGCTCTCTTTGTGCTTCAATTATTGTCTTTCATGTGAGCATCATTAAAATTATCAATGCCTAGCTTTAAGGATTTAAAGAAAAGCGCTTGTTGGGAGACAACCCAATATTTGTCCTTACTATTAGTAAATAAATAAATTATTTAGCTTCTGTTTAGGTTGTGTTTTTTGTGTTTAATTAGTGTTTGTGCCCAGTAGAACCGTTGGGAAGACTTGGGGAAAGTCTTGTTGAACTTACTGTAAAAAACAGAAACTTTAGCGCTCACGAGAACTACTGTCATTTTCATTTTAAGAGTGCTATTAAGTTAATTCTTTTTAAAGATGATTAATAGATAAATTCCTCACGTCCATAAATTTATTTTAGAATTTTTGGGGTTCCATATCTTGCGCTAGCTACAGATTACTACAGACTGTTCTGTTTTTGACAGATTCTGTTTTTCGTGTGTTGTTTGCTTATTTTGATGAATCTATGGCTAGTAAAATAGTTTATAATCCATAGAGAAGTTGGAATACAGTAGTTTTAACACCAATATAAATAAAGAATGAGTTCATTACAGTACCTTTAAGTGGTCTTTTGTTTTCTTTCGCTAACGGAGCTCACGAGTTTTCTATTTTGAGTTTTGTGTTGTGAAGTTTTCAAGTTTTGGGTGAATTCTTTTGATGGATCATGGAACAAGGAGTGGCAAGAGCCTAAGATTGGGGATGCCCATGGCACCCCCAATATAATCCAAGGACACCAAAAATTTAAAGCTTGGGGATGCCCCGGAAGGCATCCCCTCTTTTCTTCCACTTCCATCGGTAATTTACTTGGAGCTATATTTTTATTCACCAACATGATATGTGTTTTGCTTGGAGCGTCTTGTATTATTTGTGTCTTTGTTTGCTAGTATACTACAATCATCCTTGTTTTACACACCTTTTGAGAGATCCATACATGAATTAAAATTTGATAGAATACTCTATGTGCTTCACTTATATCTTTTGAGCTAGATAATTTTCCTCTATGTGCTTCACTTAGATCTTTTAAGAGCACGGTGGTGGATTCATTTTAAAGAAACTATTGATCTCTCATGCTTCACTTAAATTAATTTGAGAGTCTCTTAAATAGCATGGTAATTTTCGTAATAATAATATGCTTGGTATTCAAGATTTGTGAAACTTTCTTTTGAGTGTGTTGAATACTAAGAAAAGATTGAAGCATGATAATTGTTTTGAGATATGGAGGTGATAGTATTAAAGTCATGCTAGTTGAGTAGTTGTGATTTTAAAGAATACTTGTGTTGAAGTTTGTGATTCCCGTAGCATGCATGTATGGTGAACCGTTATGTGATGAAGTCGGAGCATGATTTATTTATTGATTGTCTTCCTTATGAGTGGCGGTCGGGGACGAGCGATGGTCTTTTCCTACCAATCTATCCCCCTAGGAGCATGCACGTAGTACTTTGCTTTGATAGCTTCTAACTTTTTGCAATAAGTATATGAGTTCTTTATGACTAATGTTGAGTCCATGGATTATACGCACTCTCAGCCTTCCACCCTTGCTAGCCTCTCTAATACCGCGCAACTTTTGCCAGTATCATACACCTACCATATACCTTCCTCAAAACAGCCACCATACCTACCTATTATGGCATTTCCATAGCCATTCCGAGATATATTGCCATGCAAATTTCCACCATCTAGTTCATCATGACACACTCATCATTGTCATATTGCATATCCCGGTACACCGCCGGAAGCATTCACATAGAGTCATATTTTGTTCTAAGTATCGAGTTGTAATTGTTGAGTTGTAAGAAAAATAAAAGTGTGATGATCATCATTATTAGAGCATTGTCCCAGTGAGGAAAGAATGATGGAGACTATGATTCCCCCACAAGTCAGGATGAGACTCCGAACGAAAAAAGAGAGGCCAAAGAAGCCCAAATAAAAAAAAGAGAAAGGCCATAAAAAAGAGAAAGGCCGTATAAAAATAAAAATATATATAAAAAAATGAGAGAAAAAGAGAGAAGGGACAATGTTACTATCCTTTTACCACACTTGTGCTTCAAAGTAGCACCATGATCTTCATAGTAGAGAGTCTCTCATGTTATCACTTTCATATACTAGTGGGAATCTTTAATTATAGAACTTGGCTTGTATATTCCAATGATGGGCTTCCTCAAATTACCCTAGGTCTTCATGAGCAAGCAAGTTGGATGCACACCCACTAGTTTCCTTTATTGAGCTTTCATATATTTATAGCCCTACTCATGGTTTGAATTTGTGGATGATTATACAAAATTTTTATGCCGGATTGAATTTTGCTTCTAGAAATCTTGTAGATTCGGCCGCGGGAGGCACTTTTATGGAAATCACTTTAGGAGATGCTACTAAACTCCTAGATAATATTATGGTTAATTATTCTCAATGGCATACTGAAAGAACTTCTAATAAAAAAGTGCATGCGATAGAAGGAATTAATGTGTTCAGTGGAAAGATGGATGAACTTATGAAATTATTTGCTTCTAAGAGTGTTTCTTCTGATCCTAATGATATCCCTTTGTCTACTTTGATTGAGAATAACAATGAATCTATGGATGTGAATTTTGTTGGTAGGAATAATTTTGGTAACAACTCTTATAGAGGGAATTTTAATCCTAGGCCATATCCTAGTAATCCTTCTAATAATTATGGGAATTCCTACAACAACTCTTATGGAAATTATAATAAGATGCCCTCTAATTTTGAATCTAATATTAAAGAATTTATTTCTTCGCAAAAGAATTTTAATGCTATGATTGAAGAAAAATTGCTTAAGATTGATGATTTGGCTAGGAACGTTGATAGAATTGCTCTTGATATTGATGCTTTGAAACTTAGATCTATTCCACCTAAGCATGATATCAATGAGTCTCTAAAAGCCATGAGAATTTCAATTGATGAGTGTAAGGAAAGAACCGCTAGGATGCATGCTTCCAAAGATGCTTTTATTAAAGCATGTTCTTCCAATACCTATGAAAATCAAGATGAAGATCTAAAAGTTATTGATGTGTCTCCTATTAAATCTTTATTTTGCAATATGAATCTTGATGAAACTGAATATGATCTTCCTTTACCTATAAGGCGTTCTAAAAATTCGGAGTGTTTAGATCTTAATGATGAAATTGATGAACGTGGGATTGAAAGGAATAAAAATCTAGATGTTGCTAAACCCACTATATTGGATTTCAAGGAATTTAATTATGAAAGTTGCTCTTTGATTGATTGTATTTCCTTGTTGCAATCCGTGCTAAATTCTCCACATGCTTATAGTCGAAACAAAGCCTTCACCGAACATATTGTTGATGCCTTGATGCAATCTTATAAAGAAAAACTTGAGTTGAAAGTTTCTATCCCTAGAAAACTCTATGATGAGTGGGAACCAACTATTAAAATTAAAATTAAAGATTGTGATTTTTATGCTTTGTGTGATTTGGGTGCTAGTGTCTCTACTATTCCCAAGACTTTGTGTGATTTACTAGATTTCCGTAATTTTGATGATTGCTCTCTAAACTTGCATCTTGTGGATTCCACTATTAAGAAACCTATGGGAAGAATTAATGATGTTCTTATTGTTTCAAATAGGAATTATGTGCCCATAGATTTCATTGTTCTTGATATAGATTGCAATCCTTCTTGCCCTATTATTCTTGGTAGACCTTTCCTTAGAACGGTTGGTGCGATTATTGATATGAAGGAAGGGAATATTAGATTTCAATTTCCATTAAAAAGGGAATGGAACACTTTCCAAGAAATAAAATAAAATTACCATATGAAACTATCATGAGAGCCACTTATGGATTGCCTACCAAAGATGGCAATACTTAGATCTATCCTCGCTTTTATGCCTAGCTAGGGGCGTTAAATGATAGCGCTTGTTGGGAGGAAACCCAATTTTATTTTTATTCCTTGCTTTTTGCTCCTGTTTAGTAATAAATAAATTATTTAGCCTCTTCTTTGGTTGTGTTTTTTGTGTTTAATTAGTGTTTGTGCCAAGTAGAACCGTTGGGAAGACTTGGGGAAAGTCTTGTTGAACTTGCTGTAAAAAAACACAAACTTTAGCGCTCACGAGAACTGCTGTAATTTTTATTTGAAGAGTGCTATTTAGTTAATTATTTTTGAAGATGATTAATAGATAAATTCCTCACGTCCAGAAATTTATTTTAGAATTTTTGGGGTTCCAGATGTTGCGCTAGATACAGATTACTACAGACTATTCTGTTTTTGACAGATTCTGTTTTTCGTGTGTTGTTTGCTTATTTTCATGAATCTATGGCTAGTAAAATAGTTTATAATCCATAGAGAAGTTGGAATACAGTAGGTTTAACACCAATATAAATAAAGAATGAGTTCATTACAGTACCTTGAAGTGGTCTTTTTTTTCTTTCGCTAACGGAGCTCACGAGTTTTCTATTTTGAGTTTTGTGTTGTGAAGTTTTCAAGTTTTGGGTGAATTCTTTTGATGGATCATGGAACAAGGAGTGGCAAGAGCCTAAGCTTGGGGATGCCCATGGCACCCCCAAGATAATCCAAGGACACCAAAAAGTCAAAGCTTGGGGATGCCCCGGAAGACATCCCCTCTTTCGTCCACTTCCATCGATAATTTACTTGGAGCTATATTTTTATTCACCAACATGATATGTGTTTTTCTTGGAGCGTCTTGTATTATTTGTTTCTTTCTGTCTTAGTATGCCACAATAATCCTTGCTTTACACACCTTTTGAGTGATCCATACATGAATTAAAATTTGATAGAATACTCTATGTGCTTCACTTATATCTTTTGAGCTAAGTAGTTTTGCTCTATGTGCTTCACATATATCTTTTGAGCTAAGTAGTTTTGCTCTATGTGCTTCACTTATATCCTTTGAGCTAAGTATTTTTGCTCTATGTGCTTCACTTATATCTTTTGAGCTAGATAATTTTGCTCTATGTGCTTCACTTAGATCTTTTAGAGCACAGTGGTGGATTCGTTTTAAAGAAACTATTGATCTCTCATGCTTCACTTAAATTAATTTGAGAGTCTCATAATAGCATGGTAATTTGCCTAATAATAATATGCTTGGTATTCAAGATTTGTGAAACTTTCTTTTGAGTGTGTTGAATACTAAGAAAAGATTGAAGCATGATAATTGTTTTGAGATATGGAGGTGATAATATTAAAGTCATGCTAGTTGAGTAGTTGTGAATTTAAAGAATACTTGTGTTGAAGTTTGTGATTCCCGTAGCATGCACGTATGGTGAACCATTATGTGATGAAGTCGGAGCATGATTTATTTATTGATTGTCTTCCTTATGAGTGGCGGTCGGGGACGAGCGATGGTCTTTTCCTACCAATCTATCCCCCTAGGAGCATGCGCGTAATACTATGCTTTGATAACTTCTAGATTTTTGCAATAAGTATGTGAGTTCTTTATGACTAATGTTGAGTCCATGGATTATACGCACTCCCACCCTTCCACCCTTGCTAGCCTCTCTAATACCGCGCAACTTTCACCGGTATCATACACCTACCATATACCTTCCTCAAAACAGCCACCTATTATGGCATTTCCATAGCCATTCCGAGATATATTGCCATGCAACTTTCCACCATCTAGTTCATCATGACACATCCATCATTGTCATATTGCTTAGCATGATCATGTAGTTGACATAGTATTTGTGGCAAAGCCACTGTTCATAATTCTTTCATACTTGTCACTCTTGATTAATTGCATATCCCGGTACACCGCCGGAGGCATTCATATAGAGTCATACTTTGTTTTAGTATCGAGTTGTAATCATTGAGTTATTAATAAATAGAAGTGTGATGATCATCATTCAATAGAGCATTGTCCCAAAAAAGAAAGGCCAAAGAAAAAAAGAAGGCCCAAAAAAAGGAACAATGCTACTATCCTTTTTTCCACACTTGTGCTTCAAAGTAGCACCATGATATAGCGAGTCTCATATATTGATCTTCAAAGTAGCACCATGTTCTTCATATAGAGAGTCTCATATGTTGTCACTTTCATATACTAGCGGGAATTTTACGTTATAGAACTTGGCTTGTATATTCCAATGATGGGCTTCCTCAAATTGCCCTAGGTCTTCGTGAGCAAGCAAGTTGGATGCACACCCACTAGTTTATTTTGTTGAGCTTTCATACATTTATAGCTCTAGTGCATCCGTTGCATGGCAATCCCTACTCAATCACATTCATATCTATTGATGGGCATCTCCATAGCCCGTTGATACACCTAGTTGATGTGAGGATATATTCTCCTTTTTGTCTTCTCCACAACCACCATTCTATTCCACCTATAGTGCTATATCCATGGCTCACGCTCATGTATTGCGTGAAGATTGAAAAAGTTTTGAAAAAGTTAGAGTATGAAACAATTTCTTGGCTTGTCATCGAGGTTGTGCATGATTTAAATACTTTGTGTGGGGAAGATGGAGCATAGCCAGACTATATGATTTTGTAGGGATAACTTTCTTTGGCCATGTTATTTTGAGAAGACATAATTGCTTTGTTAGTATGCTTGAAGTATTATTAATTTCTATGTCAATATAAACTTTTGTCTTGAATCTTTCTAATAAGAATATTCATACCACAATTAAGAAGATTTGCATTGAAATTATGCCAAGTAGCACTCCGCATCAAAAATTCTCTTTTTATCATTTACCTACTTGAGGACGAGCAGGAATTAAGCTTGGGGGTGCCTGATACGTCTCCAACGTATCTATAATTTTTAATTGCTCCATGCTATATTATCTACTGTTTTGGAATATATTGGGCTTTATTTTCCACTTTTATATTATTTTTGGGACTAACCTATTAACCGGAGGCCCAACCCAGAATTGCTGTTTTTGCCTATTTCAGTGTTTTGGATAAACAGAATATCAAATGGAGTCCAAACGGAATAAAATCTTCGGGAACGTGATTTTCTCACCGAACGTGATCCAGGAGACTTGGACCCTACTGCAAGGGATCAAAGAGGAGGTCACGAGGGTGGGGGGCGCCCCCCCCCTAGGGCGCGCCCCCTGCCTCGTGGGCCCCTCGGTGCTCCACCGACGTACTCCTTCCTCCTATATATACACACGTACCCCCAAACAATCAGAACAGGAGCCAAAAACCTAATTCCACCGCCGCAACTTTCTGTATCCATGAGATCCCATCTTGGGGACTGTTCCGGAGCTCCTCCGGAAGAGGGCCGTCATCCCGGAGGGCTTCTACATCATCCTAGCCCCTCCAATGAAGTGTGAGTAGTTTACCTCAGACCTTCGGGTCCATAGTTAGTAGCTAGATGGCTTCTTCTCTCTCTTTGAATCTCAATACAAAGTTCTCCCCCTCTGTCGTGGAGATCTATTCGATGTAATCTTCTTTGCCGTCGAGGATAACAAGATGGGGTTTATTTCATATTGCATGAATTTATCTCTCTACATCATGTCATCTTGCTTAAGGCGTTACTCTAGTTTTAACTTAATACTCTAGATGCATGCTGGATAGCTGTCGATGAGTGGAGTAATAGTAGTAGATGCAGAATTGTTTCGATCTACTTGTCACGGACGTGATGCCTATATACATGATCATGCCTAGATATTCTCATAATTATGCTCAATTCTATCAATTGCTCAACAGTAATTTGTTCACCCATCGTAGAATACTTATGCTCTTGAGAGAAGCCACTAGTGAAACCTATGGCCCCCCGGTCTATTCTCATCATATCAATGTCCATCACTTTAATATTGATTTGCTTTTTACTTTTCCTTTACTTTTTACTTTGCATCTTTATATCAAAAATACCAAAAATATTATATCTATCAGATCTCACTCTCGTAAGTGACCGTGAAGGGCTTCACAACCCCTAATCGTGTTGGTTGCGAGTAGCTATCACTTTGTGCAGGTACGAGGGACTTGAGCGTGGGCTCCTCCTGGATTGATACCTTGGTTCTCAAAAACTGAGGGAAATACTTACGCTACTCTGCTGCATCATCCCTTCCTCTTCGGGGAAAACCAACGCAAGCTCAAGACGTAGCAGAGATTCGGGTTGGCTAGAAAATAGGTGCGGGTGGTCTTTGCGTAGATCATCCTCTCGTTCCCAGGTGGCTTCATCCTCGGTATGGTGGCTCCACTGAACTTTGCAAAACTTGATAACCTTGCTGCGGGTGACTCAGCTGGCAATCTCAAGAATCTTAACTGGCTTATCCTCATAAGTCAAATCACTGTCCAACTGAATCGCCTCCAGGGGTACTGTATCTCTTAACGGTATATCGGCCATCTCAGCATGACACTTCTTCAACTGTGAAACGTGAAACACATCGTGAACTCCTGACAATCCCTCAGGTAACTCCAACTTGTAGGCAACTTCTCCCATCCGTTCCAAAACATGATACGGTCCTACAAATCTCGGGCTAACTTTCCTTTAACTCCAAAACGTTTCACTCCTCGCAAGGGTGATACTCGCAAATATGCTCTGTCTCCAATTTCATATGTTACCTCCTTGCGTTTCGAGTCTGTGTAACTCTTCTGCCTGAACTGAGCAATCTTCAGTCTATCACGAATCAGTTTAACCTTCTCCTCAGACTCCTTGATCAAGTCTGGTCCAAACAACTATCGGTCTCCTACCTCATCCCACATCAACGGCGTTCTGCACCTTCGTCCATACAGGGCTTCAAATGGTGACATCTTCAAACTGGCTTGGTAGCTATTGTTGTATGAGAAATCTGCGTACGGCAAGTTGTCATCCCAACTAGATCCATAATCTAGCGCACAGGATCTCAACATATCTTCCAGTATCTGGTTGACTCTCTCGGTCTGTCCATCCGTCTGCGGGTGAAATGTTGTACTGAACTCCAATCTCGTACCCAAAGTCTAGTGTAACTGATGCCAAAACTATGAAGTAAACTGTGTTCCTCTATCTGATACGATGGTCCTCGGAACCCCATGCAGACATACGATCCTGGACATATATATCTTGGCCAACTACGCACTTGTATAGGTGGTTTTCACTGGGATAAAGTGAGCCACTTTGGTCAAGCGATCAACTACTACCCATATAGAATCATATCCTGCTTTGGTTCTGGGCAATCCGGTAATAAAATCCATGCCAAGTTTATCCCACTTCCATTCGG
Organism: Triticum urartu; assembly: GCF_056163025.1. NCBI lineage: Eukaryota > Viridiplantae > Streptophyta > Magnoliopsida > Poales > Poaceae > Triticum > Triticum urartu. The sequence continues at coordinate 478,183,363 of NC_141877.1, forward strand.
GTATCGGCATAGGCTGTAACAGTCCTGCTGGCTTCTAATGCTCTGCCTTCACTCTCTGACATACATCACATACGGCTACATACTCGGCAATATCCTTCTTCATACCCGTCCACCAGAAACGTTCTTTCAAATCCAAATACATCTTGGTGTTTCCAGGGTGTATCGAGTATGGTGAGTCATGAGCCTCCTGAAGTATTAGCTTCCAGATCTCTGGGTTATTGGGTACATAAACTCGGTCCTCAAACCATAAGGTATCGTGCTCATCCTCACAAAAACCTTTGGCCTTTCCTTTGCTCATCTTCTCCTTTATCTCGGCAATCTCTTTGTCATCCTTCTGAGCTTCTCGAATCTTGCCCAATAATGTGGACTGAACCTCCATTGTTGCAACGAAACATCTTGGAACAATCTCCAATCGAAGTTCCATAATATCCTCTGCTAACTCCTTAGGCAATCCCTTACTTTCAAGGATATTAGCATAACTCTTTCGGCTTAAAGTGTCTGCTATGACATTGGCCTTTCCGGGATGATAGTGTAGCTTCATATCGTAATCCTTTATAAGCTCCAGCCATCTCCTCTGCCTAAGGTTCAGCTCCTTCTGTGTGAAAATGTACTTCAAACTCTTATGATCCGTGTACACATCACAACGGTTTCCAATAAGGTAATGTCTCCAAGTCTTCAATGCATGCACTACGGCTGCTAACTCCAAATCATGTGTGGCATAGTTCAACTCATGAGGTTTTAGTTGTCGTGAGGCATACGAAACAACTCTTCTGTCCTGCATAAGCACACATCCAAGTCCTAAGCAAGAGGCGTCGCAATACACTTGGAACTCCTTATGTATATCTGGCAGTGTTAGCACTGGGGCTGTAGTCAAACATTTCTTCAACTCCTGGAAACTTGCCTTGCAATCATCTGTCCATTTAAACTTGGTATCGTTCTTCAATAGTTCAGTCATTGGCTTCGCAATCTTGGAAAAAAAATTCAATGATTCTCCTATAGTATCATGCGAGTGCAAGGAAACTACGGATCTCGCTAATTGAAGTGGGTGCCAACCATTCAGTGACTGACTGAACCTTGCTAGGGTCTACTGCTATACCTTCTCCTGATATAACATGTCCAAGGAATCCGACTTCCTTCAACAAAAATTCGCATTTGCTGAACTTAGCATACAACTGGTGTTCCCTGAGTTTCTCGAGAACTAAACGCAAATGCTCCTTGTGCTCCTCTTCATTCTTCGAGTATACCATAATATCGTCAATAAACACCACAACAAACTTATCCAAATACTCCATGAACACCTTGTTCATCATGCAATTGAAATAGGCAGGGGCGTTAGTCAGTCCAAATGACATGACTGTATACTCGTATAATCCATACCGCGTGGTGAACGCTGTCTTTGGTATATCCTTCTCTCGAATCTTCAACTGATGGTATCCCGATCGTAGATCGATCTTCGAAAATACTTTAGCTCCTTGTAGTTGATCAAACAGATCATTGATCATCGGCAGTGGGTATTTATTCTTGATCGTTACTTAATTCAAAGCTCGATAATCAACAACCATCCTTAGGGATTTATCCTTCTTCTCAACCAAAAGCATTGGGGCTCCCCAAGGTGATGAACTTCTTCGAATGTAACCTTTCTCCAATAACTCCTTGATCTGTTTCTTAATTTCCTCTAGATCATTTGCGGGCATCCGATAGGGTCTCTTGGATATTGGCCCTGTACCTGGCAATAGCTCTATCAAAAAATCAATGTCTCTATCCGGTGGCATGCCTGGTAACTCCTCTGGAAAAACATCCGGGTAGTCCTGCACTACAGGCACTTCCTCCTGAACAACTCCCGTGAGGGCATTCACTTGGCTCCTCCTAGGCACATGCCTAGATACATACTTAATCCTTTTTCCCTCCGGGGTGGTGAGATAAATCGACTTGCTAGCACAGTCAATACTTCCTCCATACTTTGACATCCAGTCCATACCTAATATCACATCCAATCCTTGTGACTCCAAGATAATTAGGTCGGACAGAAAAACATGTGTGCCAATGGTTAGGGGTATCTGGTCGCACCATCGGCTAGCCATGTAGTCTGCTCCGGGTGAACTCACTATGAGAGGGGTCCTAAGGGTTTGGGTTGGTAGTTCAAACTTATCCACGAATCCCCTTGATATGTATGAATGCGATGCACCGGTATCGAAAAGAACAAGAGCGGTAAATGACTTAACCAAAAACTTACCTATTACCGCGTCCGGCTGCTCTTCAACCTCCTCCACGTTAACGTGGTTTACTTGTCCTTTGTTGAATGGATTAGGCTTCTTCCCCGCGCTCCCATTTCCATTTCCATTCCTTCCTTCAGGGCAATCATTGGCATAGTGTCATGTCTTCCCGCACTTAAAGCAAGTAACTTGACTTAGGTCTCTTTTGGCGGGTGTGGCTGGGTTGGAGCGGTTCTGATTGTTGTTAGCTTCGTTCCCATTTCCATTCTTAGCACCATTGTGATTATGTGATCCTCCTCCAGTGTGGTTGTGACCTCCATGGTTATGGACGAGTCCTCCCGAATTCGGAGTTAGGCGAGGCTTCTGCTGGGCTCCTGAGTTATACTTCCCTTGTCCGTACTTCCTCTTATGGTTCTCAATCTGCTGCTGCTTCCCTTCAATCATAAGAGCCTTATCTACCAACTCTTGGTAGTCGTTGAAGGTTGCTACCATCAACTGCGTGCTCATCTCATCATTCAGCCCTTCCATAAACTTCTCCTGCTTCGCGGCATCTGTGGCCACATCATCAGGGGCATAGCGAGATAACTTGCTAACTCATCCACGTACTGAGCCACAGTACGGTTCCCCTGGCGTAAGTTGTGGAACTCCCTCTTCTTCATCTGCATGGCTCCAGTTGAGACATGGGCTGTGCAGAAAGCTTGCTGAAATTGGTCCCATGTCACCGTGGCTATGGGGTAGGTGACAGTGTAATTCTCCCACCATGATGCTGCTGGTCCATCCAACTAATGTGCGGCAAAACGCACCTTCTCAGCATCAGTGCATCCTGTAGTGGTTAACTCCCTTCCAATCCTATGGAGCCAATCATCTGCAACTATAGGCTCGGTGCTACTGGAAAACACCGGCGGTTGTAACCTTAGAAAGCGGGCTAGGTTGTCCACTCGTGGCGGGTTGTTGTTGTTGCCCTGGTTCTGAACTAGCAATTGCATCAGCGTATTCTGCTGCTGGATTAACTGGGTGAGCTCCGGCGGGAAAGCAAAACCGGGATCATGTCTCGGAGGCATCTGATGGGTTTTAGATGGAAGAGATCAGAATAGAAAAAGGGGTCTAATGAGAAAGCACTACCCATATGCACATGAGACAAACACAATCATTTCACTCAATCAATCAAGCAAGGGCATACAAAAGCGGTCTAGAACTATCGCAAAAGTGCTCTACTACTACTAATTACATGGGGGAATACTAATAATATATGGTGGTCATATAGAAATTTTGATCGGTGGAAGACTCCATGATGTCTGCTCCAGCTTCGTCTTCAAAGTCATCCTCACTAGGATCAAAATCGGTGTCGTCGATGATGATGTAGTTATCCGGGCAAGTGGAATCGTCGTCTTCTACTCCCGGTGTTGGTCCTCCCATGAATACTCTGATCTTCTTAACTAGGTCGTCATTCTTCTCCAGTAGTGTCTTGATTTCCTCCTCATATCCATCGCGTGTAAACTTGAGTTCTTCCTCCAGCTCGATGATCCTAGTCTTCGCCTTCTTCAAGTCCATCATGTCCGCACACATCTGATTCTCCTGACGTCGAATGTGCTGGTTTAACTCCTGGATGAAAGCTGCAATGGGTCTATCCTTCTTGGTACTGAGCATCTCCCATTGCTCATCTCGGCGCCCACAAATCTGATAGATAGTATCCTTAAGCTCCTTATGATAAACTTCTCCAATGCGTCCCATGGTGATGTGAGCGGCCATACTCTTTCCTAAACTCCAGGTTGGTGCATCGAAGGAAAACTCTATGGGTTTAGTGACTGGCGTGAAGGTCCTTCCTGGAACTTGTACTTGAATAATCCATCGCTCCTCTTCTGGTAAAGTGGCTTTGTACATCCCGGTGAATCTTGGTATTCCAATGTTCAAGTACCTGGTGACTTCCTTCAAGTGACGTCCAAAAGGTGTGTCTTCATCCGGTTGTGCGAACTTGTTCCTTGCATCTGCCATCCTAAAGAGTAGAAAATGGAGAGGAGTCAGAAATGAGAAGAGAATAGTGATCTATGGCTTTAGCTTAGTGGTCGTGTCCTACACTCAGCGTGTGCTTTGATACCATCGTGTAGCGACCCGACCTCAAACGGTCAAGTCTCTGTGCTTCAGTGTCATCCCTGGATCGGTAATGCTGACACACACAGTACTCGAAGGATTTATAACAGAGTAGCAATCACACACTTATTACATCGAATGTCTCAAAAGAGAACTTATTACAATAACATGGCTTAAGGCCATCTAATGCGATAACAACGGAAGGCTTGGAAGATAAGTGAGTCCATCAACTCCAACGGCATAGCTGAGCTGCACGGCAACGACCTAACGAACCTTACTCCTCGTCTGAAAAGTCTGCAACATAATACATTGCAGCCTGAGAACGGGTCAGCACATGGAATATGCTGGCAAGGTAACACAGTAGAGCAAGAACAGAATAATGCTATCACTACATGCATATTTGGCTGGTGGAAAGCTCTATGGTTATAGTTTTTGCGAAAAGCCAATTTTTCCCTACAACAAAGGAATAGGTTTTAATTTAACTATCATGGTAGTTGAACAACATTGAGAAGGACCCCAACTCAATCCCAAATTAAATTGTTAACAACCCAACAATATTAATTAAGAGTGATGAGATACATGTGATAACTCAAGTACTAGATACTCAAATTGTCCATAACCGGGGACACGGCTAACCATGATTACATTGTACACTCTGCAGAGGTTTGCGCACTTTTCCCCACAAGACTCGATCACCTCCGTTGCATTTCTCGAACTGCTTGGTGTTTGAGAAACGGATGACCGAGACACAGTCTTTCAAAAACGTTGACTCTCTACTCCGGGTAGACCATACCAAACCTACAAACCCACTACCTACTGATCTACCTCTTCAAGAGCTTCACATAACTAACTCAACTATGCTAGAGACCATAATAGCTTGTGGCTGCACACGGAAGTTTCTAGCATGAATCATCAGTTCCCTTTGAGCCTGGGTGGCAGTCCATAGGAAGATCACACAGGTACCCCAGGATTTCCAAAAAAACAGACAACACTGGATTCCCCAGGTGCCTCAATCCACCCAGATGTTAATTCAAGTTGCCACCTTAAGTTGAACCATTAATTAACAATATCACATCTGTCATGGATTTCACTCAAACCCAAACCACGTCTACGAGCATAGGATAGCAATAAGCAACACGCAGAAGTAACTCCCAAGGGTTTGATAGTAACAGGGCAATAGGTTCTACCTCAACAACTACTTCCCAACCCACAACTTAATGATATCCTAATCATGCAATGTTTGAGGATTGGAACTGATGCATAAAAACTGGGTATGAAAAGGGTATGATCAATGTGTTACTTGCCTTGCTAATGATCCGCAAAACCTAGAGATTCGTAGTAGCACGCTTCGCACTCCGGGTGTTCTATCACAAACAACCAATAACATACATAAGCAACAAGCAAAGATGCCCAAGCAAAACTCAAATAAGAGAGGTTGACCAGAAAGTTCAACTTAAGAACTCCGGTTAGCAAAAGAATCAAATCAAACGGAGCAACGAAACTCGAACGGCAAAAGAAACAAGATTCGTTTACTAATCTGAACTAAGGTCAAATTTTACAGTACCAAAATCTTGTGCAAGTTGATTAAATAGAAAGAGGGTCTCGAGACGAAGATCTAGGCGCTTGAATCGCCTGATTCCGACTAACGAGCGAAAAGATAAACAGAAACTAAGATCGGATCAGAAATTGCGATCGAGAATAATCACAGATAAATCCGATAAAAAGAAAACTGACGAACAGACTAACGAACGAGCGTTCGTTAGCTGTAACTAATGGGCAAAAACCGTTCGTTAAAACGAACGTACGGACGAATGTCCGCTAAATAGAAGAACCGAGAAAAACCGGTGAACCGATCTAAAAAAACGATCTAGGGTTTCTAAAAACAAACGGTTTTTTTAAAAAAACCGGCAGCTCGGGCTCCGACGAGGGGCTCCGGCGAGGCGGGGTTGGGCGGCGGGGCGGCGGGGCTTGGCGGCCCGGGCGGCGGTGGCGACAGGCGCAGGCGGCGGCGGTGGTGTGGTGGTGGGGGGGGCGGGGTGGCGCGTATATATAGGAGGGGGGCGACTTGGAGGAGGGGGTAAGGCGCGGCGGAGTCCGGATCGGACTCCGGTCCGAGCTCGGCGGCGGCGGCGCGCGCGCGAGGAGGCGGCGGTGGCGACTTGGGCCGACGGCCCGGCTGGGTTCGACCCAGTCGGCGCAGGGAGTTTTTTTTTAAATAATTTCGCCGACAGAAAAAAATCCTAGAAAATAAAATAAAATCTAAAAATGTCAAAACAAATTTTCACCATCTAAATAAAATATTAAGGACAAGATGAACATTTTCTTGGCCCTAAAATGCAATTTTGAAAAATGTGCAATTTTTCTAACGCAATAAAACCCAAATAAAATCAAATGAATGATTTTAATATTTTTCCTCCAATATTTCAATTATTTTGGAGAAGTCATATTATCTCCTCTCATATATTTTTAAATGTGAAATATTTTTCGGAGAGAAAAATAATTAAAATCAAAAATCAAATATGAAAACCGGGAAATCCCCAAGTCTCTCCGAGGGTCCTTGAGTTGCTTAGGATTTCGAGGATTGCGGAACGGAAATGCAATACAATATGATATGCATGGATGACCTATGTATAACATTCCAAATTGAAAATTTGGGATGTTACAAGAAACCTAATGGAAGAATTAATGATGTTCTTATTATGGCAAATTGGAACTGTGTGCCCGTAGATTTCATTATTCTTCATATAGATTGCAATCCTTCATGTCCTATTATTTTTGGTAGATCTTTCCTTACAACGATTGGTGCAATATTGATATGAAGGAAGCGAATATTAAATTCCAATTTCCATTAAGGAAAGGCATGGAATAGTTCTCTAGAAAGAAAGTTAAATTACCATATGAATCTATTTTGAGAGCCACTTATGGTTGCATACCAAAGATGGCAATACCTAGATCTATCCTTGCTTTTATGTCTAGCTAGGGGCGTTAAACAATAGCGCTTGTTGGGAGGCAACCCAATTTTATTTTTATTCCTTGCTTTTTGCTCCTGTTTAGTAATAAATAATTTATCTAGACACTGTTTTGGTTGTGTTTTTTGTGTTTAATTAGTGTTTGTGCCAAGTAAAACCGTTGGGAAGACTTGGGGAAAGTCTTTTTGATCTTGCTGTAAAAAACAGAAACTTTAGCGCTCACGAGAATTGCTGCCATTTTTATTTGGAAAGTGCTATTTAGTTAAGTATTTTTTCATATGATTAATATATAAATTCCTCACGTCCAGAAATTTATTTTAGAATTTTTGGGGTTCCATAAGTTTGCATTAGCTACAGATTACTACAGACTGTTCTGTTTTTGACAGATTCTGTTTTTCGTGTGTTGTTTGCTTATTTTGAGGAATCTATGGCTAGTAAAAGAGTTTATAAACCATAGATAAGTTGGAATACAGTAGGTTTAACACCAATATAAATCAAGAATGAGTTAATTACAGTACCTTGAAGTGGTGTTTTGTTTTCTTTCGCTAATGGAGCTCACGAGATTTTCTATTTTGAGTTTTGTGTTGTGAAGTTTTCAAGTTTTGGGTAAAGATTGGATGGATTATGGAACAAGGTGTGGAAAGAGCCTAAGCTTGGGGATGCCCATGGCACCCCAATGTAAAATTCAAGGACACCAAAAAGCCTAAGCTTGGGGATGCCCCGGAAGGCATCCCCTCTTTCGTCTTCGTCTATCGGTAACTTTACTTGGAGCTATATTTTTATTCACCACATGATATGTGTTTTTCTTGGACCGTCTTGTATGATTTGAGTCTTTGCTTTTTAGTTTACCACAATCATCCTTGATGTACACACCTTTTGAGAGAGACTCGCATGATTTGAAATTTATTAGAATACTCTATGTGCTTCACTTATATCTTTTGAGCTATATGGTTTTTGCTCTAGTGCTTCGCTTATATCTTTTAGAGCACGGCGGTGGTTTTATTTTATAAGAATAATTGATCTCTCATGCTTCACTTATATTATTTTGAGAGTCCTTTAGAACAACATGGAAGTTTGCTTTTAGGAATAATAATAAAAAACTTTCATAGAAGTGCATTGAATACTATGAGAAGTTTGATACTTGATAATTGTTTAGAGATATGGAGATGGTGATATTAGAGTCATGCTAGTTGAGTAGTTGTGAGTTTGAGAAATACTTGTGTTGAAGTTTGTGATTCCCGTAGCATGCATGTATGGTGAACCGTTATGTGACGAAGTCGGAGCATGATTTATTTATTGATTGTCTTCCTTATGAGTGGCGGTCGGGGACGAGCGATGGTCTTTTCCTACCAATCTATCCCCCTAGGAGCATGCACGTAATACTTTGTTTCAATAACTAATAGATTTTTGCAATAAGTATGTGAGTTCTTTATGACTAATGTTGAGTCCATGGACACGCACTCTCACCCTTCCACCATTGCTAGCCTCTCTAGTATCGCGCAACTTTTGCCGGTACCATAAACCCACCATATACCTTCCTCAAAACAGCCACCATACCTACCTATTATGGCATTTCCATAGCCATTCCGAGATATATTGCCATGCAACTTTCCATCGTTCCGTTATTATGACACGCTTCATCATTGTCATATTGCTTGCATGATCATGTAGTTGACATCGTATTTGTGGCAAAGCCACCGTTCATAATTTCATACATGTCACTCATGCATCATTGCACATCCCGGTACACCGCTGGAGGCATTCACATAGAGTCATATTTTGTTCTAAGTATTGAGCTGTAATTCTTGAGTTGTAAGTAAATTAAAGTGTGACGATCATCATTATTAGAGCATTGTCCCAGTGAGGAAAGGATGATGGAGACTATGGTTCCCCCACAAGTCGGGATGAGACTCCGGGCGAAAAAAAATAAAGAAAAATAAAGAAAAAAAGAAGAAAGGCCAAATAAAAAATAATGAGAGAAAATAGAGAAGGGACAATGTTACTATCCTTTTTCCACACTTGTGCTTCAAAGTAGCACCTTGATCTTCATGATAGAGAGTCTCCTATGTTATCACTTTTATATACTAGTGGGAATTTTACATTATAGAACTTGGCTTGTATATTCCAATGATGGGCTTCCTCAAAATTGCCCTAGGTCTTCATGAGCAAGCAAGTTGGATGCACACCCACTTAGTTCTTTTGTTGAGCTTTCATACACTTATAGCTCTAGTGCATCCGTTGCATGGCAATCCCTACTCACTCACATTGATATCTATTGGTGGGCATCTCCATAGCCCGTTGATACGCCTAGTTGATGTGAGACTATCTTCTCCTTTTTGTCTTCTCCACAACCACTATTCTATTCCACATATAGTGCTATATCCATGGCTCACGCTCATATATTGCGTGAAGATTGAAAAAGTTTGAGAACATCAAAAGTATGAAACAATTGCTTGGCTTGTCATCGGGGTTGTGCATGATTTAAATATTTTGTGTGGTGAAGATAGAGCATAGCCAGACTATATGATTTTGTAGGGATAATTTTCTTTGGCCATGTTATTTTGAGAAGACATAATTGCTTAGTTAGTATACTTGAAGTATTATTATTTTATGTCAATATTAAACTTTTATCTTGAATCTTTCGGATCTGAACATTCATGCCACAATAAAGAAAAAATACATTGAGAAATATGTTAGAAAGCATTCCACATCAAAAATTCTTTTTTATCATTTACCTACTCGAGGACGAGCAGGAATTAAGCTTGGGGATGCTTGATACGTCTCCAACGTATCTATAATTTTTGATTGCTCCATGCTATTATATTATCTGTTTTGGATGTTAATGGGCTTTATTTTACACTTATATATCATTTTTGGGACTAACCTATTAACCGGAGGCCCAGCCCAAATTGCTGTTTTTTGCCTATTTCAGTGTTTCGCAGAAAAGGAATATCAAACGAAGTCCAAACGGAATGAAACCTTCGGGAACGTGATTTTCTCAACAAACGTGATCCAGGAGACTTGGAGTGGGAATCAAGAAACAATCGAGGAGGCCATGAGGAAGGGGGCGCGCCTACCCCCCTGGGCGCGCCCTCCACCCTCGTGGGCCCCTCATTGCTCCACCGACCTACTTCTTCCTCCTATATAAGTCCACGTACCCCGCAAACATCCAGGAGCACCACGAAAACCTAATTCCACCGCCGCAACCTTCTGTACCCAAGAGATCCCATCTTGGGGCCTTTTTGGGAGCTCCGCCGGAGGGGGCATTGATCACAGAGGGCCTCTACATCAACTCCATGGCCTCTCCGGTGATGTGTGAGTAGTTTACTTCAGACCTTTGGGTCCATAGCTAGTAGCTAGATGGCTTGTTCTCTCTCCTTGGGTCTCAAAACAAAGTTCTCCTCAATTCTCTTGGAGATCTATTCGATGTAATCTTCTTTTGCGGTGTGTTTGTCGAGATCCGATAAATTGTGGGTTTATCATCCAGATTATCTATGAATATTGTTTGATTCTTCTCTGAATTCTTATATGCATGATTGGTTTATCTTTGCAAGTCTCTTCGAACTATCAGTTTGGTTTGGCTTACTAGATTGATATTTCTTGCAATGGGAGAAGTGCTTAGCTTTGGGTTCAATCTTGCGGTGCTCGATCCCAGTGACAGTAGGGGAAACGACACGTATTGTATTGTTGCCATCGAGGATAAAAAGGTGGGGTTTATGTCATATTGCATGAGTTTATCCCTCTACATCATGTTATCTTGCTTAATACTCTGTTCTTATGAACTTAATACTCTAGATGCATGCTGGATAGCGGTTGATGTGAGTAATAGTAGTAGATGAAGAATCATTTCGGTCTACTTGACACGGAGGTGATACCTATGTTCATGATCATGCCTAGATATCATCATAACTATGCGCTTTTATATCAATTGCTCGGCAGTAATTTGTTCACCCACAGTAACATATGCTATCTTGAGAGAACCCACTAGTGAAACTATGGCCCCCGGGTCTACTTTACATCATATTATTTTCCCGTCAATTAGCTATTTCTATCGCCATTTATTTTGCAACCTTTACTTTTCAATCTATACAACAAAAATACCAAAAATGTTTATCTTATTATCTCTATCAGATCTCACTTTCGTAAGTGACCGTGAAGGGATTGACAACCCTGTTATCGCGTTGGTTGCGAGGTTCTTGTTTGTTTGTGCAGGTACTAGGCGACTTGTGTGTAGTCTCCTACTGGATTGATACCTTGATTCTCAAAAACTGAGGGAAATACTTACGCTACTTTGCTGCATCACCCTTTCCTCTTCAAGGGAAAACCAACGCATGCTCAAGAGGTAGCAAAAAGGATTTCTGGCGTCGTTGCCGGGGAGATCTATGCCAAGTCAAGACATACCAAGTACCCATCACAAACTCTTATCCCTCGCATTACATTATTTGCCATTTACCTCTCGTTTTCCTCTCCCGCACTTCACCCTTGCCGTTTTATTCGTCACTTTTTTGTTCACCCTTTTCCGTTCGCCTTCTTTTGCTTGCCTCTTGTGTGACTGTTTGTTGGATTGATTGTTTGTCACGATGGCTCAAGATAATACTATATTATGTGACTTTTCCAATACCAACAATAATGATTTTATTAGCACTCTGATTGCTCCTCTTACCGATGTTGAATCTTGCGAAATTAATACTGCTTTGCTGAATCTTGTCATGAAAGATCAATTTGCTGGCCTTCCTAGTGAAGATGCTGCTACCCATCTAAACAGCTTTGTTGATTTATGTGATCTGCAAAAGAAGAAAGATGTGGATAATGATATTGTTAAATTGAAGCTATTTCCGTTTTCACTTAGAGATCATGCTAAAACTTGGTTCTCTTATTTGCCTAAAAATAGTATTGATTCATGGAATAAGTGCAAAGATGTTTTTATCTCTAAGTATTTTCCTCCTGCTAAGATCATCTCTCTTAGAAACGATATTATGAACTTTAAGCAACTTGATCATGAGCATGTTGCACAAGCATGGGAGAGGATGAAATTAATGATACATAATTTCCCTAGACATGGTTTCAATTTATGGATGATTATACAGAATTTTTATGTTGGATTGAATTTTGCTTCTAGAAATCTTTTAGATTTGGCTGTGGGAGGCACTTTTATGGAAATCACTTTGGGAGAAGCTACTAAACTCCTAGATAATATTATGGTTAATTATTCTCAATGGCACGCCGAAAGATCTACTAATAAAAAAGTTCATGCGATTGAAGAGATTAATGTTTTGAGTGGGAAGATGGATGAAATTATGAAATTGTTTGCTAATAAGAGTGCTTCTTCTAATCCTAATGATATGCCTTTGTCCACTTTGGTTGAGAATAATAATGAATCTATGGATGTGAATTTTGTTGTAGGAACAATTTTGGTAACAACGCGTGTAGAGGAAATTTTAATTCTAGGTCGTTTCCTAGTAATTCCTTTAATAATTATGGTAATTCCTACAACAACTCTTATGGAAATAATAAGATGCCCTCTGATTTTGCGACTAATGTTAAAGAATTTATGAATTCACAAAAGAATTTCAATGCTTTGCTTGAAGAAAAATTGCTTAGGATTGATGAGTTGGCTAGGGACGTGGATAGAATTTCTCTTGATGTTGATTCTTTGAAACTTAGATATATTCCACCTAATCATGATATCAATGAGTCTCTCAAAGCCATGAGAATTTCCATTGATGAGTGCAAAGAAATAACCGCTAGGATGCGTGCTAAAAAAGATTGCTTTGTGAAGGCGTGTTCTTCTAGTTTTCATGATAATATTGATGAAGATCTAAAAGTGATTGGTGTGTCTCCTATTAAATCTTTGTTTGCCAATATGAATCTTAATAAATATGGGACTGGAGATGAGTCAACTTTAGTTAGAAGGCGTCCCAATGATTCGGAGTTTTTAGATCTGGATGCAAAAATTAGTAAAAGTGGGATTGAAGAGGTCAAAACTTTACATAGCAATGAACCCACTATTTTGGATTTCAAGGAATTTAATTATGATAATTTCTCTTTGATAGATTGTATTTCCTTGTTGCAATCCGTGCTAAATTCTCCTCATGCTTATGATCAAAATAAAGCTTATACCAAAAATATCGTTGATCCTTTAATGCAATCCCATGAAGAAAAACTTGAATTAGAAGTTTCTATCCGTAGAAAACTTTATGATGAGTGGGAACCTACTATTAAAATTAAGATTAAAGATCATGAATGCTATGCTTTATGTGATTTGGGTGATAGTGTTTCCACGATTCCAAAAACTTTGTGTGATGTGCTAGGTTTCCGTGAATTTGATGATTGTTCTTTAAATTTGCATCTTGCGGATTCCAGCATTAAGAAACCTATGGGAAGGATTAATGATGTTCTTATTGTTGCAAATAGGAATTATGTGCCCGTAGATTTCATTGTTCTTGATATAGATTGCAATCTTACATGTCCTATTATTCTTGGTAGACCTTTCCTTAGAACGATTGGTGCAATTATTGACATGAAAGAAGGAAATATTAGATTCCAATTTTCGTTAAGGAAAGGCATGAAACACTTTCCTAAAAAGAAAATTAAGTTACCTTATGAATCTATTATGAGAGCCACATATGGATTGCATACCAAAGATGACAATACCTAGATCTATTCTTGGTTTTATGCCTAGCTAGGGGCGTTAAACGATAACGCTTGTTGGGAGACAACCCAATTTTATTTTTGTTCCTTGCTTTTTTTCCTGTTTAGTAATAAATAAATCATCTATCCTGTGTTATTATTGTGGTCTTTATGTTTTAATTAGTTTTTGTGCCAAGTAAAGCCTTTAGGATCTTCTTGGATGATTGTTATTTGATCTTGCTGAAAAAATAGAAAGTGTGCGCTCACGAGAATAATTTTCATTTTTTAACAGAGAGCGATAAAATATTGATTCCAACTGCAGTATATCAATATACAAATTATTTAGGACGTCCTAATTTCTCAGGACTTTTCGAGTTACATAAGTATTCGAAACCTATAGATTACTACAGACTGTTCTGTTTTTTACACATTCTGTTTTTCGTGTGTTGTTTGCTCATTTTGATGAATCTATGGCTAGTATCGGGGGGGTATGAACCATATAGAAGTTGGAATACAGTATGTTTAACACCAATATAAATAAAGAATGAGTTTATTACGGTACCTTAAAGTGGTGGTGTGTTTTCTTATACTAACGGAGCTCATGAGATTTGCTGTTGAGTTTTGTGTTGTGAAGTTTTCAAGTTTTGGGGTAAAGATTTGATGGATTTCTGAACAAGGAGTGTCAAGAGCCTAAGCTTGGGGATGCCCAAGACACCCCAAGGTAAAATTCAAGGACAACCAAAAGCCTAAGCTTGGGGATGCCCCGGAAGGCATCCCCTCTTTCGTCTTCATCCATCGGTAACTTTACTTGAGGCTATATTTGTATTCACCACATGATATGTGTTTTGCTTGGAGCGTCTTGTATGATTTGAGTCTTTGCTTTTAGTTTGCCACAATAATCCTTGCTGTACACACCTTTTGGGAGAGACACACATGAATCAGAATTTATTAGAATACTCTATGTGCTTCACTTATATCTTTTGAGCTAGATAATTTTGCTCTAGTGCTTCACTTATATCTTTTTAGAGCACGGTGGTGGTTTTATTTTATAGAAATTATTGATCTCTCATGCTTCACTTATATTATTTTGAGAGTCTTTTAGAACAGCATGGTAATTTTCTTTGGCTATAAAATTAGTCCTAATATGATAGACATCGAGGATAGGTGTAATAAAAACTTTCATATAGAGTGCATTAAATGTTATGAGAAGCTTGATACTTGATAGTTGTTTTGAGATATAAAGATGGTAATATTAGAGTTGTACTAGTTGAGTAATTGTGGAATTAAGAAATACTTGTGTTGAAGTTGGCAAGTCCCGTAGCATGCACGTATGGTAAACGTTGTGTGACAAATTTGAAGCATGAGGTGTTCTTTGATTGCTTTCCTTATGAGTGGCGATCGGGGACGAGCGATGGTCTTCTCCTACCAATCTATCCCCCTAGGAGCATGCGCGTAGTGCTTGGTTTTGATGACTTGAAGATTTTTGCAATAAGTATGTGAGTTCTTTATGACTAATGTTGAGTCCATGGATTATACGCACTCTCACCCTTCCATCATTGCTAGCCTCTTCGATGATGTGCATTGCCCTTTCTCACCTCGAGAGTTGGTGCAAACTTTGCCGATGCATCCAAACCCCGTGATATGATATGCTCTATCACACATAAGCCTCCTTATATCTTCCTAAAAACAGCCACCATACTGTAACACCCCGGATGTAACCTACCTTATTTATATTCCAACTCTTGCCATTTTCGGCACTAAGTTATTTTATTTCATCGTTGTCGGGTTTTTGTCTCCGTGTGTTTTGTCTTTTTTATGCATCTCATATCATGTCATCATGTGCTTTGCATTTGCATACGTGTTCGTCTCATGCATCAGAGCATTTTCCTTGTTGTCCGTTTTGCATTCCGGCGCTCCTATGTCCTCCGGTGTCCCTTTCTACCTCTTTTCGTGTGCCGGTGTTAAACATTTACGAATTGGACCGAGACTTGCCATGCGGCCTTGGTTTACTACCGGTAGACCGCCTGTCAAGTTTCATGTCATTTGGACTTCGTTTGATACTCTAACGGTTAACCGATGGACCGAAAAGGCCTTGTGTGTGTTGCAGCCCAACACCTCTCCAAAGTGGCCCAAAACCCACCCAAACCTCTTCCATCACCTAGGCCGTTCGATCACGATCGCGTGGCCACAAACCGCACCTCATTTGGAGCTTCCTAGCTCCTCCTACCTCTATAAATAGACCCTCCATTTCAAATCCCGGATCTCCTCTTTCCAAACCCTAGCAAACTACCCCGCCGCCGCCGGACAATGTCCGCCACCTAGCGGACACACCGCCGCCAGCCACTCTCCTTCCTCCACGTGTTCCCCGCGGTGCCCACATCCCCGCCAGCCCGCTCGGCCCGCCGGGGCCCCCGAAGCCCGTTCGGCTCGCCCGCGCCGCCTGGGAGCCACCGACCGAGCGTCGCCGCCTCTACCCTCTTCGGTCGCCGCCTCCGCCACCGACTTCGCCGCCCTCCGCCGCCAAGCTCCTCGCTGGTGACCCGACCACCGCACACCTCCGCGCCGACCTCGCCGCGGTCGCGCGCCCAGAGGCTCCCTGCCTCGCCAGCGCACCAGTCCGGCCCTGGATCCGGTCGGATCCGACCTCTCCGGCCGCCCCCGCGTCAAGTCCGGCGACCTCGCCTCCATTTCCGGCGACCTCGGCCGCTCGCTTCTACAGTACCGCTACAGTACCTGCTACAGTGCCAGATCCAGATCCGGTTGACTACGCTTACGAGGATCAAGTCAACTCTGAGAACTTTGCAGGCAAGATGACCATGCCCTCGAAATCACTTCTATCTTTACTTGCTAGATGCTCGCTCTTTTGCTATGTCTATGCTACGATACCTACCACTTGCTTATCATGCCTCCCACATTGCCATGTCAAACCTCTAACCCACCTTGTCCTAGAAAACCGTTGTTTGGCTATGTTACCGCTTTGCTCAGCCCCTCTTATAGCGTTGCTAGTTGCAGGTGAAGATTGGAGTTTGTTCCTTGTTGGAACATGTTTATTGTTGGGATATCATCATATTATCTTGTTTATCTTAATGCACCTATATACTTGGTAAAGGGTGGAAGGCTCGGCCTTATGCCTGGTGTTTTGTTCCACTCTTGCCGCCCTAGTTTCCGTCATATCGGTGTTATGTTCCCGGATCTTGCGTTCCTTACACGGTTGGGTTATAATGGGAACCCCTTGACAGTTCGCCTTGAATAAAACTCCTCCAGCAATGCCCAACATTGGTTTTACCATTTGCCACCTAGCCTCTTTTTCCCTTGGGTTTCCGGAGCCCGAGGGTCATCTTTATTTAAACCCCCCTGGGCCAATGCTCCTCTGAGTGTTGGTCTGACCGAGTAGACTGCGGGGCCACCTCGGGGCAACTTGAGGGTTGGTTTTACTCTTAGGATGTCTCATCTGAGTGTGCCCTGAGAACGAGATATGTGCAGCTCCTATCGGGATTTGTCGGCACATTCGGGCGGTGTTGCTGGACTTGTTTTACCATTGTCGAGGTGTCTTGTAACCGGGATGCCGAGTCTGATCAGATTGCCTTGGGATAAGGAATATCCTTCGTTGACCGTGAGAGCTTGTGATGGGCTAAGTTGGGACTCCCCTACAGGGATTTGAACTTTCGAAAGTCGTGCCCGCGGTTATGGGCAGATGGGAATTTGTTAATGTCCGGTTGTAGATAACCTAAAACTTAACTTAATTAAAATGCACCAACCGCGTGTGTAACCGTGATGGTCTCTTCTCGGCGGAGTCTGGGAAGTGAACACGGTGTTGGAGTAATGTTTGACGTAGGTTGTTCTAGGATCACTTCTTGATCATAGTTCATCGACCGTGCCTTTGCCTTCTCTTCTCGCTCTCATTTGCGTATGTTAGCCACCATATATGCTAGTCGCTTGCTGCAGCTCCACCTCATACTTTTACCCTTACCTATAAGCTTAAATAGTCTTGATCGCGAGGGTGTGAGATTGCTGAGTCCCCGTGACTCACAGATTCCTTCAAAAACCAGATGCAGGGACTGA
Source organism: Triticum urartu (assembly GCF_056163025.1). Lineage (NCBI taxonomy): Eukaryota > Viridiplantae > Streptophyta > Magnoliopsida > Poales > Poaceae > Triticum > Triticum urartu. The sequence continues at coordinate 478,201,325 of NC_141877.1, forward strand.
TGATACCGCTCCAGGTGATTCAACTGAGCTCAAGTGGCAGTTCGATGAGGACTCATGACGATACTACGTGTCTTTCCCAGATGATCAGTAGTGGTGCCCAGTTGGGGCGATCGGGGACTATGTTGCATTTGGGGTTTATCTTCATTTTGGTTCCGTAGTTGGACCTTGAGTGTATTGGATGAATGTAATGACTTATTTATGTATTTGTGTGATGTAGCGAGTGTAAGCCAACTATGTATCTTTTCCTTTATTTATTACATGGGTTGTTGTGAAGATTACCTCACTTGCGACATTGCTTTCAATGCGGTTATGCCTCTAAGTCGTGCTTCGACATGTGGGAGATATAGCCACATCGAGGGCGTTACACATACCTACCTATTAGGCCATTTCCATAGCCATTCCGAGATATATTGCCATGCAAATTTCCACCGTTCCGTTTATTATGACACGCTCCATCATTGTCATATTGCCTTGCATGATCATGTAGTTGACATCGTATTTGCGGAAAAGCCACCTTCATAATTCTTTCATACATGTCACTCTTGATTCATTGCATATCCCGGTACACCGCCGGAAGCATTCACATAGAGTCATATTTTGTTCTAAGTATCGAGTTGTAATTCTTGAGTTGTAAGTAAATAAAAGTGTGATGATTTTCATTATTAGAGCATTGTCCCATGTGAGGAAAGTTCTTCGAAAAAAAGAGAGAGAAAAAATGAGAGAAAAAGAGAGAAGGGGCAATGTTACTATCATTTTTCCACACTTGTGCTTCAAAGTAGCACCATGATCTTCATGATAGAGAGTCTCCTATTTTGTCACTTTCATATACTAGTGGGAATTTTTCATTTTAGAACTTGGCTTGTATATTCCAATGATGGGCTTCCTCAAAATGCCCTAGGTCTTCGTGAGCAAGCAAGTTGGATGCACACCCGCTTAGTTTCTTTTGTTGAGCTTTCATATATTTATAGCTCTAGTGCATCCGTTGCATGGCAATCCCTACTCCTTGCATTGACATCAATTGATGGAAATCTCCATAGCCCGTCGATTAGCCACGTCAATGTGAGACTTTCTCCCTTTTTGTCTTCTTACAGAACCTCCATCATCATATTCAATTACACCCATAGTGTTATGTCCATGGCTCACACTCATATATTGCGTGAAAGTTGAAAAAGTTTGAAAAGGCTAAAGTATGAAACAATTGCTTGGCTTGTCATCGGGGTTGTGCATGATGGGAGCATTTTGTGTGACGAAAATGAAGCATGGCCAAACTATATGATTTTGTATGGATAAGCTTTCTTTGGCTATGTTATTTTGATAAGACATAATTGCTTGGTTAGCATGCTTGAAGTATTATTATTTTTATGTCAATATTAAACTTCTGTCTAGACTCTTTTGGATCTAAACATTCATGCTGAAATAAAGAGAATACATTGAAAAATTATGTTAGGTAGCATTCCACATCAAAAAAATTGTTTTTATCATTCACCTACTCAAGGACGAGCAAGAATTAAGCTTGGGGATGCTTGATACGTCTCCAACGTACCTATAATTTTTTATTGTTCCATGCTATTATATTATCTGTTTTGGATGTTTAATGGGCTCTATTATGCACTTTTATATTATTTTTGGGACTAACCTATTAACCGAAGGCCCAGTGCAAATTGTTGTTTTTTGCCTATTTCAGTGTTTCGCGGAAAAGGAATATCAAACGAAATCCAAACGGAATGAAACCTTCGCGAGGATCTTTTTTGGAACAAACGCAATCCAGGAGACTTGGAGTGAAGGTCAAGGAAGCAGCGAGGCGGCCACGAGGTAGGGCGGCGCGCCCCCACCCTCGTGGGCCCCTCGTGGCTCCACCGACCTACTTCTTTCGCCTATATATACTCTTATACCCTGAAAACATCTTGGGGAGCCACGAAACCACTTTTCCACCGCCGCAACCTTCTGTGCCCGTGAGATCCCATCTGGGGACCTTTTTCGGCGATCTGCCGGAGGGGGATTCGATCACGGAGGGCTTCTATATCAACACCATAGCCTCTCCGATGATATGTGAGTAGTTTACCACAGACCTTCGGGTCCATAGTTATTAGCTAGATGGCTTCTTCTCTCTCTTTGGATCTCAATACAAAGTTCTCATCGATGTTCTTGGAGATCTATTCGATGTAATTCTTTTTGCAGTGTGTTTGCCGAGATCCGATGAATTGTGGGTTTATGATTAAGATTATCTATGAACAATATTTGATTCTTCTCTGAATTCTTATATGCATGATTTGATATCTTTGCAAGTCTCTTTGAATTATCAGTTTGGTTTGGCCTACTAGATTGATCTTTCTTGCAATGGAAGAAGTGCTTAGCTTTGGGTTCAATCTTGCGGTGCTCGATCCCAGTGACAGAAAGGGAACCGACACGTATTGTATTGTTGCCATCGAGGATAAAAAGATGGGGTTTATATCATATTGCTTGAGTTTATCCCTCTACATCATGTCATCTTTCCTAATGTGTTACTCTGTTCTTATGAACTTAATACTGTAGATGCATGCTGGATAGCGGTCGATGTGTGGAGTAATAGTAGTAGATGCAGAATCGTTTCAGTCTACTTGACACGGACGTGATGCCTATGTTCATGATCGTGCCTAGATATTATCATAACTATGCGCTTTTCTATCAATTGCTCAGCAGTAATTTGTTCACCCACCGTAATATATGCTATCTTGAGAGAAGCCACTAGTGAAACCTATGGCCCCGGGTCTACTTTACATCATATTATTTTCCCGTCAATTAGCTATTTATGTCGTCGTTTATTTTGCAATCTTTACTTTTCAATCTATATAACAAAAATAACAAAAATATTTATCTTATTATCTCTATCAGATCTCACTTTCGTAAGTGACCGTGAAGGGATTGACAACCCCTTTATCGCGTTGGTTGTGAGGTTCTTGTTTGTTTGTGCAGGTACTAGGCGACTTCGTGTAGTCTCCTACTGGATTGATACCTTGGTTCTCAAAAACTAAGGGAAATACTTATGCTACTTTACTGCATCACCCTTTCCTCTTCAAGGGAAAATCAACGCATGCTCAAGAGGTAGCAGGGTTCCATTCGGGGACGGCTTTGACATCCGATTCCGAATCATCTGAGGGGAAGAGTTTCCCCTTCTTGGACGCCTCCGCCACTAGATCCGTGAAAGTCTCCCTTTTCTTCTCCCCCCCCCCTTAGGGGGAGAATCGTTCTCCTCCTCCTCATCTTCATCGTGGGAGGAGGGAGTTTCGGTATCTTCGGACGTTATATCCGAAGCACCCTTTCGTTGAAGGCCAGTTCTGGCCTCCTTGCCCTTCTTCTTGGCCTTCTTCTCCGGCGCCTGGTACGGCGCCAGAACCAGCATCTTCATCAGAAGAGGAATAGTTGGGTCTTCGGGCAGTGGAGCCGGACAATGGATCCGCTCCGCCTTCTTGGTCCAGCCCTGAAGAATAAGGGAAAGGCTTAGTATACCCTTTGATCCACAAGTTGAGGATATGTTTGAAAATCGGAAAAACTTACTGGAGTGGCTGGGTGAGCGCAGTCATGGCTGAGGTCTTCGGTCGCTGGCAGCCATGACTTTTGGGTCTTGAACAACAGTTTCCATATATCTTCGTGCTTCGTGCTAAAAAACCGTTGCAAGGTCCGGGGACTCGCCGGATCAAACTCCCACATATGGAGAGTCCCGCGTTGGCAGGGGAGAATTCGGCAAAATAGCATCACCTGGATCACGCTGGCAAGGCTGGCGTTCTTATCCACCATGCTCTTGATACGCTTTTGCAGCGTCATCACCTCGTCGGATGACGCCCAATCTAGGCCCTTATTGAGCCATGACGTGAGCCGCATTGGTGGACCGGTTTTAAACTCGGGAGTGGCGGCCCATGTGGCGTCACGGGGTTCTGTGACATAGAACCACTCCTGTTGCCATCCCTTCACGGTCTCTACAAAGGTCCCCTTTGGCCAGGTGACATTGGGCAGTTTACTCACCATGGCGCCGCCACACTCCGCGTGTTGACCCTCGACCACTTTGGGCTTCACATTAAAGACCTTGAGCCATAGGCCGAAGTGGGGGGATGCGGAGGAATGCCTCGCGCACGATGATAAACGCCGAGATGTTGAGGAATGAATTCGGGGCTAGATCGTGGAAATCTAGCCTGTAATAGAACATGAGTCCGCGGACAAAAGGTTGGAGAGGAAACCCTAGCCCGCGGAGGAAATGGGGGATGAATACTACCCTCTCGTTGGGCTCCGGTGTGGGGACGATCTGCTTTTTGGCAGGAAGCCGGTGGGCGATTTCCTTGGCCAAGTATCCTCTTCCCGGAGCTCCTTGATGTTCCCCTCTGTAACGGAGGAGGCCATCCACTTGCCCTGTGCTCCAGATCCAGACATGGTTGGAGTGTTTGCTGGAGACGGAAAGGATTGAAGCTCGGACGCCGGAGCTCGAGGTCGGATGGGCTGAGGAGGAAGAAGGTGTGGGGTGAAAAGGTGGATCCTTATCTCCTTATAAAGGCAGTGAATATCATGCGTCCCCCTCCCCCCCCCCCCCCCCCCGAGCCTTAAAACTCGCCTATTCCCAAGGGGTCGTGCGAGCGGCACGGTTGGATTACCCAAATCCGTATTGGTGAGAATCCCGCAATTAGTAAACACGTGATAGGACGTGTCAATGAATACCGCATCTTTAAACGCGAAGCAGGAGGCTGGAAAACGGTTCAAAATAATAATAATAATAATAATAATAATAATAATAATAAAGGCCGGAGCACAATGCCTCGCTGAAAAGGCCGTCAGAAGACATGACCTGTTTTTGTTTAAGTATTTACCCTCGTGATTCAGGGTTGTAACTATTATGTAGAGCCGGATATAGTCCTTTTCATCAGCCACTTTGAAGTATTCGGAGAAGGAACCCGCCTTGCAATGTCGAAGACAATCTGCGCGCCGGACACATCGTCATTGAAGCCTGGTTCAGGAGCTACTGAGGGAGTCCTGGATTAGGGGGTCCTCGGGCGTCCGGGCTATGTAATGTGGGCCGGACTAGTGGGCCGTGAAGATACAAGATAGAAGGCTTCCCCCCATGTCCGGATAGGACTCTCCTTGACGTGGAAGGCAAGCTTGGCATTCCGATATGAAGATTCCTTTCTCTGTAAACCGACTCTGTACAACCCTAACCCCCTCCGGTGTCTATATAAACCAGAGGGTTTAGTCCGTAGAGGCGATCATAATCATACAGGCTAGACATCTAGGGTTTAGCCATTACGATCTCGAGGTAGATCAACTCTTGTAACCCCTATACTCATCAAAGTCAATCAAGCAGGAAGTAGGGTATTACCTCCATCAAGAGGGGCCGAACCTGGATGAACATCATGTCCCTTGCCTCTTGTTACCCTCGATCCTTAGACGCATAGTTCAGGACCCCCTACCCGAGATCTGCCGGTTTTGACACCGACACCTATGACTTAGCAACTTATTTTGCAACAACGCCTTCAAGAAGAGATATACGCCCTCACACCGTCGTTCTCGAGTCCAGTCGACAAAGCAAGGAAAGGATTTTCATCCTGGTTGTAGACACCGACCAATGAAGGCTTGAACGTTAGCAAGGGGACATCGCCTTCAATAGGGATGAAAATGGAGTGAAAACTTTTCGTTTTTTCAGAGGAAAAATGGAAACGGACACGAGATGTGAAAACGGAAATGGAAATTTGCAAAGCGGAAATGAAAATGGAATTTTTCATGCGGAAATGGAAACAAAAATGGAACGGTGTTTTCCGATGGAACAAGCATGGAAATGGAACTTTCCAAACAACGCACAACGACACAATGAGAATGGATCATTTAAGGCCCAACTTCTACTACCACACATGTACTCAGCTTGACCCTATACGCAATTGTCCAATACTACTACAATACTACGCGAAGTTGCTAACATAATGATACTATTTTGTAGCCATGTTAACAATTCATTAAATTTGTTTGTGTTCTGTGTGTATTTCTCTATGATTCAACAGGTTTTTAAGTTCCGATTAACACCCACTTATGTTTCCGTATCCACTTTGTATTTGCTTCGTGTACGTTTCCGATAGTTTCTATTTTCGTATTCTTTTTCGGGGTTTTTGTATTCGTTTCCGCTTCTGCAAAAAAATATAAAAACAAATATGGTAGCACTCAGTTTTGTCCGCTTCACTCTGTTTTCATCCCTTCAACAAGGTAACGATGAAGTTTGTTGGTGTTGAGCCCGATCAATGAAGACCATAACAAGAGTTTTCACTTCAGAAATGAAACGGTGCTTTAATCACCATCTTGACAACGGATCTTCCAAAATTCATGCCAGCTAATACTTCATGCTATGCTGAAATGGTGCTAGCAAATGGGTGGGGTGTCTACCCACCTTAAGTCGCCGCCTTGACCATCGGGAGCCCGCCCACCACGCAGTACGGTGCAGATCTGGCCGCTGCCACTCACACCCCATCGTGAACCGACCTACACTCTGAATAGAGTAGCTCAAACAGAAGGGGAAGCTTCCATCGATGAGATCTGCAACAACCATCGGTGGCTACTGTAGTAAAGTGTGTAGTGTTGTACTAGTTACTCCTTTCGTCCCACAATAAGTGTATCAAGCTTAGTACTCCCTAAGTCCCACAATATAAGAACGTTTTGCAAACTAATATAGATTGCAAAACGTTCTTATATTGTGAAAGGGAGGGAGTACCGATTACTCTCATTTATTTTGGGACGGAGGAAGTATTTGTTGAAGGCTGGCTAGAGAAAATATAGCGAATGAGTAACCAGACAAAAGTCATTTAGAGAAAATTGTATTGGATTTGCTTTTCCCCCCAAAACTATAGACTTCATGATACGAATTTGGTCAACACAATTCTCAAGCGACCAAGCAGTAACGCACCACATTAAACATGGTCACTGAATATGAATATGTGAGTTGACGATCAAGTGCAGGTCCAGGTAGTGGGTCTTCCTCGTATGGCATTGCTGTCCTCACCGGGCAACGGCCTGCTCCTTTTTGCCTCACAAAGCAGGAATGCGCCCTGTCACTAACTGTGATCAATCTTGGTTGCACTTGCACTAACCAAAAGAAGAACATATATAATCATGCACGTCATAGCATAGTCCTTGTGGAGGGTAGGGCAGGGAGCAAATCCGATGGAAGCGGTCAACCAGCTTTCCCTGGTTAACTAATAGTGGGTCTGGCACTTATCCACATCGATCTCCCTTCCCAGTCTTAGCTGCTAACTGAAGTCAGAACCTATGTGTGCAGTGCAGGCACGCCGGTCTCTCACGGGCTCACGCAAGGCTAGAACGGGTAATTAGCTAGCTAGCAACGCGTAATGGAAGCTAGCCGGAACGATGGGAGCATGCATGTGATCGATGCGCGAGAAGATAGTACCAAAACAATCCATGCAGTTGGATTGCCATGGATTACATGCAACTGTCCCAATAGCGAAAGGGGAATTATGGGTAGGTCAGTGTCAACCTCTTTCAGGAACCAACTTCTTGCAAGTGGTGAAGATCCAAGCACTCATACACAGACAGGGTCAGCGTCTGGTCAATTTCTGGCCTGATCCCATTCAGTTGTAAGTTGTAACACTAGCTTCCTTCAGGGAAGGCAGTAGTGGATTGACTGCTCAAGTGAAAGATGCCCAAATTATCTACTGACCCATGGTACATTGCACGGTTAGTTTTTTTTTATTTAAAAAGGGAGGATAACCCTCAGTTAGTTACTACTCCCTCTGTCTCATAATATAAAAATATTTTTGACACTAGTAGCTAGCAGTGCTCCCAAGCCAAGATGATCAATAAAGCATCGGATCCCAAGTGCTAATAGGCAAACCTTCCACTGTAGCGTAGCCTGTGCTGCACGTAAGTCGTTTGCTCATCGACAGTCGAGGCTTTCATGTATACGTCGTAGACAGATGCAATCTCTAACGATTCTGCAAGGGCATATGATCGGGTATTCGTTGCTTTCTGCATACTTTATGGGACGGATTCCCTCCAGCCCTACGTGCCGGCCGTGTTCAATGTAGGCAGCATCATGTCCGTCACGAAACGCTATAACCATCCAGACGCCGACACCATCACACCATGTTCTCTCATCCCTTCGAAATGAATGGGTCTGCAGTCTTGGTTAAGCTGATATACTACTATGCTAGAAAATGCTAGTGAGAAGAGATTGTCCAATCTAACGAAGAAACGCCATATCTGAACCCTGGATGAGTGCGCAGAAGCCCAAACCGCAATCGATGGCTTCCTTGCCGCGAGCTGCAAGCCTGCAACCGAGAGAAGAACACAAAAATGTAGGCTGGCGAGCCAGCCCAGGTTTTTGCCGCCTGCAGCATCACAGATGCGAATTTCGCGGAGCGCAATGATGCGCGCGATTCCTCTTGTGGGTACAACCGTACGAGCCTAGTGGCACTTGCATCACTGGAATCTGCTGCACATTTGATCGATGGCCCATGGCAATATGGCATGCATGCATGCAAAGAAGGAAGGGTGTGAATGTGAAGGCAGGAGCGAGTGAGCAGGAGTGGACAAGGATCGTCGGCCCTGGGGGGTAAATCGGGGGCTGCTACAAGGCATCCAAAGTTCATTCATGTCAGCTTCTTCTCCTCCTCGCCTCGCCCTACCGACATTTCAGGAGCAAATTTTCTTCTCTCCACACTTCCACACTATTTGCATAATTGGATTAGTTGATCAATTCCAAAACTGGTGCCGCGAAGACACGCACAGGCACAGCTACAGACACTCCGCACCGTCCCCATCATCCATCTATCTATCCAATAATAGATGATCTGCTTCTGTTACTCGCCACAATAATGTACTCCCTCCGTAAATTAATATAAGAGCATTTAGATCACTAAAGTAGTAATCTAAATGATTTTATATTAGTTTACAGAGGGAGTAGCAGTAAGAAGGAAAGAAGAAAACAGATTGTCATTTCAGTCAGTCGGATGGAACGGAAGAAGGCGCTGCGGTTTTTGGCACCAAGCAGTAATGTCTCTGCTGAATCCCGTGCAACTGTAGGAGTGTAGGCTCGTGGCGCCGTGCCGACATCCTCTATCGACACTTCCATACCGGTTAAAAAATGCTGCTGCATTGGCTGGCAGTGAAGCCGATCACCGGCTCTCCGAGGCCGATGGAGCAAGCACAAAATCTCGCAAACAGTGGCCGAACTCGCTCGTGCAGTCGTACAGCCAACGGGGCGGCATCCTCATCTCATCTCATTCTCACCTCATGCTATGGCGCGCCGGTGGCCATTAAAAAGATGCTAAAAGGAGCAGCGCGTACGCTGGGCGGCCGGGCTGGACCATGCCGAACGACCGACAGCCACCGCCATCAATGCCTCCCCGCCAACTGCAACTCAACTCGTCGTTCAATCACAACCAGACGATGAACCAGCGCCTCTTATCAGGCAGTGGTAAAGGTCCATGGACGATCAGAAACTATTGATGCCAAAATGTACCAGGAGGTGCATAGTACAGCTTGGCTTTGGAGCTCTGCGATCACGGTTCATGCAAGTGGAACTGCGATCCTTGGAGCAAAGCTGTCTGATGTGGATTTGGATTCGGGACTTGGTTGGTTGGGTGTGTGCCTCCAGCACGGCATGCGTCTTGATATGGTTCACGTGAGTGAGCAGAGCACGCGGGCAAGAACAAAACAGGTGACAATATTATGCCACGGAAGTGGAAAAGAAACGATTTTGATTGGAAAAGAAGCCAGTGACTTCATCTTTCTTCAGTCCTGGCCAGGCTCCCCTGTTTGCTCTCACTATACCCCCCGTCTACTAATAGTTATCTGCAGTTTTTGCGGTCCTATCCCTTGCTGTTCAATTCCCACCATTATTTGCTACCTAAAACACCTCAAGATCAACACTTACACGGTTATTACAGACAAGAAAGACAAGTTGATGCCTCCAAGAATTAGCTAGGGAAGGAATAAACACTTGGTGTCGTGTCGGTGCCGGTGCTCTGCTGGGCCCTGGGGTGCTCTGCCCAGCTCACGACGATGCCGCCGACATGGTCGAGGCCTTCTTCTTCGTCGCTGTCGCCGGCTTCTTGCTGGTGGGGGACGGCTTGGCGATCTTGATGTCGAGCTTGTAGTACTGCACGAACCAGTCCACGAAGTGGCGCAGGCCGGCGTCGAGGGAGGTGGTGGGGCGGTACCCGAAGTCGTGCGCCGCGTGGCTCACGTTGGCATGGGTGAAGGGCACGTCGCCGTTGCTGGGCATGGCGATGATGCGCTTGTTCGCCTTCTTCCCCAGCAGCTTCTCCAGGATGGCCACCATCCGGGTCACCGGCACCGGGGAGGTGTTGCCCAGGTTGTACACGCGCAGCGGCGCGGGGCCGCTCTTCTTGCCCGACCTGGCGGACCCGGTGCTCCTGCCGGCGGTGTCCAGCGCGCCGACACAGCCCTTGACCACGTCGTCGATGTAGGTGAAGTCGCGGCGCGCGTCGGCGTAGAGCGTGATGGGCTCGCCGGCGACGATGCTGCGGGCGAAGGAGAAGTAGGCCATGTCGGGGCGGCCCCAGGGCCCGTACACGGTGAAGAAGCGGAGGCCGGTGATGGAGAGGCCGTAGATGTGGTTGTACGCGTGCGCGATGGCCTCGCCGGCCTTCTTGGTGGCCGCGTAGAGCGACGCCGGTCGGTCGGTGCGGTGGTCCTCGGAGAAGGGCGCGTCGGTGTTGAGCCCGTAGACGGAGGAGGAGGAGGCCCAGACGACGGCCGGCTGCGGGTCGGCGTGCTTGGCGGCCGCCTCGAACACGCTCACCAGGCCGGCCACGTTGGACGCCACGTACGTCTGCGGCGCCTCCATGGCGTACCGCACCCCGGCCTGCGCCGCCAGGTGGAGCACGTGCGTGAAGGGCACCGCCTCGAAGAGCCGCTCCAGCAGGAGCGCGTCGTTGATGTCGGCGTCGAGCACGACGACGCCGCGGTCGGCGAGGAGCTGCTGGCGCCCGCGCTTGAGCGCCGGGTCGTAGTAGGAGTTGAAGTTGTCGAGGCCGACCACGCCGTCGCCGCGCGCCTTGAGCGCCAGCGAGCAGTGCGCGCCGACGAACCCGCCGGCGCCCGTGACGAGCACCGAGAGCCCCCCGTCCCGGCGCGGCTTGGCGCTGCGGCGTATCTCCTTCTGCCACCGCTCGCCGCCGTACGTGGCCGCCGCGGACGAGGACGCGAGCAGGCTCCGGTGCGAGGCGTGCGACCGCGACGCGCCGGGCACGGAGGAGGAGGAGCCGTCGGAGGCGAGGCTGAAGGAGCGGGAGAGGAGGGAGGGGTAGTGGAGCGCGAAGAGGAAGACGAGGGCGAGCGTGGCGAGCACGGTGGCGCGGAAGAGCAGGTGGGAGGAGGCGGAGACGAACTTGCCGCTGGCCACCCGGCGCAGCAGCAGCGCGCCGCCGCTGGCGTACCGCTCCAGCTTCACCCCCTTGGCCGCCGCGTCCGACGGCATTGTGCTCGCGCTGGCTGGCCGCGTGCGTACGTGCTCGCCGGGTGGCTCGCGGCGTCGGAGTGAGCGTGTGTGTGTTTGAGTTGGCTAGAGGCGGGCGGGCGGGCTAGCTGAGGAGGGAGCACGGGGGAATGAGGTGGATTTAAAGACGGAATGTGGGGTGGGCCCACGCGGCGGTGGTTCTTTTCTTTCGGTTGGAATGCCACTCTAGCTGAGCTGAGTTGAGGCGAGCCTCACTTCTTTTCCGAACCCGCTCGCTCGGTCTCCGATTGGGTAAACACACAAGATATGACTAAGGCAAAAGTTCTGGTACGATCGCAGCAAAGCCCAGCAGTGCCTCTCTTTGTTTCTGTTTGCTTATGACATGTGGGCCCCAGATGTCACGCCACTACACTGGTGGGTCCGTCCTGGCTGCCCAATCTAACTCGTGTGTTTTTTTAGGATAAACTTGGGTTTTGTTAGGTGCCATGCCATATACTAGGGACATGAATCCTCTTAGGCCAACTCCACCGCGCGACCCTATCCTGTCCGGTCCCGTCCGTTTGAAGTAAAAGGGACAAAAAAGACGGCCCGGCGCGCGGGAGCAAACGGACTTTTGTCCGCTTTGTGTCCGCTTTCGACCCATCCCCGGCCCAAACTTGCGTCGGTTTTGGGATGAAACAGACAGCGCGCGGACGGGCGGGACGCGCGTGCTTGTCCTCCCCTGGCCCGCCTGTCGGTGGGAGAAACCAAAAACCCCCCGACGGCCATTTCGCGCCATTTCCCCCAAACCCTCCCACGCCCCCCCTCTCTCCCACGTCCATGGCCGACGCCCCGCCGAGTTCCGGCGGCCTGGCCGTCGACCCGACCGCAAAGTGAAGAAGGAGGCGCCAAGGAAGCCGCTGTCGGAGTACACGCTGGAGGAAATCGCCAAGTTGGACGCGGAATCGGCGAAGAGGAGGGAACGGAGAGCGGCCGTCAAGATGAATGCCGCCGCGGCCAAGTTCGCCGCCCAGCGCGAGGAGCTGGAGGCCGCGCGGCGCAAGGCCGCTGCCGACGAGAAGGAGGACCTCGTCAACAAAGCGCACGCCATCCTCATGATTGGCATGGGCCGTCCGGCGGGGTTCCATGCAGCGGCCGTCGGCCCAGCGAGCACAGGCTCGTCGGTCGCCCGGCCTACGCACTGCCAGTCGCCGACGTCGCGCGCCGCGCCCATGTCGCTCGGCTTTCCTCCACCCAGGCACGACGGCCAGACCCGTTTCTCGGCGTCGCCGGACGTGGGCTTGTTCGCGCCGTCCACACCACGCCCCGCGGCCGTCATCGACCTCAACGTGACGCCTGGGTCCAGCAGCGGCGGGCGGCCTTCCGTCGAGATGCAAAGAAAGCAGGCGCGTGCACCGCTCACGGGCACCATGCCGGCCCCCCGCGTGTTGTTTGACGAAATGCCAACCTCAACGCCGACGGTGGACGACCCCTTCTACAACCAGTACATGGAGGACGTGATCTTCCAGGGTGGGCATGGCCGTGCCTACGACCCCGATGAGACCCAAAGTCAGGATGGCCGCGCCCAGTACGTGCCCGATGAAGAGGCCGACGACCGTGCTGACTACGACCATGGTGATTCGTGGCATGAAGACGATGACATCTATGTCGAAGGTGAAGATGAAGATGAAGCCAATGATGTTGATATTAGTGGCGCTCCATTGTTCATAGACGAGCTCACCCAAAGAGCGGAAGCACAAAAGAAGCGGAAGAGCATTCGCACCAGTTCATATACACAAGATGAGGACAAGTTGATTTGCCAATGTTGGATGGAGATTAGCCAAGATCTAAGGACCGGCGCGCAACAAAAGGGCATTGTTTTTTGGACGAGAGTCCACAAAACATTCCATGAAAAGAAGATGTTTGAGCCCTACCAAATTACAAGCAACCGTGGCATCGGTTCGATTCAAAAAAGATGGTTGTTCATCCAACAAGAGTGCAACAAGTATTGTGTCGCACTTGAGAGCGTTGAAACACGGCCCGTGAGTGGTCTCGGCGTTGGAGACATGGTATGCTCTTCTCTTTCTAGCCCTTGCTACGGCCATGAGACTTTGGCCGTGTATATGTTTGCATATTCACTTGTTGTTGATCATGTGGTGTAGGCATTTCAATCTTTGGAAGCATTCAAGGCCCGGCACAATGACAAGCCATTCACTCTTACGCATTGTTGGACGATCATCAACAATTGCCCTAAGTTCAAGGATCAATACCGTGAACTTCAAAGGAAGAGAGGCAAGAAGACGGCCAAGTTCGCCGGAGGTGGGGATGGCGAGGCGTTGAAGAGGCCGAGGGGCAAGACCAACTCAAAGGTGGATGACATACGTGACGCCTCATCCATGGCCTTGCATGAGACTTTGCATGGCATGATGTCACATAAGGATGTGAGGGACGAGAAGAAGCGGCAAAGCAAGGACGAGCAAATGAAGCAATACCTAGACCTCCAACGACAGAAGCTTGAGATGGAGGAGGCGGCCAAGAAGAGGAAGATAGACATGGAGGAGGCGGCCCGGCAAAGGCAGCTCGACATGGAAGAGGCCGCCCGGCAAAGGCAGCTCGACATCGAGGCCGACAACGTCAAGGCCAGGCAGAGGCAACTCGACATCGAGGCCACCAATGCCGCCACCAAAGCGAAGGAGGTGGCCCTTGCGATCATGAGCGTGGACTTGTCGAAGATGAGCGACAAGACGAGGGCCTGATTCGAGGCCAAGCAGAAGTAGATGCTCGAAGCCGAAGGCCTGAATTAGGTCGTCCGATCGGCGTGGCCGTTCTTTTTGGAGGCTGGCATGGGTGCCGCCCGCCCGCTGGGCCGCTGGCAGTGTGCCGGCGAAAAAACATTCATTTTGGAGGCCGGCTGTGTTGCCGGCCGCTGACTGTGTTGCCGGCGAGGACAACTATTCATTTTGGAGGCTGGCTGTGTTGCCGGCCGCTGACTGTGTTGCCGGCGATGGTCGTGTAGGCCGCTGGCTTTGTTGCCGGCGTGATGAACTCGGGTCGTGAACTGGGGCTTGGCATTTGAAACGTCCCTTTTTCTAAATAGACGCGGACAGGATGGGGCAAAAGGATGCGGCCGCGCGCTGGGCGCACGGCCACCGCATCTCAGGACAGACCCGGACACGACCCCAAATCCCTACTCAAAGGGACAAAAACTGGACAAAACGGACGTCCGTATGGGGTCGCGCGGTGGAGTTGGCCTTACGTAGCAATCCCTGCCTTACCCTGCCTTTGAGTACAGGTGAGACCCATGCGTCAGTGTCACAATGGCAGGATAGGCCACGTCAGGAGATCTCCGTCCCATATAGTAGTGCCTTTTTCTAGAGCGGAGACCCTCGGCCTTAAAAATGAGGCCCTGCGTATACTTCCTCTACTGACAAAAATTTAACATACTTTAAATATTTGATGAATATGAATTATATATGGACTAGAATGAGTGAACAAACACATTAAAACGTGTCTATATACACCTCATCTAGACATAAGTTAAAACATCTTGTATTTATAAACGAAGGGGGTATCTCGTATGTCACCACGTGCGCAGATGCTCTCTCTAATGGTCGGCTGGATACATGACTTTGAACCCCCATCTTGC
This sequence comes from Triticum urartu, assembly GCF_056163025.1. Lineage (NCBI taxonomy): Eukaryota > Viridiplantae > Streptophyta > Magnoliopsida > Poales > Poaceae > Triticum > Triticum urartu. The sequence continues at coordinate 478,216,393 of NC_141877.1, forward strand.
AATCGATTTGTTCATACAACATCTTAATTTGTGGGAAGCAATGTAGCTAATCCAGTTTACCCCCAACATTGTTGGTTCATCGACATGGACTTTGGGGTCCGTCGGTGGTTTTACAGCTAGGTCGGCGTACTTATCCTACTTCGAGAGGTTGTCTCGCTGCTCCTCTTCAATGTTCTTTTGGAAGACTTGGGTGCCACCGTGTTCTAAGTTGTTCGTCTAGATTGCACCATGTAGACATATCTAGATGACGGACCAACATGCTAGTCAGTGTCTGCCTCATATCGAGCATTGCGTTATGTGCTTGACGAATCCGAAAAATGTAGTTCATCTTCGCTTGGGCTGCTCAATCTCAAACATTATCTGGAGCCGGTCATTGGAATGGTGCGGTCTTTCGGCGCTCACCCCTCTCATGAACTACTCCTTCACCGAATGGTCTTTGGCGGTACAAGAATCGAGCCTAGGGACAAAAGGAATCTTTAGTGCATCATCATCTTGGTTGCATGGCCTATATATCTGGAAGGAAAGAAATAATATACGACGCGTTTGGTTGGGCGGAAAAGTCGCGGCTTCCCAAACTAGCGCTTTCTGAAACGGCATCCAATGTTTGGTACGCATACTATGTATTAGGTATCCGTGTCTTCCGATACATCGATTCACAAAACCGAAAACGGCTGGAGCGAAGGTGATTCGGAAAACGGGGTCGGATGCTCGAACAAACTAGACATGTATTCGGTAGAAAACCATTGAAAACCAGGGCTTTCCGATACCAGAACGAATCCGTTACCTGAGTGCGAACCAAACACGTCGATAGTCTTGCATGGTAAACATCGCTCGACCGACTCTCTTCTAGATCAGATTAATTGTGATGCTTTTAATTGGTACGAAGCAGGAGCCAAGTTTTTAGAGTCTCTGTTTAGCTAGAATCGCTAGGTCTTATCATGTGGTGTAGGTTGTTCAGTACTCCCTTCGTATCAAAATATAAAATGTTTTTTTGGCACCGTCGTTGTGTCAAAAAAAAGTCTTACATTTTGACACAGAGGAAGTAATTTTCTAGCTGTTTCTCGACACGTGTCGTGTGTGGCTGTTTTTATTGTCTTGTACTTTTTGGGCATTGTAGTTTCTTTTCTTCTATAATTATGATCATATGCATGCAATCCTTCTGCATGGTTAGAAAAGAAAGAGGATGTAGTTAGGTCTCAGTTGATTGCGACTTAAGCCAATCTTAGTCGAGTGACATGACAGGCAAAAATGAAAACAAAAATAATATAAGATCTCACGAATGTAGCATGGACCGAAACATAACCAAATCACGTGGTGTGGCCCGCTAAGCATCGGCGGCGGCATCCGGCTTTTCTCGCGATGCGATGGTACCTAGCTTTGCTCAAACATCCGTTCGCAGTACTACTACTGCTGCTACGTGGTGCGTGTAGGCACATCGAATCCAAGTAACGTGCCTTGTTGCGGTCGATAGCCGCCGCTCGTCTTAATTGGCAATTTGACAGTGAGAACTGAGGCTCCGATCCGCCGCCCGGTCGACTTGCACGTATATGGAAGCGCAAGTTGGGTCAATTCTTCTTCCAGCTGCGTTGTTTTAACGACCGATGGAGCACGCACATGGGCCGAAGGATCGACCGATCGATCAGTCTCTTCACAGTTTAAACTCCAACGGCAACGAACCGTGCCATTTATATCTTGTACTCCATGGCAGTACTACGTATGTAGTATACGACCACGGATCTCGCTGCGTACGTGCCGGACGGGATGAACTCTGTGATGTCTCGATGCAAAAAGAGAAAGAAAAGACCTCTTGATATCGATGCTTTTTTTTTCTTTTTCTTTTTTGAGGAAGTCTCGATGTCGATGCTTGGCATGGAGTCACCGCACGGGCCGGGATCCATCGTGAGGGGGAAGCTAGGCGCGCGCGCGTGGTCCATGGGCTGACGGCGGGGAAGAAGGGAATAGGCACGCACGGTTGGCGCGGGCCCATTTTATCTTAGTTTAAGCCCGGCCTTAACTGTACTTGATCTTCATCAGCCACGGCTAAACCGTGACGGACGCGCATCGATTTTTATCTACACCGCTAGTTAGTCGACCGTCAATTTGCATGCATGCATGCATGCATGATGCTGCGTCTATCACATCTAACCCAGCAGAGGTGAGGTGACATGAAGCATCCTCCTACTTGTGGTAGTAGCATGCATGGAGTGTGCTGTGTGCACTGTAGTGACTGGGATTCGAACTCGACGGGCAATGTAGACGGGAGGTCGGCAGTGCCCCCTCTTCTTCACCCGTGCGGGGCCGGCCGGTGGGCGTTTATGGTTCGAGGGCACCCACCCTGCGCTCTGGCCCCGCACCGCGCCGCGCTGCGGTGGAACATGTGTGTGCGGTGCAGGGCGCGCCGCATCATCTCTGTGGCCTTTCTTTACGGCACAATTAAGCGGCCGACCTAGGTAGGGATCGTTTGACCGTGGCGTACGCTACTCGTGGCTGAGACAATAGTGGTATTATTGTTGTTGTTTCTTCCTGCAGCAGAATATATACGCACGTACGTGTCGTTTCTCGATCGCGGCATGCGTCCGGCCAGTCTTTTTTTTTTTTTGAGGGAAATGCGTCTGGCCAGTCATAAATCAGTCGTGCAGCTCAATATTAGTCCAGGGCGCCACGTCGTCGTGACGATGATCTTTCCGGCGTGAGCTAGACGGCCGGGCCATTGCAACGGTTGGTGGTACCGTATGGTGCCACTGGTACGACTGTATTATTGTTTGTGGTGCACGTGTGATGTATTGACGACCACATGCATGACCCGTACGTGACCAATACGGCATGACTGTCTGTACCATATACGTACGCGCGTGCATGCATCAGTAGTTCAGCAGCAAGCAAACAAAAGACACGTACTCTACTCCACCGTGCGTCTACCTGTCGTTTCATTTGTGTGTCGGTGGCACGTTTTGACGTCTTATTTACGCGGATTATTCTTTCAGTGTGGAAGACGGCGTATTCATCGGTAGCGAGACACTTATGGTAACTTTGTCAGTGTTGAAGGTTGGCAACTTGGTTCCGGTCTTTAGTATACGCTTTGGGTGTGTTTGGTTGTTCGCATAAGGCCCAACCAGGCCTGCATGGGAAGGAAACAGATTGTTTGGTTACCTGATTTTTCTGTTGGGCCTGCATAGCACGAAACTTAAAACACGTTTGGGTCTGGCTCATTGAAAATTCAGAAATCGGCAGTTTCTTGCGAGCCAGGCCAAGGCGAGCGCAAGTGGGTGGGCCCTTGCACGAGTGGAGACCAAGGGATGCGAGGTGATTAAGTGAGTTCTTCTTCAACCTCGAATAAGCTCCTATCTAATTTCGTCCCTCTGATCTACACAACGATGCTTCGATTCGAGGTAAGCTCTACACGAAAAAGATGCACCTCGATGTTACGCTTCCATTCAGGCGATCAGTTCGTAGTTTCATCGGCCGTAAGTTCTTAATCTCGTCTTCCCGTTTGGAGATATTCTGAACGAATTTTGTCAGATTCATCGCACACGATCGATCATTTGAAATTTCCTTTGACCAGCAGCCTAATCTCGCAGTTCCTCACAATATTTGTGTTATAAGTTTTTGGTTTCGACGATCGTAGCTTCATCTCTCTTTGAGCAGTAGTCTACTGCATTGACGTCGCCATGTCGAGGTCCCCTGTCCTCCGCTCAGAGCCATCCTATTCGTCCCTCTCAACATCGAAGCCCTTCCCATTGATCTCCTTGCACACGTCCTACTACACTAGAGTCGTTTCCGGCGTCGCTCATCTCGGCCTACTCTCTGTCGTCCTCCTACTACACTGACGCTGCAATGGCGTGCACACTGCTTCTTGTGTCCTCTGCCTCCGTGCACACTGCAGTTCGCCGCGCCGCCGACGGGGTCGATCATCTTGGCCTCCTCTCTCTCGCCCTACTACACTCGAATCATTTCCGGTGTCGATCATCTCGGTGTCCTCTCTCTCGTCCACTGCACTGACGATACCATGGCGCGGGCACTGCATTCTCCTCCTCTGTCGACTGTCTTTGCGCGAGCACCACAATTAGTTCGCCGACGGTGTCGCTCGCCGTGCCGCCGACGGGGTCGCTCGTCCTCGACTCCATGCTTGTCATGTCGGACACGGCACCACGACCACTGTCCACCGTAGTCGCCATTGTCTGACGCACAGTGCATTTCTTCTGCCATTCCCTCTGCTAGCTCTTAACCCTGTCTGCTAAGTGAAGTGCTAGCTCTTAATCATACCTCATGCGTGCAACCAAACACCGAGTTCATATGTCGCTTGGGCCAATGCAGGCAACCAAGCAAAGTGCACTTGCGTATTACCTAATGCAGGGACCCTAGATACAGGCAACCAAACAACTTACAGATGACACATTTAGGGCTGTTTTTACTCAATCAGGCTGGGTTGAAAAGTGTATACAATGCAACTACTGTTCAAAACTTGAACCAAACACGCCCTTTGTGTACGTGTGTGCGCACACGCCTACATTGTAATTAGCGTTTCTAAAAGAAAAACATACAACACGTCTTCGAAACTGCTTTCGCAAAAAAAAACACGTCTTCGAAACTGAATAACCTTTAGTAATGTTTGCTTTCGCAAAACACTCCTCACACATGTAGATCATGGGTAGCCCGTCATCGGACATGGGCTGCCCCCACATCAGTGAGTGCGTTGTACGACACCGCATATCAACTGCGTACCACGGAGATCAATTAGGATGTGACATTTTCGTGATCTAAACGCTTTTATATTTCTTTACAAAGGAAGTACTATTAATTGTAAAAAGAAGACCTTCATAACTCGTAGATAAATTTGTTTTTAAACTTGGAATCTTACATGTTTATGTAAGAAATCATGACTTTGACATGTTGTATTTCTTCCAAAACTTGAAAACATAATCTGTACGTGGTTTTCATTGGGTTCCACAGCAACATTGTTTTCACCCGGCTAATGCATTGGTTGGCACGTATCCTTGCACGCAGCACTGATATGGTTGATTGAGTACAGGCGTTGTACAAACGACGATTGTGACCACCACATGCATGACCAGTGGCAAATACGGCACGACTTTTTGTATGTGCGTACGTGCATACGCAGTCCAGCAGCAAGCAAAACAAAGGCTCTTCTCCACCGTACGCCCGTCGTTTAATTTGTTCTTGTCGGTGGCTGGCTCTGGGAGCAAGGCCACATATACCGCTACTAGTATTCTCTTTGGTGAAACATTCCTGACACTTATAAAACCATGAAAGGAGATACCTAATACCTATATACTCCCTCTGTTTCTACATATAAGTCTTTGTAGAGATTCCACTAGCTAGATAAACTACATACAGAGCAAAACGAATGAATCTACACTTAAAATGCATCTATATACATCCGTATGTGGTTCCTAATGGAATCTCTACAAAGATTTATATTTAGGAACGGAGGAAGTACATAGTATTGTCGGTCAATTACAAACTAGAGACAGGCGTTGATGTCAACCTTAGAGACGTTCTGCTGTTTTTTCAGTTTTGTCATGTCGGTCTTTACGTGACTTGTACTTTATTTTTTAGATATGAATGAGACACGTATTACCATGCAAAAAAAAAACTAGAGACATACTCCTTGCAAAGTACTCCCTCTTGTAACTTTTTATAAGACGTTTTTACTATGAATCAGTCCAATTGTTAGTCAAATTTTGCAAATATCAAACTAAAAGAAATACAGTGTGAATACCAAATTAATGCATGGACATATTTTGCAAAGTATTAATAAGTAATCAGGTAGCTTAGCCCCCACATGCATGTGTCGTGCTAGTAATGCAGCTCGACCGATTGATCAATCGATTGATGATTATTAGGGAGACAAATCCTCAACAGCAAAATCCAAAGTAGCGGCATGGCCAACCAGCAATGATCACTGGCCAATACCCAAGGGAACATAAGCATACGCACATCCACCGGAGTGTCAATCGATCACACAGGCAGGGGCGGGGCCAATCGCTCGAGAGCAACGTCTCCGCTCGATCCATCCCGACCGTACGTTCGAATCGGACGGGCGACCGGTCTCCTGGGTTCGACTGGCGCATGCATGCATGTGCATGGCAGTGTCGGCGTGGAACGTTCGATTCGGCTCATCTTCTCCGCTGGGCCGGTCGAGCTGCATTGCATGGATCATGGATGGATGGGGTCGTGACGCCGCTGTTCAGCGTGACCACTGTTCCACGATCAACGCGCGCGGCCGGTGAGCTATACGCCTCTACTGTACGCACGTCGCCACTCGTACATTCCAGACCAGCAAAATGCACCCCGCTTAAAATTAAGCCTAGCTCAGTGCCATTGCGTTTTGTTTTGCTTTGTGATGGCTATGCCACTGTATTAGCTTCAATCTATTTGTACCGTGCTAGCTATCGATGAACACTATAGCTTTCGCCCGACTGTGACCTGTGACGTACTGCAAATTAAAAATCGTCGATCGACGACATGCTTCTGCACCAATTGCAATTGGGTACGGCCGTTTAATTCTCCCGTCAGGATCATGATTAATTAGCCCCGTCATTTTCCATCTAGCTTCGCGCGCGGTCCAGAGCGCGGGAGCCGCTCTCGGAGAGCATGCCACTTCATGGCACGACGGACATGGAATATGGAGGATGTTCCCGGCCGGGGACCGTTTGATAGTCATATTTGGAACCAAGCTAGGCACGTAGCCTACTACCGTATATATGCTGTGTTGTTCTGTCTCTTTTTAGACTGATATACACGGCTGCCTGTTGATAATTCGATCGATCAAATCACTGGACCTGAGCTGCACATGCCTGCTATTATATTACGTGCAATTGATCGACATCAAGAGCATTTTCAGCTCCACCTATATGACGGGACGAATCAATGTGCCCTTGAACAATGATACGGTAGTACTAGTACTGTATGTGATGATGAACATACCATGCATGGAAATGGAAGGGGTCGACGTGGTTGTGCAGTTCTAACTTCTATCCAGAATTTGTGCTCCATTCCACCGGTGAAGGAGATCTGTTGCACACATGGGGCCATCAAGAGAGGAGAGAAACCGCATGGCGAATTCAGACCTGCCATGCATGATCACCAAGCACGTTCACGCTCGTCGATCTGGGCCTAGTTGGGCCACCAGCTTCTTCTTCATTTCAATGCACACTCCTCCTCTGAATGCGACCATATACTGTATTCGACGTGCATGTGCTGAATTGCTCCCTGAAATTTATATTGTGGAGACAGTAGGCAGGTAGGTGCTACTCCACTATCTAGTTCCACATGCTTGTGGATGGACTGCAGTTCGAGCTACATGTACACCGCAAAAAAAAAAAAAGTGTAGTGCAGCTTCCTTGCACGTACTCCCTTCGGTCCTTTTTAGTTCGCATATAAGATTTGACTGAAGTCAAGCCTCGTAAAATTTGACCAACTTTATAGAAAAAAATGTCAACATTTACAATGTGAAATCAATATTAGTAGATGAGTCATGACTTAAATTTTCATATTGTATAACTTTAGCATGGTAGATGGTGATATTTTTTCATATAAATATGGTCAAATTTTATGAAGTTTGACTTCAGACAATTCTTATATGTAAAGAAAAAGGACCGGAGGGAGTACGAGAGAACTTGAAGTTACATTGTTCTGACAAGCTGCACTGAATTTCCGGAGTTATAATTAAGGAGCTTCGGACTTGAGCGTTGGCCGGCTAGCTCAAGCTGGAGCAAAACGCAGCAGCACATGCATGCATGATGGTATTCTGCTTGGTCAATTCACGCTTCATAATCCAATCTAGCTGGCTAGTCCATTCAAGTCCAACGCGGCGATCACGGCAACGATCTGTTCCGGTCAATGTACTGAGAGCATCTCCAACAGCTGCGCTAAACTAGCGCCGCGTCGCAAATTAGACCGTTTTAGCGCGCACGCAACGCGGCGGGTCGCTCCAGTGGGCGTGTAAAAACGGCGCGCGCGCTATAACGGGTTGGGCGCGCGGTCGAAAACACTTAGCCGCGCGGTGTATTTCGGGCGCCCGCTGCAGCGCGCGGCACACTCCAGCGCTCGCGCCCGCACTTCCTCTCCCACTTCCACCCCCCGTCCGGCCGCGCCGCCGCCGCCGCCCGCGCCCCCCGGCGACCGTTCAGGCTTCCCCGGCCTATCCCCGCGCGCCCGCGCTTCCGCGCCATCCCCTCCTAGTCCCGCCGGCGCTCGCGCGCCTCCGTCGTCCGAGGAACAGCGCCCGAGCGCTCGCTGCCGCGCCGCGCCCGCAAGGTGTTTGACAAAACGCCTACAAGGTATGTATTGCTCAAACTTCATGAATTTGATGCATGTTTTGAATTGTAGTTTTTATAGTATAGTATTGAACATTGTAGATGAGTCGTCGTATGATTCTTCCGAAGAAGAATTTGATATGGAAGAGGAGGAGGATCTTGCAATGATCCTAGCTATGCATATAAAAAAAATCAAAGCACGGTGGTTCGGTTATGGGTCGGCAGAAAATTTGGAGGGATAGGATCGATGCCCACAACAGATTGATCAGGCATTATTTTGCGGAGAATCCCATATACCCCGAGTCGTATTTTCGTCGCCGGTTTAGGATGAGCACCGAATTGTTCAGGCGCATTGCAGAGAAACTAGCGAGCCATGACCGTTTTTTTCAGCAAAGGAGGAATGCCGCCAGAGAGCTCGGGCATAGCACCTTTCAGAAGGTGACAGCCGCTTTGCGTATGTTGGCATACGGTATACCGGCTGATCTTGTTGATGATCACTTGGCTATGGGTGAGAGCCAAGCCATCATGTGTGTCAAGCGCTTTGCAGTGGGAATTGTGCAAGTGTTTGGCGAGGAGTATTTGAGATCTCCCAATACTGAAGACGTCGCAAGGCTATTGGCGATGAACAAAGCTCGCGGTTTTCCTGGCATGCTTGGCTCAATAGATTGCATGCATTGGAGTTGGAAGAATTGTCCAAGGGCATGGCATGGGCAATTCCACGGCCAAAAAAAAGGTTCCACTATAATCCTTGAAGCGGTGGCCGATCAGGAGACTTGGATTTGGCATGCATTCTTTGGAATGCCTGGATCTTTGAATGACATCAATGTTGTCAACCGGTCACCACTGATGAATAAGATTGCAAACAGTGAGTTGCCACCGGTGCAGTTTGTAGCAAATGGCCGTACGTATAACTATGGCTATTATCTAGCGGATGGCATCTATCCAAAGTGGCAAACCTTCGTGAAGCCGTTGAAAAAGCCGGAAGGTAAGAAAAATCTTGACTTCCACAATGCTCATGCGGCGGCTAGAAAAGATGTGGAGAGAGCATTTGGATTTTGCAAGCCCAATTTGCTATTGTGAGAAGACCGGCTAGATTTTGGGATCAAAAAATGCTTTGGTACATCATGCACGCTTGTGTGATCATGCACAACATGATCATCGAGAATGAGCATGGCCAAGATTTAGACTACTCACAGTATGAGCTCTTGGGATATCCCGTACGAGTGCGACGGAGGGCTGAAAGGGTAGCCCGTTTTATTGCCTCCTATCATGCCATTCGGCGTCCCGCAACGCACAATGAACTTCAGAATGATTTGATTGAAGAGTGGTGGGCATGGCATGGACGACAAATAGCATGATGATATCTGCATTCGACATTGTATTGTTCATGAACTATTTGTTGTGTTTATTGCATTTGTTGTACTGAACGATAAACTATTTGTTTGAGTTGTAATGCTAACGAAATTGAACTATTTATTGTTGATTTATTTTGTTTGTTTGATCATTTTTGCTCATAATACATGTATATGTGGTTTGTGCGGCGCGCGCGCTGTATTTTTGCGCTCTGCTGGAGCGGCGCGCGCGCTGTGCATTATAGCGCGGTTGCTAGAGCCAACGCAGGCGGGCGCGCTAAACCAGCCGAAGCGCTAAACAGGTTTTTTGCGCGCGGCGCTTAGCGCGGCTGTTGGAGATGCTCTAAACAGTTAATTGTCTCCTGTGCATGCACTCCCTTGCTTTTTTTCTGAGGCCATGCATGCATGGGGGTATACGGCTATACGCAATGCGTCCTTGCAAAATACAAGGGGCGTGGAAGTTAGAACCAGCAAACTGAACTTTCTGTGGGAACTCGGCGTAAATTAACCATAGCGAGGTAAACCTGAGTGCAGCCTTCCTTCCGGTCTGCTTGGTCGTCCCAAGTTTTGATCATATAACGATTCACAGGTCCCTGTCTGAGTCTTGGAGTGGTTCTTTGATCGCGTGGATTCAGATCGATCGCAAGCGATCGGACTGGGCATGCAGCGCCAGTAATAATAGCTACTCGTAGTAGCTAGCAGTGTCGTGTAGAACCGGTGGCGGTGGTTGAAGCGTCAACGTGCCGGGAGGACCCTCCCAATCAATTCTGCCATAGATCATTCCATTGACGTACGGCAGGTGCGGTCGTCCCTGCGAGCGATCCCTTGGACGTGAATCCAGCCGGCCGATCGAGGGATCAATCAAGAAACCATGACGTAGTATATACTGTAATTACGTACATTAGAGCATCTTTTTTTTGACATGTACATTAGAGCATCTACTACAGAGGGATTGACCCTTGTACGTCGGTGGACGTGTCCGGGCAGGCTCGCAGACAGCGCCTTACAGCCCAAACAGCCACATATCTTAGATCCGAACTCCCAAATTCATGTAAATCCATACGCGTCCATCACACACGTGAATGTCACATGTAAATAATATTTGTTGGCAGCGAAAATGCAGAGTTCAAACATGAAATTTATTTTTAAATGCACAATTCAAACATTCGCTCTTTGATTTCTATTGTGGGTATACATAAGCTCCACAAGATCACTGAGAAGTTGCACGTGCAACTAATGATCTCAAAGTCTCTATTGCATCTCTAGAAAATTGATAAGCTGATTTGCATCTTGCTATTTTGGAATGTGGACTTGTTCTCTAGTCGTCTCAAAAATTATTGGCTTGGGCCACCCCATCACCCACGTCCTCAACAATCATGTTGTGTAAAATGACACAACATTATATCAGCTGCCACAAAGTCTCTGATTCCCACATTATTGAAGTTCCACGAACAATTCACCAATGAGCTTGGAGCACTTCGAATGCCTTCTCCACATCCTTCCTAGCAGCCTTTCACATTGCTGCAAAGTGGCTTTGTTTGTTGCCTTTGGGATCGGATATGGTCATCACAAACGTCACCCACCGAGGATAGATACCATCGGCAAGATAGTACCCCATATTGTAGTCGCGACTATTGAGAGTGTAGTTGCACGGCGGCGATTCCCCATACAAATTCAACTGAACAGTGGAGATCGCTGAAGCACATCGATGTCATTAATAGGCACTCCAAAGAAAGCATGCCAAATCTACAAGTTATGTGATGTCACAACTTCCAATATGATGATGGTCTCTTTGGCGTGACCTTGATACATCCCTCGCAAATGTTTAGGGCAATTTTTCCATTGCCAACACATGCAATCAATTGAACCGATCATATCTAGAAAACCTCTTGCCTCTAGAATAGCCATCAACTTTTACATATCTTACACATTTGGTTCTTTCAGATACTCCGATTCAAACACATGCACCGCGGCCCAGGCAAACTTGACAGTGGTCTTTAGGCAGGTGCTCTACCCTGGGAGTTTAGGGGCGGTATGCGGAGCTTGTGTGGGTCGCATTTTTTGACTAGTCAGTAACCGAGGTGTCCGCCCAGGTGTATAATGGGGTTTACAGTGGTCTTAATATATTATTGATTTGTTTACTGTGCATTAAAATATTGTTCCCGTGTATAAAAATGGTGCATAAAATAAAATGTTCACTCTCTATTCAGAAAAAAGTAATGTATATTGCAAAAATATGAAAAAATAAATGTGCACAAATATAAACTAAAATCCAGAGGAAAAATCAAATGCTAAAATTAAAAAACGAAAGTGTAAAAATAAAAATAAAACCAAAACGTAAAAGCACACACAGAAAAATAAAAGAAAAAGGGAACAGCCAAAAAGAAGTAGAAAATGGCCGGCCCGACTGGTGGCTCTCTTCAATGAAGGCCTGACTATTTGCCGCCCATCTTCTCAAAGAACAAAAAGACTATTTGCCGCCTGAGGGCAGAAATAAGATTGGCGAATTTTGTTTTTGCGGAAAAGGATGCCAAATTTTAGTTTCGGTTTTGTAAGGTCAAGTGTAAACTTTACCCTGCCGACACATGAGCTAGACATACGACCCGTCGAATTAATGAAGAATGGACCAGCTTATATATGATTTATTTTTCGAGACTCAAAAGTAAGTTTGATTTATTTCTTGCATGGACCAGTTCATATATGATTGAGAGTAAGTATTACAACGACGCGCGATTCCCACGACCACATGACCAAATCGCCTAATTGTTTGCAGTGCATATTTAGCTCGAACTTGCGCGCATAGGTGGTCCGGCCAGCAAGCAAACAAAAACACACAGTGCACCGTACGGATGTCGTTTTGTGTGTGACGATGGCTGAGAGCAACTTCACTCTGAAGCAAGTTGTTGTTGCCTCCCACCGTCTTCGGAACTGAGCTTTACGGAAGAAAAGTAAGCAAAACCCAAATGTAATTTAATTACCTTTTTTTTTTCTTTCATCGACATATTGCGAGACTAATTGTGTTGGGCAAAACGTGCACACTGAATAAGTTTGCTTTCTAATTGCTGATCAAGTAAAAAAAAGTGGCGGGCCTGATGAAGTTAACTTGCAGAGCATGAATGTCAAAATGCGTCTTCGTACTATACGTTCACCTAGCTTGCTGTGCCAATGTAATGCAGTTCGAATATTGATTAGAAACTACTTTTTGACACTACACTGGGAGTAGTAACGCACGTCTCAAACAAAATAAGTTCATATGATATAATACTAAAATAATTTTACTAAAAAATTCAGATGACTATAAAATATTGTCATGTCACTCAAATCGTATTGTCAAAAGTGTGACATATTTGTGGTCGGACGCACGTGTCATAATCTATAATAAAAACATATATTCTGAATCTAATTTTTATTTTATCAATGTCCATATTTTCACGACGACTATCTGTGCCTAGTGGCACATCGACTAAAACACGAATAAGGAAACATTAGTGATATGACGCAAAATGTACTACATGATTATAGTTATACATAAGTTTAGATCCATACAGTGAGATGAAATGTTTCTTAAAAGTTGGACTTCGTGGTGTGCTAGTATCCCTACAGATATATTAAATCAATCTACATCCATTGATTCATCATCGTTTCATATGTTTTTTATTTGTCTCAAATTTAAACTAATGGGGAGAGGATTAGAGCTTTTCACCCATTTGCTCCTGTAAAATCAGAATTCTCTCCATTATAAGACATCAGAGTAATTTATTAGAATAAAAATGAACTAAAAAAATATGTCTTACTCTAATAGAGCGACATCATCAACCATACGATGAATAAACAAAGTTCATCTATTAAGTCATTATTTTGTTGGACTGAGAGACGGTGAAAGGGTAAATGATTGCGAGATGAGCTTAACTTATGATAATGTATTTGATGTTTTGAGGCTCTTGGAGGGCCTATACAAGAATCATACAATCCATGTGCTTTGTGTTGTTTTGGTCATCTTCCATGTCTCAATTTCTTCTATTATCATCTTTCAATTCCGAGTCCACTAAAATGACAACTAGTTTTGTTCTAAAATCTGTCTTATGATCCTATTAAAATAATAATCAGATTTAAATAGCCATACAATATAGAATAAATATAATGATGCACAACGAACCTGTAAAGTGCTTCATAAAATTTACCATCCACAGACCACAAGATGACCTACATGATTACAAAACTTAAATATACTCAATATTTTTTATCAACTTTATAGATATATTTATATAAAAAAAACTTTTAAAATCATTAAATGATCTTTACTGTAACAAGCTGTCATGATAAAAACAAAATCTCACCCACGCAGGTGAATTGGACATGCCCTATAAAAAATAATCGAATTTTTAGAAGATGATTTTTTTTTGTATGGACAACGCCGCACTCACTCACAATCCCTCGCTGGTCACCGCCTAAGAAGTATCAGTAATAAGTAGTAGTAGAATAAACCCAGTCAGTCCAAAAGGAAAAAAAATCTCAGTCAACCTTCCACTGCCCCTTCACATTTCTCCTCTTCCCCATCCTTCCCTCCCTCCCTCCTTCATTGCCACACCCTAGAACCTAGATCCCCAATCCACAGCCGGCGCTCTCTCATGGCCGCCCCTCCCCTTCGTCACCACCGGACATGCATACCCCTGCTCTGCCCTGCCCCGGCCCTTCATCCGATACCCGAAGTGCTCGAGGAAGCGCTCGAGCTCGGCATGCTCGCCTACGACGCCGAGGCCCTCCCTCCTCCTGATGCACTCACTGTTGCCGCCATGAGCTTCTCCACCTTCTCCCGCGCGCCACAAACTTCCCTTCCTGCTGCTCAGAACGCCATCAAGGTTCGGTTCCAACTCTTCTTGTCCCCTCAATCTGGATGCTCTGCTCTCCGACACTATCTTTATTTGCATGTTCGATTTGGTCCAGAGTAGCAGCAGCTGCCGCAGGCGACCTCCAGTTCCTTCCTTCCATTGACGACCACGAAGACCACAGCGTGATGTGCTGCTGCTCGGCACCCTTCCTATGCTTCTCCTCGCTCGTTCGGGTCCAGGTTAGTCTCTCCGACCTTGCCGCCTGCTCGTACCCGTCAAATCGGTGCATGGCCTCACTGTGTGCAATGTTCGTCCCCTAGGATTAGCTACTCAAGGGCCATAATGTGTTCCGCGTGGTGCTGTCTTCGCCGCTGCGGCCTAGTTGTGTCTCGTGCGTCGCGGCGGCCAATGGGGCTGGGAAGTTCCAAGACTGGAGGTCCCTGCTCGCCAGCTCGCAGGCGGCTGTTTTCCGACAAGTCAAAAAAGAGTAAGCTTTCTTCCAAGCCTGTGATTTTCCTTCCATCCTCTTAGTTGGTGCCTGTGTTGATGATGCGACCCTGTATGGTTTAGATTTTCTGAAGGAGAAGGAGCTGCCGAAAGGGGATGAGAGCAACAAGTCTGAATCGAAGAGTATGTTTTGATTCTGAGATGCATTGCAATGTATTTTTATTGTTCTAAGAAATCTATGTGGTTGTCTACGGAGCATTTCCTTGATGTGATTGTCGGGCATATTTGTTTACTAATTCAAACTTCCAGATTACCTTAGTCGGCAACTCTAAATATTTCTTATATGTCTTACCACAAGCAGTATACTGCAAAAACATAATTCTAAGCCGGTTCATTATAGATCAACCAAATCTCGTTGATGCTCTCACCTATTAGGATATGTACATGAAAAGAAGGATATGCCGAAACTACATAGTCCCAACAATCATCCATTCAAATGCACCATTTTACACTCTGGAAGTAGGAAGTACAACTTCTTTAGTCTTTAGAATTAGAATGGATCAGGTGTAGTCCAGACGTTTTCAGTTTTAAATAATTATGCACATTATCAAGCATCGTGCGTGCAAAAAGTGGCTTTATACAAATTTATACTATTCATTGTAACATCCTGGAGCTGGATAGATGCTATATTACTTTGTAGAATGGTTGTGTTGGTGGTCATTTGATGGTACTTGATATAGTAAAGTTACTTTCCTGTCTTCACTTGATATAGTAAAGGCATTTTGCAACACAAATCCAGTTTCATTATCCTCATATAGTCAGCATGTATACTTTCACATGTACTAATGGTCAAAGTCAAGATTGACAGCTTGGATCACATATAGTCATCATGTATACTTTCACATATGCATACTTTATTCTTAATTGTGGAGAAGCTTATTTTGTAATGCAACTACTGGGGACATACAAAAAATAGATGGCGTCGATTGCTTTGAGTTAGGAGGTATACCCATCTGTCTGCAATATGCTCTTAATACAGTCTTCCCTTGGTCATGTTATGATGCATATTGGAATAGATTTTCCGGTCCTTCCAGTTGTTGCATGAATAAATGACAAAGTATTAGCATCACAAGCGAAGAATAACAGAAATCATCTTATCAAAAGATGGTGGAGTGGGACTAATAACTAACCAGAGCGTTGAGGTCTTTACGGTGAGTCGAGCACCTGGACCCAGCGAGTCGAGCACCTGAATACACCGCACCTTGGTATTTATAATTGCTAGGTACCAATGAAAGTCGTTAATGTTTGCTGGAACGAATATCTGAAAATAGGCTTTTCTTAGTCTAGGTCCCATCTATACAAACATTCGTCCTCGATTGAATTAATAGTAATAGTTTGGAGGTGAGACTCAACATATCATGTTCAAAAATAAGTTGTAGCTCTCTTTAATACCCATCTTGGTCGTTGCCCACTATGGAATGGAAAATCATAAGATCAGTAGAGCATAACAATGTAGGTATAGTAGTAGAGGTAGGATCAACAAAAGTAATTTACAGATTTTTAGTGTCTTGAGTACCATGCGCGGACGGTTGAACAAGGCCTCTCTTCTCATTGTCAAGCATATTTTCAAGTTGATTGGAGCCGGTTAAAGGCTCTACACCAGAACAAAGGAAAGACAACCCGGATGTATGGTCAAATAAACATTGTCGACACAGTTGCAACATAATTAATTCGAGGAACTAACCAACATCTTCGTTTGTGCAATCTAGATCGCGTATTCTGCCGAGTTGGGGTATCTTAGCCCTAGAAATTTGGATGTTAGGCCCTGCATTCACCATTTTTCAACATAGAAAACCATTAATTAGAGATGTAAAACAAACGTCTTATAGCATTCTGCTGTGCAACAGTTTATTTTTTAGAAACTCTGTTCTCAAAATTCTAATCCTGAGTAATTTGCAACAAGTCAAAGGAAGAAGTCTAACCTGAAGAAATGCAGGGAACAATTACAGCTGCGTGTGGCCGGCTGGTTCAGGGGACGTTTAGGGTGGGCGCAATGGCTCATATGCTGGGGCAGGCTCCTGGGCACTGGCGATCTCGCGGACGAATATTAGAAAAAAAGGTGAGTTTTTTTTGCTGGTAAAAAAAGAAGAAGGTGAGGTTGTATCTTGTTAGGTGGGTTTCCATTGGCCGTGGAAATCATACCTGGCTGATCTGATGGGGCTGCCCACAGCTTCAAACTCAAGCAGATTGCTGCATAATAATTTTGTTGTAGCCTGGCCGATCTGTGAATATTTGATTGTAGGTGAAGGAGGGACGGCCGCCCACTCGACGATGCTGATCAAGGCGGCGAGGGAGCCCGACAGGGAGGCGTCGATGCAGTGCAGGGCGGCGACGATCCGATGCAGGGATCAAGGTCGCCGTGCAGGGCTGGCGAGGAAAGGCAAGGAGAGGGGCGAAGGACACGATTAGGTTCAGTTTCCTTATTTACGAGTCGGTTAGATGGTTAGATTAGCGTGATGTGAAGGGCTGCATAGGCAGGACGGAGAGTTTATATTTTCATCTGGTGAAGTACGGCCAGTCTATGTAAACTGCTAGGCGCACACTAGATCTCGAATAAATTAATGATGGCCGTTAGATGGGGTCGTGCGGGCTTCATCCTATGATGGTGACATGGGTGACATGGCTGTGGACATTTTACGAGGTGCACGTAAGAAAGTTCTTGCTTGATTGACTAATATGAGTGAAGAAGACGAGGGCAATGCATGGCCAATCAATCAAGATAAATGTGCAGCACGATCCAAGATAGCCAATCATCAACACAAACGTGCATGCCAGATAGGCATACAGTGATACAGAGACATGGGCTGATCTGATCGACCGAGACCATGCACGGCGCCGTCTCGATCGGCCGACCCCGGCCGTACGTTTAAAATCGATCGATGCTCGCGAAATCATGGATCGATCGGTCGGTGCATCCATGCATGCATGCACCGATCCGATCGTCTAGGCTCCTTTTCTCTGCGGTCGACCGAGCTGCATGGGTTGGCATGGTGCCGACGGAGCAGGTCAGGTTGGATCGGATACGTATTACGTACATGCATGCAGCTGGCCTACTATGTAATCCCTCTTTTCCTAAATATGAGTCGTCTTTTTAGAGATTTTAATATGAATGCATACGGAGCAAAATAAGTGAATCTATAGTTTAAACTATGTCTATATACGTTTGCATGTAGTTAATATTAAAATCTACACAAAGACTAATATTTAGGAACGGAAAGAGTACTTCTACGATACTATGCATGTGGCACGTACGAACAGATCGTGATCATTGTCTGCAACTCTGCATGCGTCCAACTAGATCAATCGGCACGGATGCGTGCCCACACCACAGATACAGTAAAAGACATTGCATGTACCTGAACCAATCGGATACATGCGTTCAAGTAGTCTCCATCGATGGATCAAAGGTACGCAGGAGTAGTAGTTAGTTCGTGTCATTTTCGATCCCTCTCCATGAGTGAGGACGCCACTTTATTACGCATGATGGGGGATGTCGTGCGCTTGCAGGGACCGTTTGATGCTACTCTTTAATTTAGAGGCCGGTATATACGTATGGTAGCGCTAGGTTGTGGCCCGGAATTAACCTACGAAAACATCACACGGGACCGCCTAATAGGCTAATACACACACTTGCCTGTGACCGTATCCAGCTCATTCCCAATACTGTTCTCGATCTTTTCGGTCTTAAGAGAAAAGACACGCCAGTATCATGCGTGTTCCCGGGGGGGGGGGGGGGGGGGGGGGGGGGGGGGGGGGTCGCCGCGGCATGGCAAAGATCTGCCGTGTACACACGCTCATCGGGTTTGGGCCAACAGCTTCTTCATTGCAATGTAGACCTCCTGTGAATGCGACTACACGTTGGACATATATACACACTCGTACAGTCCTACCCTACACATGCATTGCGTCGTACCGCGTCGCTTGCAGATTATACCGTGGAGCCAGTAGGTATGGTATCACATGCTGCCTGATTGTTATGTCCCGCTCGTGCTACATATATATACACCTACCAGGCTACCACCCCTGCCTACCACAATTGATTTTCTTGTATACCGAACAACTTCTACGTTTACTCTGATTAAGCCAGCCTGAATTCTTGTTGCAGACGTGGCTAGGATGCTGCAACGAGAGACCATAATATCCACCACGATGATGACTGATGTGACGCTGCTGACAAAACAAATTGATCCAGTAGTAATGCATGCACAAGTGCACAGACGCGCGCTCATGTCGTTTCCCTGCATGACGGCTCTACGTATGGGCCATTTTCTAGGAGTTGTCAGCATCACATCAGTCATCAGAAGGTTGGATTGGACCGGGCTGGGCTGGGCAGGCCGGGCATGCAGCAGTGTACCAGTGCTATCGTGGGCTGGTGGTTGAGGCGTCCATATGGAGAAAATTAAAGTGATTCCCCATTGGTTCCTGCTAATTAAATCTGGTATCGTTCCATCATCAGACATGACAGAAGGTAGTCCCTCCCTGCTTGGTATTATTGTCGAGTAGACTGCAAACTAACCGGTCGACGCTGGAGTGCGGATTTTTGGAGGTGAGCTCGGCATTTTGAAAAGAACCGTGATATTTGGCACACGTATGCCACATAGCTCGCTCGAGAAACCTGCTTTTCCCGCACATCTCGCGCGCCCACCCCCAGAAAAACTGTCACTTCTCCTCGTCTCCCACATGATAAAAAAAATTGCACATATGGGATTCGAACCCACAACCCCAGGCACCAAAGCACACCATCACAACCAACTCATCCTTAGGAATTTGTTGCTCAACTAAAGAAAACTATTCCTTTTGACGCTTTTTTTACAATCGTGTTATTACAGAAAATTACCACGCTTTTCCCTCGGGTCAAAGTTACCATGGTATTCGTATGCAAGTTATCAGGCCTATGTTGCGTAACTTATCATGTTATTTATATAGAACTTATCAGGTACTATATTTCAACAACTACACCCTCTTTCAAAATTACCACTGTGTTTTATACACAAGTTATTCAGCTCCTCGATGCGTAATATACCGTGGTACTAACACATAAATTATCAAGGTATGTTTACATCAACCTCCTCCGGTCAAAGTTACCATGGGGGATTGTACATGAGTTATTGATTCTACGGTTCGTATATTATCATGGTACTTATACCTAAAAACCCGGGTGTGTTTCAGTAGCTTTTTCCATAGGTGAAAAATTACAACGAAATTTTTGCGTAACTTAACTTATCATGCCTATAGCGGGTCAAAGTAGACCTTTTTTTCGGCCAACTCACAAGCACGTGTGCCCCTCATGACACTAAACATTATGTGACTTTCTCGTGGCACACCATGTGTTGTGTTCATCCAAGAGCCCCCGCGAGGCGAGTGTATGTTTTTAACAACTTTCTTTTTCTTTGGTAAAATGTTACCATGATGCTTATATGTAAGTTATCGGTTATGGTTGCTTGTATTATCATGTTATTTACACAAAAATATTTATCGGGAATGTTTTGAACAACTTTTTCCTGGGTCAAAAAGTTATCATGGTGATTCTAGGTAACCTATCAAGCCCGCCATGCTTAAAAAATCATGCTATTTAAACAAAATTTATCAGGGGTATATTTCAGCAAAAATTTCCCCCATGGGTCAAAATTTATCATGGTGTTTAGTTATCGCAGTGCATATGTTTTCATGCTATTACACAGAAAAATACCAGGGGAGGGAGGTATACTACCGTGCTATTTACACATAAGTTACCGGAGTATCTTTTCAATAATTTTCTTCCCTATGGTCGAAGTTACCATGGTGTTTCTACCTCAGTTATCAGATGTGCGCTACGTATATTATCATCTATTTACACAGAAATTATCGGGTATATTTTCACGTTTTTCTTCCCCAATGTTTAAAGGTACGATGATGTTTGTATCTAAATTATCAGGTCTATGGCGTGAAAGTTATCATGCTATTTACTGAAATTACCGAAGGGTTGGGGGGGGGGGTGGGGTGTTCAACAAATTTCTTCCCCAATCATCAAAGTTACCACGATGCTTTCACCAAAGTTATCACGCCTCCGGTGCTTATATGACCATGCTCTTACACATAATGTAATGTGTGGTATACAAAAGTTATCATGTTGGTGGTGTGTTAGTTATCATGGTGGTGATGGAGAATTTACCACGGGAAAAGTTTATGTGTCGGGTTTGATAGGTGAAACGAAAAGATTTTCTGTGCTAACATATTAAAGGCAAAACATGTCAAAACCGTATTTTTCCTTAGCTTGTTCAATAATGAGTTGTAGGTGAGATGGTTAGCTCCCTTCATTGATTACCTGCAGACTAGAGATCAAATCCCATTGCAAGCACTATTTTTGCTCAAAAATCAAAAACTAAAGAAGGAAGGAAATCGGAAGGGCGAGGTGGGCGCGCGCGATCGGATCTCCTAAAAATCGGGAGGCGCGAAAATTAGGGAGGTACATGCGGGTGCGGATGCGCGATAAAATTGGGAGGACGTGCGGGAAAGCTATAGAAGGAAGGAAATCGGAATGGCGGGGCAGGTGCGCGCGATCGGATCTGACGATGCTGAATGCGTGTGGTAGTTTTTGCAATCTGCCACACAGTTGCCACATACATATTTCGTTTTGAAAAAAAATCAAAAAGCGTATTTAAAAGTTTAAAAAAAATCTGAAAAAATATCATGAAAACTTATATGTATTCCGCAAGAACGTGTTAATTTTCGTCGAAAAATGTTGTGATTTGTAGGCTGTACAAAAATAACAAATTTCTGGCCCACTAACAAAAATAAAAGGCCCATTAAAAATGTGTATTTGTCTTTTTCCTGTAGGCCACATGTAAACGTATAATACTGTGAAATTTTGCATATACATAGTATATATGTGCATGTGTGTTCAAAAAATAAATTTGGAATTTTTCGTGCTCCAGAAAAATAAAAAATGAAAACGAGCTCACTGGAGCTCGGCCTCCGATGACATTTTCGTGGCGGTACTACTGTGTACTGTACGTACCTTTCCTTTCTATCCCGGAGCTATGCGGTCAGGCCATTTGGTCGTATATATACGAGATGTATATGCGCGGACGTACGTATGTGTGGACATGGGAGCTGTTGAGGGGACATCCTGTCATGCCGGCGTACGTGCATGCATGCGCATGCGATCGACGAGCATACTGTTCTTCTGGCCCAGCCCGCCCGAGCTCTAGCACATTCTAACTGGCCAAGGCCTGATGGCTGCTCCGGCCTAGCCAGGAATGATACTCGTTTCTGAAGCCCAGTTGGTTGGTCGGTTCGTAATTTGGCCAATTTGCTACAGTAGCGTCGTCTTCACGGCAGGCAGCGGGGACTCCTAGTCTATACCCCTTTGTGGAAGTCCCTCATTTTCGATGGGCTGTGGCACGCTTTCAGCCGCTGTCATATGTCATGTGTTGGTTGCTTCCTCAGGAATTTTTTATTTTTTTTCATGCATTTTGGGGGTTTAGATGTTTTTTGATTGTTTTATTAGTTTTTTTTGGTTTTTGCTCGGCTTTTCCAAGGTTTTGGACCAACAAAAATTCGAAAAAATATTAAGGTTTTCATGAAAAAAGTATTTTTTCTTCCGCAAGAGACACATATTAGCTTTTAGTGGAGGTACGGGTTTGCTTGTGTGAGAGGCATAGCTTTGCTTCTAAAAAAAACATGTTTTTTCTTCTGCCAGAGGAGATCCGCTTCTTATAGAGGCATAGGTTTCCTTCTCAAAAAAAAGAAAAAGAACATAGTTTTTATTCTACGAGAGGCTCTCGGAAAAGAAAAAAATAAGTTTTTTTCCATGAGAGGCACGGATTTGCTTCTCGTAGAGGCACAGGTTTGCTTCCGCGAGAGGCACAGTTGTGCCTCCTGAAAAGAGAGAAAACACGTTTTTTTTCTTCCACGAGAGGCTCAGATTTGCTTCGCACGAAGACGCAGACTTGATTCCGTGAGAGACAGAGTTGTGCCTGCCAGGAAATAGAAAAAACCAGGAAAATAATCGTGATTCCGGCTTTATTTTTTTGTTCTGCTTTTTTCATGATTTTTTTGTTGAAACCTATTAATATTTTTTTGTTGAAACCTATTAATATGGGATCTAGTTTCGATGATCTCGACGTGAGAAAGCTGATGGTGAAAACAGTCTGGAATTTGTACATTGGGTTTAAGAGATAAAATGTTTTGAATAAACGAATCTACGAAAAAAGAGAAAACTCTCCGGTTGCGACAAGTGGCGCACATGCAGTGAACCAGTAGTTGCAACCTGGGAAGACGATAGTGACCTTTACAAGGGGTACCACCTAATTAGTCATTTCGGATCTCCTATTTTTGGGCTTCAAGCGCTGGATACGGGCACCCCTATGTCTCGCTTCACATGAGATAGAGAGAACCTCGCCGAAGGGATGCGTGAGTTGGGCTGGCCCAGACGCGTAGGAGCCACAACCTTGGTTTTTTCCATGTTTTTTTGATTTTCATTTATTTTTGACTTTTGTTTATACTTCCAAATATTTGAAATAAAGATATTCCAAAAACACTCTACATAAAACGTTTGAGAAATGTTGACCAAGCATTAGAAAAATGTTAAATATGTATAGAGAAAATGTTTACCACGCATGATTACAAGAACATACGTTATGTATGAAATAATTTGATCAAGTATTTAAAAAATGTTAATCAAGCATTTGAAAATGTTGAAAATTTATTTAACTAATGTTAATCAATCATTTAAAAATGTTAAATGTGTATACAAAAAATATTGACCATGTATGAAAAAATGATGAAAACATTTGATCATGTGTATAAAGATGTTAATCAAGCATTCAAAAAAAATAAATTGAATAAGTATTTGAAAAATATTAAATGTGTATAAAAAAAATGTTGATCATGTATTAAACAAAGATGAAAAAATTGATTATTTATATAAAAATGTAATCAAGCATTTGAAATAGTATTGAAAAAGTGTTTGAAAACATTTAATCAAGCATTTAAAAAATGTTAAATTTTTATAGAAAAATGTTTACCATGTATAAAAAATGAAGATTTTTTATCATGTATATAAAAAAATTAATCAAGCATTTGAAAAATTATTGAACAAGAATTTAAAAAATGTTAATCAAACATCTAAAAAATGTTAAATGTGTATACATAAACGTTGACGATGTATTAAAAATTATGACTTTTTTTCATGTATATAAAAATGTTAATCAAGAATTTGAAACAATATTGAAAAGTAATATTTTTTATCATGTATATAAAAATGTTAATCAAGAATTTTAGAAAAATGTACAGAAAACATGTTGACCATCTATTAAAAATTATTTATATTTTATTTATAAATATGGTACAAGCATTTGAAAAATGTTGAAATGAGTATAGAAAAAAATGTTACAAGTTCCAAAAAAATTGGATTTGAAAATATTTGGACGTGTATTGGAAAAAATTTCTTGACATATACAAAAAATATGGAGTGAAAACCAAAAGAAACATAAGAAAGAACAAAGGGAAAATATAGGGAATAAATAAGAAAACCAAACAAATAACCGTCTAGAAAGAAAAAGGAAAAACAGAAGAAAAATATCCCCTTTAAAACCAATGAAAAAACCGGCTTGATTTACCTCAAGTAAATAGCATGCCTACTACTTATCACGTGAATGATGCGGGCGCAGTGACCAGCTGTGCATGAATGGGCCGGCCCGATCACTATAGATCCATCCGCGAGACATTCTACCGTCTCCCTTAATGCGAGATATAGCTACCGCGGCTGGATACATCCTAATCGTAAGAACCGTGTACACAATTCGTAAAAAGTAAAAGTTTGCACGCTCTAGGTAACGGCCGGCCTAAGAGCCTGTTTGGGACTGCTCCGCTCCTTAAAATTCAGCTCCGCTTCAGAAACATAAAACAAACGGGGTAGCTCCACGATGTGCCGCTCCACAAAAAAACTAAAATCTGGGGTATAACTCCTAATTTTTTATGAAGCTTTTTAGGGGGTGCTCCAAAAAACTCGAGAAACTGGAGTTGGGTGGAAATTACTCACCACTGTCACCAGTAAGTGGATACCCCTTCGTTTCTCCCCCCTCAACCAATCAAATAGATCATTTCTATCAAGTTTTCCATTCTTGAAGCTGGAGCTAGATGGAAGCCAAACATTCTCTTCGGTAGTGCTACAACTTCTAGATGAAACTGCTCCAAAGTGAATTTAGTGAAGCAAAACTGATTTTTGTGAAGCAGGGCAGTCCTAAACAAGCCCTTACCAGTCCATCCCTTGGTATGCTACTACGGCTTCGTTATTTTTTTGCTCGCTCATCTGAAATAAACCTCCACTCGCTGTTTCATAAAAAACAGATAATGTTTTCTTATCTTTTTAAAAATCTTGAATACAAATATATTGTCAAATTCTTAAAGTGTATGGATTCACAAAATATGGCTAATCTAAAAATATCTACATGGATTAAAGAAAGGCCGTGAATTAATAAATTTCAAGGATTTGAAAATTATTATTTGAATAACAAGCTTTAAGCACACAAATTGTAAAAACGTTTGTAAATTGAGAAGTGTCCGTAATTTTTACAAAAAGTTCACAAAATTTATAAAATATTTGTGAATTTAGGAAAACGCAGCAAAAAAAAGAAACCAAAATATTATAAATAAAATCTGACCAAACTAGGTAAAACAAGCAGAAAAATGCACGAAAAAGAAAAACCGACCCGACAAACATTCTAGAGATCTTCTAAAAGGAAGATCTTAGTGATGTCGGACTAGAGGTTGAAGATGGAGTGCAGAATGGTGGAGATCGCGAGCGGAGACGACAGGAAGATGGAGAGGATGGGCGAGATATGTTTGTGGTTACAAGCAGCAGCCACGGAAAAGGTGTTCACGAGGCTGACGATGCAGGAAGACGATTACCTTACGCCATCGGGGGCGCCGGTGGGCTCGCTCTCGGCTTTCCTCTGGTCGATGGAGGAGGCGGAGTCTGTGAACCTGATTCAGGCTAGGAAGTGGAGGGAGTTCAGATCTCGCCTCCAGGCCCCAATAGGGCTAAAGGAAGACGAGGTTGGGGTTGTGATGGCGCTGGCTGCACGCAGATGCCAATCGTCATAGATGAGGAGGAACACGAGACTGGCATCAAGATGCTAAGGGAGACGATGAAGAAGGACAAGGAGGTGGTTCACACCCCCGGCGGTCACCACGCTTCCCACGACGCTCCCTAAGGTTACTCGCCCTGTCTCGCTCCGCGACGACGGAGTAGGGTTCTTCCCTACCGGCATCCGCTTCTGGCTATCGGCTGGGGAGGATTCTGACGAGGATGGTGGGCATTTGAGGGAACACCTAGCCATTTCTTCTCACACTGATGATCATCATGTCCAATGAAGCCACACCAGAAGCAGAAGTGAGGAACTCTCTCATATCGCAGCGAGTACACCATCTGCTTGGCCAGAGGCCCACCCATTGTGATCTTGGTCTGCAGACGCTTAGACAGCGACAGTTCCACCTGAACGTGCAAGAACTCATGGACCCTTCTCCCATCGATCTCAGCATCGACATCCTTAACGGTACCCAGGAGGCCGCCGAGGAAATTGTCGTAGGCGACCGTCTGCTTATCCCATGGAACATTGTAGATCCGCACCCAGACCGAAACTTCATCGAGTGAAGCTTCAGATGGCTGCTCCTTTCCCCTTCATGGTCGAACAATCAACACATTGCCCTTGAAGATCCAAGGCCCACCTTTAGCCACAGAGTTGTAGTCCCCCTCCGTGAAGAAGGTAACTGCGTACCAATTGTTCTTGATCCGGGCTATGTCCACAGCTGCCCTCAACTTCCAGACCAGACTGAAGTATTCCGTCATGTCATCCACGTTCGGCCTCCAATGGCTAAGTATCGACCCAACAAACGCCAGCGTGGCGGCGCCGTCGCTGGCTCAACCATCGGTTCCTCATCGACGACGACATCATCATCCAGCTCGACATCCCCATCAACTCTAACTGTCGGGCCGTCCACGCCCTCTCCCTCCTTCTCATCCCAATTACTCGTGTGGTCCGTCTCCTCCATGGCTGCGATGATCGACTCCCGATGAGACACGGGCACCATCACGCCGCCACCAGACGACTTAGGGTGGGCGGGGTCCTCACCAGACCCCCATGATCACCCCATCGCCAGTGGACAACATCGACAGCAGCCGTGCGCGAGAACAAGGAGGATCGGCGGCGGCGTAGAGCGGATTTGTGTAGCAAACTCGACAATCTATCCAAGAGCTCCGACCAAGGCACTTTAAAAGAGAGGCGCCGTCCTCAGTTTCCTTCCTGCCCAAGACTCGGCCAGGCTCCTTCCTTCCAAGACGATTCTTAGATGACTTAGACTCCCCCGGGAACCGGAGGATCGAGAATCACGTAGACTCATGCTCAGAGACGTACGGATCAGAAACACATCCGATCACGCGCGCGCCATGGCGGTGCAAACCCTAGTTGCGGCGCCCTGCCCCTGGACTAAACATGCTACTCTGCTAGTACAGAGTACTCCCTGAATGAGGGCGTTTCTCTGCCTGTCGTACGTGTGTTTCCCTGAATGATGGTTTGACAACACGCAAGGTCGGTTTTCTAGCATCGATCAAATAAGAAAAGGCCGGTCTAATGTAAGCCGAGCGTCCTAAGCTGGGTGAAACACTGAGCTCACAGGAAGCTGAAGTGAAATTGGCCTTCACCGAGTATTTTTAATACTCAGTTAAAAATAGTCAGTTCTATCCGATTTTCCTGTAGTGAAAAGTTTGGTTCAGATTGGGTCATCTCCCACTTGCGGGCTGGTGGTTGAGGGGGTCAACGTACGCACAAAACCAACTCAATAAATTCTCCTAACCAAATAGAAAGAGTAATTACCAATCGGTTAGAGACCCTCATAAGAGCATCTACACGCAAATACGGCCCTCAAACATTCGCAATCAGCCCTCAAATTTACTCATCTGCATCCGAATACATCATAATTGAAATCTTAAATCCGTACAAAAGCATGCAAAGAAAAAAAATCCACGTACTACATAAATCAACTATCCTAGTCCTTGCCGGAGATGTCCATAATCTCCATGCCCGGTTCCGGGTACATGGGCGGCAGCCGCAGCTCTGGCTCCTCCGTGTTCATCTCCACTTCGACCTCATCGAAGAGCGCGTAGGTCGCCGCCCGTTCCTGCCGTATGAACCTTTGATTGACCTCCACATAGGCCTCATCCTGATGGAACACAGAATGGCCTACTACTCCGCCATCTCGTCCGCTTGGGCGACGACGAACTCCGCCTCCGCCTCCTCCATGCTGAAGCCCGGAGCCGGCAGCAGCTCCTACTCCGTCTGCTCCGCCTCATCCGCATCCTCCTCTTCCTCCACCTCCATAGAATCTAGCTGCTGCTCTTCTCCCTCCTCCTTCTTCGCCTGCTCCTCCTCCTCCAGCTCCGGCGAGTCTGGAGGCAGCCCGGCAGCGATGCAGGTGGAATGCCTCGCCCGCATCTCCTCGATTTGGTATCAGTGCTCCGGTGTGAGCATAGCGCAGGTGGTTATCTTTTGCCGAACTTGTTGGAAATATGCCCTAGAGGCAATAATAAATTAGTTATTATTATATTTCCTTGTTCATGATAATCGTTTATTATCCATGCTAGAATTGTATTGATAGGAAACTCAGATACATGTGTGGATACATAGACAACACCATGTCCCTAGTAAGCCTCTAGTTGACTAGCTCGTTGATCAATAGATGGTTACGGTTTCCTGACCATGGACATTGGATGTCGTTGATAACGGGATCACATCATTAGGAGAATGATGTGATGGACAAGACCCAATCCTAAGCCTAGCACAAAGATCGTGTAGTTCGTATGCTAAAGCTTTTCTAATGTCAAGTATCATTTCCTTAGACCATGAGATTGTGCAACTCCCGGATACCGTAGGAATACTTTGGGTGTGCCAAACGTCACAACGTAACTGGGTGGCTATAAAGGTACACTACAGGTATCTCCGAAAATGTCTGTTGGGTTGGCACGAATCGAGACTGGGATTTGTCACTCCGTGTGACGGAGAGGTATCTCTGGGCCCACTCGGTAGGACATCATCATAATGTGCACAATCTGATCAAGGAGTTGATCACGGGATGATGTGTTACGGAACGAGTAAAGAGACTTGCTGGTAACGAGATTGAACAAGGTATCGGGACATATATGATGATCCTTGAGATATTCGCGATGTTTGACACCACAAAAGTAGAAATCAAGAAGGAGCATCAATTGTTGATGGTTGGTGAAACCACTAGTTTCAAGAAGGGCAAGGGCAAAAAGGGATGCTTCATGAAACGGCAAATCAGCTGCTGCTCTAGTGAAGAAACCCAAGGTTGAACCCAAACCCGAGACTAAGTGCTTCTGTAATAAGGGGAACAGCCACTGGAGCAGAATTACCCTAGATACTTGGTAGATGAGAAGGCTGTCGATAGAAGTATATTGGATATACATTATGTTAATGTGTACTTTACTAGTACTCCTAGTAGCACCAGGGTATTAGATACCGGTTCGGTTACTAAGTGTTAGTAACTCGAAACAAAAGCTACGGAATAAACGGAGACTAGCTAAAAGGTGAGATGACGATATGTGTTGGAAGTATTTCCAAGGTTGATCAAATATCGTATGCTCCCCCTACCATCAAGATTGGTGTTTGCGTTGAGCATAGACATGATTGGATTATGTCTATCGCAATACGGTTATTCATTTAAGGAGAATAATGGTTACTCTGTTTATTTGAATAATACCTTCAATGGTCTTACACCTAAAATGAATGGTTTATTGAATCTCGATCGTAGTGATACACATGTTCATGCCAAAAGATAGTAATGATAGTACCACCTACTTGTGGCACTGCCAAGTAAGTCATATCAGTATAAAACGCATGAAGAAGCTCCATGTTGATGGATCTTTGGGCTCACTCGTTTTGAAAAGTTTGAGACATGCGAACCATGTCTATTGGTGTATATGCATGAAGAAACTCCATGCAAATGGACCGTTTGGACTCACTTGATTTTGAATCACTTGAGACATGCAAATCATACCACATGGGCAAGATGACTGAAAGCCTCGTTTTCAGTAAAATGGAACTAGAAAGCAACTTGTTGGAAGTAATACATTTTGATGTGTGCAGTCCAATGAGTGCTGAGGCATGTAGTGGATATCGTTATGTTCTTACTTCACAGATGATTTGAGTAGATGTTGAGTATATTTACTTGATGAATCACGAGTCTGAATTATTGAAAGGTTCAAGTAATTTCAGGGTGAAGTTGAAAGATCATTGTGACAAGAGGATAAAATATCTATGATATGATCATAGAGATGAATATCTGAATTACGAGTTTGGCACAGAATTAAGACATTGTGGAAATTGTTTCACAACTAATACAGCCTGGAACACCATAGTGTGATGGTGTGTCCGAACATCATAACTGCACCCTATTGGATATGATGCATACCATGATGTCTCTTATCGAATTACCACGATAGTTTATGGGTTAGGCATTAGAGACAACCACATTCACTTTAAATAGGGCGCCACGTAATTCCGATGAGATGACACCGTATGAACTATGGTTTAGAGAAACCTAAGCTGTCATTTCTTAAAAGTTTGGGGCTGCGACGCTTATGTGAAGAAGGTTTCAGGCTGATAAGCTCGAACCCAAAGCGGATAAATGCATCTTCATAGGACACCCAAAACAGTTGGGTATACCTCCTGTCTCAGATCCGAAAGCAATAAGGGATTGTTTCTAGAATCGGGTCCTTTCTCGAGGAAAAGTTTCTCTCGAAAGAATTGAGTGGGAGGATGGTGGAGACTTGATGAGGTTGTTGAACCGTCTCTTCAACTAGTGTGTGGCAGGGCACAGGAAGTTGTTCCTGTGGCACCTACACCAATTGAAGTGGAAGCTTATGATAGTGATCATGAAACTTCAGATCAAGTCACTACCAAACCTCGTGGGATGACAAGGATGCGTACTACTTCAGAGTGGTACGTAATCCTGTCTTGGAAGTCATGTTGCTAGACAACAATGAACCTACGAGCTATGGAGAAGCGATGGTGGGCCCGGATTCCGATAAATGGCTCGAGGCCATAAAATCCGAGAGAGGATCCATGTATGAAAACAAAGTGTAGACTTTGGCAGAACGGCTCGATGGTCGTAAGGCTGTTGAGTACAGATGGATTTTAAAAGGAAGAAGGACAATGATGGTAAGTATCACCATCAAGAAAGCTCGACTTGTCGTTAAGATGTTTTCTGACAAGTTCAAGGAGTTGACTACGATGAGACTTTCTCACTCGTAGCGATGCTAAGAGTCTGTTGAAATTATATTAGCGATTACTGCATTGTTTATGAAATCTTGCAGATAGGATGTCAAAAACATTGTTTTCTCAACGATTTTCTTGAGGAAAGGTTGTATGTGATACAACATGAAGGTTTTGTCAATCCTGAAAGATGCTAATAAGTATGCAAAGCTCCAGCAATCCTTCTAAGGACTGGAGTAAGCATCTCGGAGTTGGAATGTATGCTTTGATGAGATGATCAAAGATTTTGGGTGTATACAAAGTTTATGAGAAACTTGTATTTCCAAAGAAGTGAGTGGGAGCACTATAGAATTTTTGATGAATATATGTTGTTGACATGTTGTTAATCAGAAATGACGTAGAATTTCTGGAAAGCATATAGGGTTATTTGGAAAGTGTTTTTCAATGGAAAGCCTGGATTAAGCTACTTGAACATTGAGCATCAAGATCTATAAGGATAGATCAAAACGCTTAATGGTACTTTCAAATGAGCACATACATTGACATGATCTTGAAGGTGTTCAAGATGGATCAGCCAAAGAAGGAGTTCTTGCCTGAGTTGTAAGGTATGAAGTTAAGACTTAAAGCTCGACCACGGCAGAAGAAAGAGGAAGGATGAAGGTCGTCCCCTATGCTTTTGTCATAGGCTCTATACTGTATGCCATGCTAAGTACCGCACCTGATGTGTGCCTTGCCACATGTCTGGAAAGAGGGTACAAAGGTGATCCAGGAGTGGATCACTAGATAGCGGTCAAAAATTGTCCTTGGAGTAATAAGGACATGTTTCTCTATTATGGAGGTGATAAAGAGTTCGGCGTAAAGGGTTACATCGATGCAAGCTTTAACACCTATCCAAATGACTCTGAGTAGAAAACCGGATACGTATAGTGGAGCAACCATTTGGAATAGCTCCAAGTGGAGCGTGGAAGCAGCATTTATAATATGATCTAGAGATTTGCGAAGTACATACGGATCTGAATGTTGTAGACCCGTTGACTAAAACCTCTCTCACAAGCAAAACATGATCAAACCCAGAACTCATTGAGTCTTAATCACATGATGATGTGAACTAGTTTAGTGACACTAGTAAACTCTTTGGATGTTGGTCACATGGCGATGTGACCTGTGAGTGTTAATCACATGACGATGTGAACTAGATTATTGACTCTAGTGCAAGTGGGAGACTGTTGGAAATATGCCCTAGAGGCAATAATAAATTAGTTATTGTTATATTTACTTGTTCATGATAATCGTTTATTATCCATGCTAGAATTGTATTGATAGGAAACTGAGATACATGCGTGGATACATAGACAACACCATGTCCCTAGTAAGCCTCTAGTTGACTAGCTCGTTGATCAATAGATGGTTACGGTTTCCTGACCATGGACATTGGATGTCGTTGATAACAGGATCACATCATTAGGAGAATGATGTGATGGACAAGACCCAATCCTAAGCCTAGCACAAAGATCGTGTAGTTCGTATGCTAAAGCTTTTCTAATGTCAAGTATCATTTCCTTAGACCATGAGATTGTGCAACTCCCGGATACCGTAGGAATACTTTGGGTGTGCCAAATGTCACAACGTAACTGGGTGGCTATAAAGGTACACTACAGGTATCTACGAAAGTGTCTGTTGGGTTGGCATGAATCGAGACTGGGATTTGTCACTCCGTGTGACGGAGAGGTATCTCTGGGCCCACTCGGTAGGACATCATCATAATGTGCACAATGTGATCAAGGAGTTGATCACGGGATGATGTGTTACGGAACGAGTAAAGAGACTTGCCGGTAACGAGATTGAACAAGGTATCGGGATACCGACGATCGAATCTCGGGCAAGTACAATACCGCTAGACAAAGGGAATTGAATACGGGATTGATCGAATCCTCGACATCGTGGTTCATCCGATGAGATCATCGTGGAACATGTGGGAACCAACATGGGTATCCAGATCC
Organism: Triticum urartu; assembly: GCF_056163025.1. Taxonomy (NCBI): domain Eukaryota; kingdom Viridiplantae; phylum Streptophyta; class Magnoliopsida; order Poales; family Poaceae; genus Triticum; species Triticum urartu. Next base: position 478,249,634 of record NC_141877.1, read on the forward strand.
CGCTGTTGGTTATTGACCGGAGAACGTCTCGGTCATGTATGCATGGTTCCCGAACCCGTAGGGTCTACACACTTAAGGTTCGATGACGCTAGGGTTATAAAGGAAGTTTGTATGTGGTTACCGAATGTTGTTCGGAGTACCGGATGAGATCCTGGACGTCACGAGGAGTTCCGGAATGGTCCGTAGGTAAAGATTTATATATGGGAAGTCCTGTTTTGGTCACCGGAAAAGTTTCGGGTTTTATCGGTAACGTACCGGGACCACCGGGAGGGTCCCGGGGGTCCACCAAGTGGGGCCACCAGCCCCGGAGGGCTGCATGGGCCAAGTGTGGGAGGGGACCAGCCCCAGGTGGGCTGGTGCGCCCCCCACCAAGGCCCAAGGCGCAAGGGAGAGTGGAAGGGGGCAAACCCTAGGCTCAGATGGGCCTAAGGCCCACCTAGTGGTGCGCCTCCCTCTCCCCCCTTGGCCGCCCCCCTAGATGGGATCTAGGGCTGGCCGCCACCCCTAGGGGTGGAAACCTAAATGGGGCGCAGCCCCTCCCCTCCCCCTATATATACTTGAGGTTTTGGGCTGCCAGAGACACAGATTCAATCTCCTTCTTGGCGCAGCCCTACCCCTCTCCCTCCTCATCTCTTGCGGTGCTTGGCGAAGCCCTGCTGGAGTACCACGCTCCTCCACCACCACCACGCCGTTGTGCTGCTGCTGGATGGAGTCTTCCTCAACCTCTCCCTCTCTCCTTGCTGGATCAAGGCATGGGAGACGTCACCGGGCTGTACGTGTGTTGAACGCGGAGGTGCCGTCCGTTCGGCACTAGGATCTCCGGTGATTTGGATCACGACGAGTATGACTCCTTCAACCCCGTTCTCTTGAACGCTTCCGCATAGCGATCTACAAGGGTATGTAGATGCACTCTCCTTCCCCTCGTTGCTGGTTTCTCCATAGATAGATCTTGGTGACACGTAGGAAAATTTTGAATATCTGCTACGTTCCCCAACAGAACTATGGTGAAGCCAGAGACAGTGTGAAGAGTGGTGGAGCGGGAGAGAGGAGGTGGATGGGCTCGGGCTGGCGGCGCGGAGAGGGAGGAGGTTGATGGGCTAGGGTTGGGGGATGCTGGCCAGCTTAAATAGCCGAATTTGTCCCTGGGCGGCAAGACAGACCTGCGCCACGTGGCGTTCACACACCCCCACCGGAGGAGACATCCACCGAACACTCGGGTTTCCGGATGATTCCACGTGGGACCCCATTGCCAGTCCGACGTGGCGGATTGATACGTCTCCAATGTATCTATAATTTTTGATTGTTCCATGCTATTATAGTATCAATGTTGGATGCTTTATATGCAATATTATATCATTTTTTGGGACTAACCTATTAACTTAGGGCCAAGTGACAGTTTCTTTTTTTGTGCCTATTTTTGGATTTCCAAGATATCAATCAAACAAAATCCAAATGCCACGAAACTTTTTGACGATTTTTTTGGACATAAGAGACCCTAGAAGCTCTGGGAGGAGGCCAGAAGGTGAAGGAGTAGGCCACAAGCTACATGGGCGCACCCAGCCTTGTGGGCCCCTTGTTCCTCCGTTTGACCTAATTCCAACTCTATAAATTCTCTAAAATCGGGAAACCAACAGGAATCCACCCAAAATACTTTTTCCGCCGCCGCAAGCTTATGTTCTTGCGAGATCCCATCTGGAGGCCTTTTTTAGCACTCTGCCGGATGGGGAATCGATCACGGAGGGCCTCTACATCAACCTTGCTGCCTTTTCGATGATGTGTGAGTAGTTTACCACAGACCTACGGGTCCATAGCGAGTAGCTAGATGACTTCTTCTCACTGTTTGATCTTCAATACAATGTTCTCCTCGATGTTCTTGGAGATCTATTCGATGTAATCTTCTTTTGCGGTGTGTTTGTTGGGATCCGATGAATTGTGGGTTTATGATCAGATTATCTATGAATATTATTTGAGTCTTCTCTAAACTTTTGTATGCATGATTTTCATAGTTTTGTATTTCTCTCCGATCTATTTGGTTGGTTTGGCCAACTAGATCGATTTATCTTGTAATGGGAGAGGTGCTTTGTGATGGGTTCGATCATGCGGTACTCAATCACAGTGATAGAAAGGCACATGACACATATTTGCATCATTGCCATTAAGGATAAAATAATGGGGTTTATTCACATTGATTGGTTTACTTTGTCTACATCATGTCATATTGCTTAAGGCGTTACACCGTTCTTTATAAACTTAATACCCTAGATGCATGCTGGATAGCGGTTGATGTGTGGAGTAATAGCAGTAGATGCAGGTAGGAGTCGGTCTACTTGTTTCGGACATGATGCCTATATACATGATCATTGCCTTGGATATCGTCATAACTATGCGATTTTCCATCAATTGCCCAACAGTAATTTGTTTACCCATCGTATGCTATGTTCAAGAGAGAAGCCTCTAGTGAAAACTGTTGGCGTTCTAGGACCGGGGGTGCCCATACTTGCCTGCCCGCGGGCTTGTGCGTGACTCCATCAACGGCCTGGTACGGCCCATCTTCAGCAGCAACCACTCAAGAACCTCACGAGGGGCCAAGCCTCGCGAGGCAGACGACACCAAGACCTCCTCGGGAGCAGCCTCACTAGGCTGGCTCCCGAGGAGCGGAGATCTCTATGCAAGGGGCACCTCGCGAGGTTCACGTGACGTGAGCCATGACGACCAAGGCCAGGCGGGCGCCAGCGGGCGTAGTGTACCAGTTTCCTCTTTCGTGCTAAAGAGGCAGGTGCAGGAGAGGAGTCCTGAGGCTTCAGGCAAAGGTTTCCATATCGGTGCAACAAGACCAAGACCAGCAGGACGGAGGTCACCACGAAGCCCACAACAGCGTCACCACCAGAGCCTTTGGTAGGCGAAGACCACCTTTTGTCAAGACAGCTTGTACTAGTTGTCTCCCTTCAAACTTGGCTGTTGTGGGATCCCTTCCCGCCTAACATTTGGGAAGAGAACCAGGGCCTCTATAAATAGGACTAGCCACCACCATAGGGAGGGATCGACTCATCCTGGATCGGATCCATTCCATCTCACATCCATCAGCTCGCCGAGCTCATGAACACCTCTCCTCCTGAGGGTGTTCATCCATTGTACTAGTTCATCCTTAGCCCGTGAGGCAATCCACCAACACCACACTGGAGTAGGGTATTACCCCGCAAGGTGGCCCAAACTAGTATAAACCCTTGTGTCTCTTGTTCCTTGGGTTCGTTGCTACGTCTTGGGCTTGTGTTGGTTTTTCCCGAAGAGGAAGGGATGATGCAGCAGAGTAGCGTAAGTATTTCCCTCAGTTTTTGAGAACCAAGGTATCAATCCAGTAGGAGCCCATGCTCAAGTCCCTCGTACCTGCACAAAGCGATAGCTACTCGCAACCAACGCGATTAGGGGTTGTCAAGCCCTTCACGGTCACTTACGAGAGTGAGATCTGATAGATATAATATTTTTGGTATTTTTGATATAAAGATGCAAAGTAAAAGGTAAAAGCATAGTAAATAGCAAAACAATATAAAAGTGATGGAGATTGATATGATGAGAATAGACCCGGGGGCCATAGCTTTCACTAGTGGCTTCTCTTAAGAGCATAAGTATTCTACGGTGGGTGAACAAATTACTGTCGAGCAATTGATAGAACTGAGCATAATTATGAGAATATCTAGGCATGATCATGTATATAGGCATCACGTCCGTGACAAGTAGATCGAAACGATTCTGCATCTACTACTATTACTCCACTCATCGACCGCTATCCAGCATGCATCTAGAGTATTAAGTTAAAAACAGAGTAACACCTTAAGCAAGATGACATGATGTAGAGAGATAAATTCATGCAATATGAAATAAACCCCATCTTGTTATCCTCGATGGCAATGATACAATACGTGCCTTGCTGCCCCTTCTGTCACTGGGTAAGGACACCGCAAGATCGAACCCAAAGCTAAGCACTTCTCCCATGGCAAGAACTACCAATCTAGTTGGCCAAACCAAACAAATAATTCGAAGAGACTTGAAAAGATAACCAATCATGCATAAAATAATTCAGAGAAGATTCAAATATTATTCATAGATAGACTTGATCATAAACCCACAATTCATCGGTCTCAACAAACACATCGCAAAAAGAAGATTACATCGAATAGATCTCCACAAGAGAGGGGGAGAACTTTGTATTGAGATTCAAAGAGAGAGAAGAAGCCATCTAGCTACTAACTATGGACCCAAAGGTCTGAGGTAAACTACTCACACTTCATCGGAGGGGCTAGGATGATGTAGAAGCCCTCCGTGATGACGACCCTCTTCCAGCGGAGCTCCGGAACAGGCCCTAAGATGGGATCTCGTGGATACAGAAAGTTGCGGCGGTGGAATTAGGTTTTTGGCTCCTGTTCTGATCGTTTGGGGGTACGTGTGTATATATAGGAGGAAGGAGTACGTCGGTGGAGCACCGAGGGGCCCACGAGGCAGGGGGCGCGCCCCCACCCTCGTGACCACCTCTTTGATCCCTTTCAGTAGGGTCCAAGTCTCCTGGATCACGTTCGGTGAGAAAAGCGCGTTTCCGAAGATTTTATTCCGTTTGGACTCCATTTGATATTTTGTTTATCGAAACACTGAAATAGGCAAAAACAACAATTCTGGGCTGGGCCTCCGGTTAATAGGTTAGTCCCAAAAATAATAAAAATGTGGAAAATAAAGCCCAATATAGTCCAAAACAGTAGATAATATAGCATGGAGCAATCAAAAATTATAGATACATTGGAGACGTATCAGGCATCCCCAAGCTTAATTCCTGCTTGTCCCCGAGTAGGTAAATGATAAAAAGAGAATTTTTGATGCGGAGTGCTACTTGGCATAATTTCAATGCAAATCTTCTTAATTGTGGTATGAATATTCAGATTAGAAAGATTCAAGACAAAAGTTTATATTGACATAGAAAATAATAATACTTCAAGCATACTAACAAAGCAATTATGTCTTCTCAAAATAACATGGCCAAAGAAAGTTATCCCTACAAAATCATATAGTCTGGCTATGCTCCATCTTCCCCACACAAAGTATTTAAATCATGCACAACCCCGATGACAAGCCAAGCAATTGTTTCATACTCTAACTTTTTCAATCTTCACGCAATACATGAGCGTGAGCCATGGATATAGCACTATAGGTGGAATAGAATGGTGGTTGTGGAGAAGACAAAAAGGAGAAGATAGTCTCACATCAACTAGGCGTATCAACGGGCTATGGAGATGCCCATCAATAGATATCAATGTGAGTGAGTAGGGATTGCCATGCAACGGATGCACTAGAGCTATAAATGTATGAAAGCTCAACAAAAGAAACTAGTGGGTGTGCATCCAACTTGCTTGCTCACGAAGACCTAGGGAAATTTGAGGAAGCCCATCATTGGAATATACAAGCCAAGTTCTATAACGTAAGATTCCCACTAGTATATGAAAGTGACAACACATGAGACTCTCTATATGAAGAACATGGTGCTACTTTGAAGCACAATATATGAGACTTGCTATATCATGGTGCTACTTTGAAGCACAAGTGTGGAAAAAAGGATAGTAGCATTGCCCCTTTTTTTTGGGCCTTCTTTTTTTCTTTGGCCTTCCCCCCTTTTTTTGGGACAATGCTCTATTGAATGATGATCATCACACTTCTATTTATTTACAACTCAATGATTACAACTCGATACTAAAACAAAGTATGACTCTATATGAATGCCTCCGGCGGTGTACCGGAATATGCAATGAATCACGAGTGACAAGTATGAAATAATTTTGAATGGTGGCTTTGCCACAAATACTATGTCAACTACATGATCATGCTAAGCAATATGACAATGATGGATGTGTCATGATGAACTAGATGGTGGAAAGTTGCATGGCAATATATCTCGGAATGGCTATGGAAATGCCATAATAGGTAGGTATGGTGGCTGTTTTGAGGAAGGTATATAGTAGGTGTATGATACCGGTGAAAGTTGCATGGTATTAGAGAGGCTAGCAAGGGTGGAAGGGCGAGAGTGCGTATAATCCATGGACTCAACATTAGTCATAAAGAACTCATATAGTTATTGCAAAAATTTATAAGTTATCAAAGCAAAGTATTACGCGCATGCTCCTAGGGGGATAGATTGGTAGGAAAAGACCATCGCTCGTCCCCGACCGCCACTCATAAGGAAGACAATCAATAAATAAATCATGATCCGACTTCATCACATAACGGTTCACCATACGTGCATGCTACGGGAATCACAAACTTCAACACAAGTATTCTTTAAATTCACAACTACTCAACTAGCATGACTTTAATATTATCACCTCCATATCTCAAAACAATTATCATGCTTCAATATTTTCTTAGTATTCAACACACTCAAAAGAAAGTTTCACAAATCTTGAATACCAAGCATATTATTATTAGGCAAATTACCATGCCATTAAGAGACTCTCAAAATAATTTAAGTGAAGCATGAGAGATCAATAGTTTCTTTAAAACGAATCCACCACCATGCTCTAAAAGATCTAAGTGAAGCACATAGAGCAAAATTATCTAGCTCAAAAGATATAAGTGAAGCACATAGAGCAAAATTATCTAGCTCAAAAGATATAAGTGAAGCACATAGAGCATTCTATCAAATTTTAATTCATGTATGGCTCTCTCAAAAGGTGTGTACAGCAAGGATGATTGTGGCATACTAAAAAACAGAGACACAAATAATACAAGACGCTCCAAGCAAAACACATATCATGTTGGTGAATAAAAATATAGCTCCAAGTAAATTACCGATGGAAGTGGACGAAAGAGGGGATGCCTTCCGGGGCATCCCCAAGCTTTGACTTTTTGGTGTCCTTGGATTATCTTGGGGGTGCCATGGGCATCCCCAATCATAGGCTCTTGCCACTCCTTGTTCCATGATCCATCAAAAGAATTCACCCAAAACTTGAAAACTTGACAACACAAAACTCAAAATAGAAAACTCGTGAGCTCCGTTAGCGAAAGAAAACAAAAGACAACTTCAAGGTACTGTAGTGAACTCATTCTTTATTTATATTGGTGTTAAACCTACTGTATTCCAACTTCTCTATGGATTATAAACTTTTTTACTAGCCATAGATTCATCAAAATAAGCAAACAACACACGAAAAACAGAATCTGTCAAAAACAGAATAGTCTGTAGTAATCTGTAGCTAGCGCAAGATCTGGAACCCCAAAAATTCTAAAATAAATTGTTGGACGTGAGGAATTTATCTATTAATCATCTGCAAAAATAATTAACTAAATATAACTCTTCAAGTAAAAATGACAGCAGTTCTCGTGAGCGCTAAAGTTTCTGTTTTTACAGCAAGTTCAACAAGACCTTCCCCAAGTCTTCCCAACGGTTCTACTTGGCACAAACACTAATTAAACACAAAAAACACAACCAAAACAGAGGCTAAATAATTTTATTTATTTCTAAACAGGAGAAAAAAATCAAGAAATAAAAATAAAATTGGGTTGCCTCCCAACAAGCACTATCGTTTAACGCCCCTAGCTAGGCATAAAAGCGAGGATAGATCTAGGTATTGCCATCTTTGGTAGGCAATTCTGTTGGGGAACGTTGCAGAAAACAAAAATTTTCCTACTCGTTTCACCAAGATCATCTAGGAGTTCATCTAGCAACGAGTCATCGGATGCATCTACATACCTTTGTAGATGGCGCACGGAAGTGTTCAAAAGAACGGTGATGATGTAGTCGTACTCGACGTGATCCAAATCACCGATGACCAGCGCCGAACGGACAGCACCTCCGCGTTCAACACACGTACGGGACGGGAGACGTCTCCTCCTTCTTGATCCAGCAAGGGAGAAGGAGAGGTTGATGAAGATCCAGCAGCACGACGGCGTGGTGGTGGATGCAGGGTGTCACAGAAGCAGGGCTTCGCCAAGACTACGAGGGAGAGACGTAACGGGGGGGATGGAGGCGCCAGGGGCTGGTGTGAAATCCCTCCTCTTCCCCCCACTATATATAGGGGTGCCAAGGGGGGGGGGCGCCGGCCCTAGTAGATGAGATCTACTAGGGGGGGCGGCGGCCAAGGGGAGGTTTCCCTCCCCCCCAAGGCACCTAGGGGTGCCTTCCACCACATGGACTCTTCCATGGTGGAAACCCTAGGCGCATGGGCCTATAGGGGCTGGCGCCCCAGCCCACTATGGGCTGGGTTCCTTCCTATTTCAGCCCATGGGGCCCTCCAGGATAGGTGGCCCCACTCGGTGGGCCCACGGGACCCCTCCGGTGGTCCCGGTACAATACCGATAACCCCAAAACTTGTCCCGATGGCCGAAACAGCACTTCCTATATATAATTCTTTACCTCCTGACCATTCCGGAACTCCTCGTGACGTCCGGGATCTCATCCGGGACTCCGAACAACATTCGGGTTACTGCATATACATATCTTCACAACCCTAGCGTCACCGAACCTTAAGTGTGTAGACCCTACGGGTTCGGGAGACAAGCAGACATGACCGAGACGACTCTCCAGTCAATAACCAACAGCGGGATCTGGATACCCATGTTGGCTCCCACATGCTCCACGATGATCTCATCGGATGAACCATGATGTCGAGGATTCAATCAACCCCGTACGCAATTCCCTTTGTCTATCGATATGTTACTTGCCCGAGATTCGATCGTCGGTATCCCAATACCTCGTTCAATCTCGTTACCGGCAAGTCACTTTACTCGTACCGTAATGCATGATCCCGTTACCAGACACTTGGTCACTTTGAGCTCATTATGATGATGCATTACCGAGTGGGCCCAGCGATACCTCTCCGTCATACGGAGTGACAAATCCCAGTCTTGATCCATGTCACCCAACAGACACTTTCGGAGATACTCGTAGTCTACCTTTATAGTCACCCAGTTACGTTGTGACGTTTGGTATACCCAAAGCACTCCTACGGTATCCGGGAGTTATACGATCTCATGGTCTAAGGAAAAGATACTTTGACATTGGAAAACTCTAGCAAACGAACTATACGATCTTGTGTTATGTTTAGGATTGGGTCTAGTCCATCACATCATTCTCCTAATGATGTGATCTCGTTATCAATGACATCCAATGTCCATAGTCAGGAAACCATGACTATCTGTTGATCAACGAGCTAGTCAACTAGAGGCTTACTAGGGACATGTTGGTGTCTGTTATTCACACATGTATTACGATTTCCGGATAACACAATTATAGCATGAATAAAGACAATTATCATGAACAAGGAAATATAATAATAATGCTTTTATTATTGCCTCTAGGGCATATTTCCAACAAATTCTTCAATTAGGCATCTACCATCTTTAGGAATTTCTTTATTTTTATTAATTATCAAACTTTTAGGCACAAGATCGAAAAATTCATTTGTAATAAATGGTTCCTTAATGATAGCAAAAAGATTGGGATGAATACTTATAGATTTAAGATCAGCAGTTTCCTTACTAGATGATTCACCCTTAGTTTTAGGAACATACATGAGCTTGGCAATTTTAGTAGGAGGACTAGGAGTATTCTTTACGGAAGAAAAAGCGGTTCCCAAATTTGTAATGATACCCTCAAGTTTATCAATTCTAGTAGAATCTAAGTTCATCTTCTCATTAACTATGGGTTCCTTTTCCTTAATATTTTTCAAAGTTATTCCTACCTTAGATCCATATTGAGTGATTTCATTGTGGATCTTTTTATCTAGATTTTCAATTGATTCAATAGTAGCAACTTTATTTTCAATAATTCCAAGTCTTTATATAACATGCTCTAAAGTTAACATGGTTCCATTAACCAAAAGAGGTGGTGAGCCAAATAAATCTAACATAGCATTATAAGAATCGAAAGTATGGCTACCCAAGAAGTTCCCTCCGGTAATGGTATCGAGGATATATCTATTCCAAGGATTAATACCTACATAAAAATTGCGGAGAAGAACTAAGGTAGATTGTTTCCTGGTAGATCTATTTTGAGCATTGCAAATCCTATACCAAGCATCTTTTAGATTTTCTCCCTCCCTTTGTTTAAAATTTAGAACTTCACTCTCGGGAGACAAAGGAGAAGATATGAGACTAGCCATGACGACAAGCAAACAAACTAGCACACGAGCAAACAAAAAAGGCAAACAAAGAGGGAGGATAGAGAGAGAGAGAGGGCGAATAAAACGGCAAGGGTGAATTGGGGGGGAGAGGAAAATGAGAGGCAAATGGCAAATAATGTAATGCGAGAGATAGGGATTGTGATGGGTACTTGGTATATTGACTTTTTGCGTAGACTCCCTGGCAACGGCGCCAGAAATCCTTCTTGCTACGTCTTGAGCTTGCGTTGGTTTTCCCCGAAGAGGAAGGGATGATGCGGCAGAGTAGTGTAAGTATTTCCCTCAGTTTTTGAGAACCAAGGTATCAATCCAGTAGGAGCCCACGCTCAAGTCCCTCGTACCTGCACAAATCGATAGCTACTCGCAACCAACGCGATTAGGGGTTGTCAAGCCCTTCACGGTCACTTACGAGAGTGAGATCTGATAGATATAATATTTTTGGTATTTTTGATATAAAGATGCAAAGTAAAAGGTAAAATTAAATTAAATAGCAAAACAATATAAAAGTGATGGAGATTGATATGATGAGAATAGACCCGGGGGCCATAGGTTTCACTAGTGGCTTCTCTCAAGAGCATAAGTATTCTACGGTGGGTGAACAAATTACTGTTGAGTAATTGATAGAATTGAGCATAATTATGAGAATATCTAGGCATGATCATGTATATAGGCATCATGTCCGTGACAAGTAGATCGAAATGATTCTGCATCTACTACTATTACTCCACTCATCGACCGCTATCCAGCATGCATCTAGAGTATTAAGTTAAAAACAGAGTAACGCCTTAAGCAAGATGACATGATGTAGAGAGATAAATTCATGCAATATGAAATAAACCCCATCTTGTTATCCTCGATGGCAACGATACAATACGTGCCTTGCTGCCCCTTCTGTCACTGGGTAAGGACACCGCAAGATCGAACCCAAAGCTAAGCACTTCTCCATGGCAAGAACTACCAATCTAGTTGGCCAAACCAAACGGATAATTCGAAGAGACTTGCAAAGATAACCAATCATGCATAAAAGAATTCAGAGAAGATTCAAATATTATTCATAGATTGACTTGATCATAAACCCACAATTCATCGATCTCAACAAACACATCGCAAAAAGAAGATTACATCGAATAGATCTCCACAAGAGAGGGGGAGAACTTTGTATTGAGATTCAAAGAGAGAGAAGAAGCCATCTAGCTACTAACTATGGACCCGAAGGTCTGAGGTAAACTACTCACACTTCATCGGATGGGCTAGGATGATGTAGAAACCCTCCGTGATGACGGCCCTCTTCCGACGGAGCTCCGGAACAGGCCCCAAGATGGGATCTCGTGGATACAGAAAGTTGCAGCGGTCGAATTAGGTTTTTGGCTCATGTTTTGATCGTTTGGGGGTACGTGTGTATATATAGGAGGAAGGAGTACGTCGGTGGAGTACCGAGGGGCCCATGAGGCAGGGGGGGCGTGCCCTAGGGGGGGCGCCCCCCACCCTCGTGACCACCTCTTTGATCCCTTGCAGTAGGGTCCAAGTCTCCTGGAGCACGTTCGGTGAGAAAATCGCGTTTCCGAAGATTTTATTCCGTTTGGACTCCGTTTGATATTCTGTTTATCCGAACACTGAAATAGGCAAAAAACAACAATTCTGGGCTGGGCCTCCGGTTAATAGGTTAGTCCCAAAAATAATATGAAAGTGGAAAATAAAGCCCAATATAGTCCAAAATAGTAGATAATATAGCATGGAGCAATCAAAAATTATAGATACGTTGGAGACGTATCATTCATCGAGCTAGGCCATGAGATCGTTGAGCGAGTGAACTAGGGAGAGTGTTCTTCATGCACACCCCAGAGTTCAAACCTCAAGGGATAGCCGGAACCCACAACCCGACATTTGACGCGCTAGGTAGGGGTGTGCCGAAGCTTCGTCTCTCTGCCTGCTTCGTCCTGCTCCCATGGCAGGCGCCAGTCCTCCAACAGGGTCGACGGGCGCACGAGGAGGCAGCGAGGGCCTCCGGGCACTCACCCCCGCCTTGTGGCAAGTGCGGTGTCCGCACAAGTTCAAGCCAGAGATGCCACCTCGCTATGACAGCACGGCGGATCCAGCGGCCTTCCTGCTGGCGTACTGCTACCTCTTGAGTACTGCGTTGGTTTCCCCTTGAAGAGGAAAGGGTGATGCAGCAAAGTAGCGTAAGTATTTCCCTTAGTTGTTGAGAACCAAGGTATCAATCCAGTAGGAGGCCACACGCAAGTCCCTCGTACCTACACAAACAAATAAGAACCTCGCAACCAATGCAATAAAGGGGTTGTCAATCCCTTCACGGTCACTTACGACAGTGAGATATGATAGAGATGATAAGATAATATTTTTGGCATTTTTATGATATAGATAGGGAAATAAAGATTGCAAAGTAAAATAGATTGGAAACTTATATGATAAAAGATAGACCCGGGGGCCATAGGTTTCACTAGTGGCTTCTCTCAAGATAGCATAAGTATTACGGTGGGTGAACAAATTACTGTCGAGCAATTGATAGAAAAGCGAATAATTATGAGAATATCTAAGCATGATCATTGATACGTCTCCAATGTATCTATAATTTTTGATTGTTCCATGCTATTATATTATCTATTTTGGATGTTAATGGGCTTATTTTTACACTTTTATATTATTTTTGGGACTAACCTATTAACCGGAGGCCCAACCCAAATTGATGTTTTTTTTGCCTATTTTAGTGTTTCGCCGAAATGGAATATCAAACGGAGTCCAAACGGAATGAAACCTTCGGGAGTGTTATTTTTGGAACAAACGTGATCCAGGAGACTTGGACTGGATGCAAAGAAACAATCGAGGAGGCCACGAGGCTAGGGGGGGGGGGCGGCGCCCACCCCCTGGGCACGCCCTCCACCCTCGTGTGCCCCTCATTGCTCCACCGACCTACTTCTTCCTCCTATATATATCCACATACCCCGCAAACATCCAGGAGCACCACAAAACTCTATTTCCACCGCCGCAACCTTCTGTACCCAAGAGATCCCATCTTGGGGCCTTTTCCAGAGCTCCCCCGGAGGGGGCATTGATCACGGAGGGCCTCTACATCAACTCCATGGCCTCTCCGATGATGTGTGAGTAGTTTACTTCAGACCTTCGGGTCCATAGCTAGTAGCTAGATGGCTTCTTCTCTCTCTTTGGATCTCAATACAAAGATCTCCTCGATTCTCTTGGAGATCTATTCAATGTAATCTTCTTTTGCGGTGTGTTTGTCGAGATCCGATGAATTGTGGGTTTATGATCAAGTTTATCTATGAAAAATATTTGAATCTTCTCTGAATTCTTTTATGTACGATTGGTTTATCTTTGCAAGTCTCTTCAAATTATCAATTTGGTTTGGCCTACTAGATTGATCTTTCTTTCAATGGGAGAAGTGCTTAGCTTTGGGTTCAATCTCGCGGTGCTCGATCCCAGTGACAGAAAGGGAACCGACACGTATTGTATTGTTGCCATCGAGGATAAAAAGATGGGGTTTACATCATATTGCATGATTTTATCCCTCTACATCATGTAATCTTGCTTAAGGCGTTACTCCGTTCTTATGAACTTAATGCTCTAGATGCATGCTGGATAGCGGTCGATGTGTGGAGTAATAGCAGTAGATGCAGAATCGTTTTGGTCTATTTGTCACGGACGTGATGCCTATATACATGATCATACCTAGATATTCTCATAATTATTCGCTTTTCTATCAATTGCTCGACAATAATTTGTTCACCCACCGTAATAGTTATGCTTTCTTGAGAGAAGCCACTAGTGAAACCTATGGCCCCCGGGTCTATTCTCCATCATATAAGTTTCCATCTACTTTATTTTGCAATCTTTACTTTCAATATATATCATAAAAATACCAAAAATACTTATCTTATCATTAGCATCTCTATCAGATCTCACTCTTGCAAGTGGCGGTGAAGGGATTGAAAACCCTTTTATCGCGTTGGTTGCGAGGTTCTTATTTGTGTGTGTAGGTACGAGGTGACTCGCGCGTGGTCTCCTACTGGATTGATACCTTGGTTCTCAAAAACTGAAGGAAATACTTACACTGCTCTACTGCATCACCCTTTCCTCTTCAAGGGAAAACCAACGCAGTGCTCAAGAGGTAGCAAGAAGGATTTCTGGCGCCATTGCCGGGGAGATCTACGCCAAGTCAAGACATACCAAGTACCCATCACAACTCTTATCCTCCGCATTACATTATTTGCCATTTGCCTCTCGTTTTCCTCTCCCCCACTTCACCCTTGCCGTTTTATTCGCCCTCTTTTCCTTTCGCTCTATCTTTCCGTTCGCCTCTTTTTCCTTCCTGCCTTCTATGTGCTCATTCTTTTTGCAATCTGTTGCCATCATGTCTGAAAATGGGGAGGTTATCGTTGATAAGGATAATAATATGGAAAATTTTGATGCTATTGATGATCCTCTTGAAAATCCTACTACTTTACACACTAAAAAGTTTCGGATTGGTAGCGGTAATATTATTGGGAAGGGAGTTATTCAAGATTTCTTTACCTGTGCCGGTGCTTTGCCCACCATGACTGGATCTATCCTTCATAAAACTAGTAGTCTCGCAGATGCTATATCTTCGCTCATAGTTGAACTCGAAAGACAATTTTTGCATATGCATCCTTCCATACAAAGGGTTTTCCTAGAATTTTCTAATATTGAGCATTCTTCTGTTAAGCGAGCAGCAACCATATTTTTAGCTCATGAGTTCATATTTATAATAAAAGAAGCCAATGAAATTTTTGCGCATTATAGGGTGGATGCTGGCCGTCCTCCCATAGAAGCGATCCTTTTCTATCAAGAAGACATTATGCGTTTATGATCTTTATATCATGTTGCTTTTAATGAAAACCTTAGAAAAAAGGTTCCTATCGATGCTCTTGTTAATAGGATCTCTGAACTTAATGATAATTTTTCCATCCAGAACAATGGGCTAGGTTTTTCCCTTGAACAAAGGCTCATGACTTTTTGCCAAAAGAATGCTTATAATGATGAATTGATTGTGCCATTAAATTTAGCCCGAGCTTGATTTTGGGGACTTTTGTCCCATTAAATTTAGCCCTTTTGATTACTTTTGCTTGCCACAAAGAAAGCTTGCTGCTTAAGTAGGGAGTATGAGATGAGCTTTCGCGATCTACCTTATCATTATCATGGCAATACCTAGATTTATACTCGCTTTTATGCCTAGCTAGGGGCGTTAAACGATAGCGCTTGTTGGGAGGCAACCCAATTTTATTTTTATTCCTTGCCTTTTGCTCCTGTTTAGTAATAAAAAATTTATCTATCCTCTGTTTTGGTTGTGTTTTTTGTGTTTAATTAGTGTTTGTGCCAAGTAGAACCGTTGGGAAGACTTGGGGGAAGTCTTTTTGATCTTGCTGGAAAAAACAGAAACTTTAGCGCTCAGGAGAATTGCTGCCATTTTTTATTGGAGAGTGCTATTTAGTTAATTCTTTTTGCAGATGATTAATAGATAAATTCCTCACATACATAAATTTATTTTAGAATTTTTGGGGTTCCATAAGTTTGCGTTAGTTACAGATTACTACAGACTGTTCTGTTCTTGACAGATTCTGTTTTTCATGTGTTGTTTGCTTATTTTGATGAATCTATGGCTAGTAAAAGAGTTTATAAACCATAGAGAAGTTGGAATACAGTAGGTTTAACACCAATATAAATAAAGAATGAGTTCATTACAGTACCTTGAAGTGGTGTTTTGTTTTCTTTCGCTAACGGAGCTCACGAGATTTTCTTGTTAAGTTTTGTGTTGTGAAGTTTTCAAGTTTTGGGTAAAGATTTGATGGATATGGAACAAGGAGTGGCAAGAGCCTAAGCTTGGGGATGCCCATGGCACCCCAAGGTAAAATACAAGGACACCAAAAAGCCTAAGCTTGGGGATGCCCCGGAAGGCATCCCCTCTTTTGTTTTTGTTCACCGGTAACTTTACTTGGAGCTATATTTTTATTCGCCACATGATATGTGTTTTGCTTGGAGCGTCTTGTATGATTTGAGACTTTGCTTTTTAGTTTACCACAACCATCCTTGCTGTACACACCTTTTGAGAGAGACACACATGAATTAGAATTTATTAGAATACTCTATGTGCTTCACTTATATCTTTTGAGCTATATAGTTTTTGCTCTAGTGCTCCACTTATATCTTTTAGAGCACGGTAGTGGTTCTATTTTATAGAAATAATTGATCTCTCATGCTTCAATTATATTATTTTGATAGTCCTTTAGAACAACATGGCAATTTTCTTTTAGGCATAATAAAAACTTTCATATAAGTGCATCGAATACTAAGAGAAGTTTGATACTTGATGATTGTTTTGAGATATGGAGATGGTGATATTAGAGTCATGCTAGTTGAGTAGTTGTGAATTTGAGAAATACTTGTGTTGAAGTTTGTGATTCCCGTAGCATGCACGTATGGTGAACCGTTATGTGATGAAGTCGGAGCATGATTTATTTATTGATTGCCTTCCTTATGAGTGGCGGCCGGGGACGAGCGATGGTCTTTTCCTACCAATCTATCCCCCTAGGAGCATCCGCATAGTACTTTGTTTCGATAACTAATAGATTTTTGCAATAAGTATGTGAGTTCTTTATGAATAATGTTGAGTCCATGGATTATACACACCCTCACCCTTCCACATTTGCTAGCCTCTCTAGTACCGCGCAACTTTCACCGGTACCATAAACCCACCATATACCTTCCTCAAAACAGCCACCATACCTACCTGTCGGGGGTTGGGTGCGACATATGCCAATGGATGGCTTATCATGGTGGGGGCGAGTAGAACGTCGCCGGTGTCTGGAAACGGGATGAGGCGTAGACATGTACGCCGACGAACTTTACCCAGGTTTGGGGCTTTCCTAGGAGATAACACCCTAGTCCTGCTCTGCGGGGTCTCCGCATGATCACTAAGGCGAAAGTGAGTATAATGGTGCTCCTGGAGCTGTATCTACGGACAGGAGGAGGCTAGGCCAGCTCTCTTCCTTCTCTAAGGTCTGGTTTTGTTCTAATGGGTCCGAACCGTTTGCATGGGTGCCCCGGGGGGTTTATATAGGCCTACCCCCGGGGGTACAATGGTAAACCGACTGGGCGCAGGGCCCAACTGTCAGTCTCTCCGCCCGCCAGCTTCTTTGCTGACTGCTGGGGCCCGCCGACTGGTCTGGTACGGAGCCGACAGGCCGTACCCGCCGCTTGCGGGTCTTGCCGGCTGCCGATTACTGTAGCCGTTCCTCTAATGATGCAGGCTTGGTCATGGGGTCGTGGCTACAGCCCTGCTACCTGGCGGGCGATTACTGTAGCCACTCCCCGTCTCGTCTGGTTAATGGCGCGTGGGACCCGTGGGAGGGGCAGGCCGACTTCCGGGGGCCGGCTCCCTTCGGGTCCGGCTGGTGGCGCTCTTGCCGTCTTCTGGATTCTCGCTGACCGGTAGGGCCCATCGTCCGTAGACCGTACCGACAGGACGTCGTGGGTGCAGGACTCCGCCTACTGTTGCTGATGTCAGGGATGGCACGGCAACAGTGCCTCGCCGGACGGAGATCTCCGCTGGTACGGCGCACTGTGGCCTAGCCATCCCATAAAAAGGGGAGGGAGTGGGCTTTATTGTGGCCACTCCCGTCCCATCCCCCCTATGAGGGCATGGGCTTTGTTGGTGTGGTGGGCCGACTCCCCGTGGCCGGCTTCTCTGGGAGCCGCATGGCGGGAGTCGGCCCGTCTTGACCTCGCCTCCAGGACTCGGCCGCATGCGGGCAGTCGGCTGTTCCTTTAGCCGGCCTCTGGAAGGCGGCTCTCCATCCTGGTGTCTTGAGGGGCGCAGTCAGCCCCGATGTCTTGAAAGGTTCTGGGCCTCGGGTTAGCCTACCCGTGGTCCATTACTCCGACAGTAGTCCCCGAAACTGGTGAGGCGTCGCGGACGATCAGTCGAGGAGCCTCAGCAGTTTCTTTCTCCGAGTGCTTGAGGTGAGACCTCGTTTGACTTCTGCCGGGCCGACTGGTAGGAGTCGGAGTCGCCTGACCTTGACTAGTCCAGAAATGCTTTCGAATTCCCTGGCGGGAACTCGGTAGCGTATGAGCTAAGCTTCCCGACCTCCACCCACTCTGTGCCCGCCATGTGGCAACCAATGGCCGGGCCAGCCCGCCTATCCCTCCGCGAGATGGGACATGTCTGCAGGTGGGCCCCGCCACTACCATGCCTCAGCGCGCGAGTGGATCTGCTGCGGCTGTGGGGGGCGGTTGAGGTTCCCACAGAATTACCGTGCGCAGTAACTTTGCATGAAAGACGTGGGGGCGTGGAGTAGTGGGCGCAGTAAATCCCACTACTGCCCCCTCGGCTTCGCAGCCCACTGGGCTATAAGTAGGGGGAGGAGGGAAGCGGTGGAGCACGCGCGTACCACCTCCCCATTGCTTCTTCTCCTTCTTCTCCCTCTCCGTTCCTCGAGCCTCGTTGAACGTCGCAGCGGTCCGCTCACGATGAGCTTTTCCTCCGCCGTTACGCCCCCGGCGGCGCACTCCGGCACCTGGGATGGTTCGGAGGTCCACGAGGATCACATCGACTTCCTCCGCAAGACGCGTCGACTGCCCGACGAGGACCTCGTGAGGGTCCGCCTCGCGCGGAGAGGAGAGATCTCGCCGGCGCCGCAGGAGGGCGAGCGGGTCGTCTTCCACTCGCACTGCCTGCGCGGCCTGGGCCTGCCGGCGAGCAACTTCTTCTGCTCCTTCCTTGAGTTCTACGGACTCTAGCCTCACCACCTCACCCCCAACATGATGGTGTTGCTGTCCGCCTTCGTCACCCTGTGCAAGGGCTTCATCGGCGTTCTCCCCACCATGGAGCTCTGGGGGGAGTTCTTCTTCTCCAAGCTCGGCACCCAGGCCGCGGGCCTGCCGGCTCAGTGCGGCACGTTCATCGCCGTGCGGAGGTCGGGGGCCGACAACCCGTTTCCCTCCATCAAGCTGATCAAGTCGGTGAAGATGTGGCAGCGGTCGTACTTCTACGTGAAGAACGTCTCTGCGGAGGGCGACTGGATCAACCTGCCGGCCTTCATAGCCGGCCCGCCGGCTGGGAGGCAACCCAACTGGTCGTACCGGGCCCAGACATTGATGCAAGCGGGAGCCGGTGCCGTTGCGCGGCTTCGAGTACTGGCGCAGTCGGAGGGCCTGACCGGGCCGGACTTGCTGGCCGCCTTCATGGCCCGCCGAGTGCTCCCTCTTCAAAGTCGCCCCCACATGATCTGCCAGATGAGCGGGCACCGGGACCCGAGTCGGATGTGCACCAAGGAGATGCCTTGCGAGGAGGTGGCCTATATGGTGAATTATCTGGCGAGCTGCGACCTCCGAGAAGAGTGGCAATTCGGCAAGGAGCCGTATTCACGTGCCGCCCCTCCGCCTCTGATGAGTCATTTTCTTTTTCTCTTTCTCTCTGACTTCTTCATTGCCGAGTCCATTTTGTCCGATCGGACCAGCCGGCTTTGGTTAGAACCCCCTCCTCCAGCCAGCAGCCGGCACCGCGGGGCCGGACCGCGAATTCCTCCCCGACCGGGCGGAGAGTGATGTTGATGACCCCGACCTGAGGGCGGCGGCCCTGGAGGACGACGCCGAGGGAGGAGGCGGTGCAACGGGCGGCCCGAGACTTGGGGCCAGTCTCGAGGACTGGCCCGATGATGACGAGGAGGTCGTCCCACGCCACCAGCCAGGAGCCGGCCAGTCGGGCGCGGGCTCGTCAGCTCCGCCGGACGCACAAGGCGGCGGCAAGAAGCGCAGGGCCAGGGCGAGCCTGTTTGGCAGCCGGCCGGAGAAGCCCAAGGGCTCAGCGGCGGCGACCAAGCGGGACGAGGCGGCCGCAAAGGCCAACCGCTTTCGCAAGGTGGTGAAGACGCCGCAGCTCATTTCACCGTAAGCACCACCTCCCCTCGTATCTTCGTATTTCTTTATTGTGTCTGTCTGAAATTTCTTTACTTTGTTTTCCGGCTTTAGGGCCCCTCTCTCTCTTGAGAAGTCGGCCGCCGGCTCCGTCGTGAAGTCGGTGGAGACCTCCTCCACCACCCGGCGGGTTGACCCCGCCGCCGACCTCCGGGAGGCGACGGAGCAGAACGCGCGGGAGGTGCGTGAGGAGCGGGAAGCCGCCCGCCTGAAGAAGGCGAAAGCCAACAAGGTGGAGGCCGCCTCTCTGAAGAAGCTGGCGGAAACCGAGGCCGTCAATGCGGAGAAGAAGCGCATGGAAGAAGCCGCGCGCCACCAGTCAACAGTGTTTGTTGTCCCCTTGAACTCCGCACCGCCGCCACCGGAGTTCTCGACGCAGACTGGGGAAGCCGGCAATGAGAACCCGGTCATGGAGAGGGACGCCGACGTCACCGCTATGCCGGAGGTCATTGTGCCGCCACCGCCACCCTCCGGACGCACGCCAGGCGGACAACCGGCGGATCCGCCAGTGCCGCCAACTGGAGGCGCGGCGGCGACGGGCCTGGCCCTCGAGGTCGGTACGCTGACGCACCGCTGTCTCGCGAAGGCGGCCTCAGCGCCGCGTCCTCTAGATACAGGCGCTGCGAGCTCCTCGATCCCGGACACCGAGGTGTCAAGCGCCGCGCCCACCGGGTGCGTGCGGGGAGGCGGGACGAGCCCATTGAACCAGGCGCTCTTGGAAGTCCAAGCCAAGCTCCGGGCCGAGGGCGACGCCATGAAGGAGTGCACCAAGGCATACCTGGCGTCACGAACAGCCATCCGGGTACGCATCCTTTCTTTGCTTTGCTTCCTTGTTTTTTTTCTTTGTGGGGGCGCGCCAGCGCACCCACTGGGTGTAGTCCCCGAGTTTCGGGCCGGCTGCTGAGCAGGCGGCTCGGAACTCTAATCGGCGAGTTCCAAGTACCAATGCTTTTTTCTTAAAATTTGATGCAGGATTACCATAATCTTCGCGTGACCTCCTTCAACGCCAATGTTGAGGAGCTGGCCAAGCGGACCGCCGACTTGTCGGACAGCTGGGGTGAGTTTTCTTCTTTCTCTGCAGGGGCGCGCTGGCGCACCCGCGGGTTGTAGTCCCCGAGATTCGGGCCGACTGCTGAGCAGTTGGGCCGGATCTGCCCGGCGACCCTTCTTCTTTGCTGACGACTGACATCCCTCCCCCTCTTTTTTCAGAGGCCAACACCGCCCTTCAGTAGCAGCTGGGCGAAGTCAAAACCGTGCTCCGCATTAGGGAGGAGGAGTGCGGCCGGCTGGCTACACAGCTGACGGAGCAGAAGGAGCTGCTCTAGAGGGTCCAGAAGGAGGCGGAGGACAAGGAGACCGCCCTTCTTGCTGAATTTGCATCTGAGCGCTCCTCCTGGACCGACAAGGAGGCGAAACTGGTCTCCAGCTTCCAGGCGATCGAAGATCTTGTCGATGGTGAGCTTCCATTTGTTTCCTGTCACGTTGATTTTCAACCTCACTCTGAAATTCCTTGAACTTTTCAAAGGTTTCAGACTTGTGTTTCATTAAGTAGATATACCCATACCTACTTAAATCATCAGTGAGGGTGAGAACATAACGATAGCCACCGCGAGCCTCAACACTCATTGGACCGCACACATTAGTATGTATGATTTCCAATAAGTCGGTTGCTCGCTCCATTGTTCCTGAGAACGGAGTCTTGGTCATTTTACCCATAAGGCATGGTTCGCATGTGTCAAATGATTCATAATCAAGAGACTCTAAAAGTCCATCTGCATGGAGCTTCTTCATGCGTTTGACACCTATGTGACCAAGGCGGCAGTGCCACAAGTATGTGGGACTATCATTACCAACCTTACTTCTTTTGGTACTCACATTATGAACATGTGTAGCATCACGTTCGAGATTCATAAAGAATAAACCATTCACCATAGGAGCATGACCATAAAACATATCTCTCATAAAAATGGAACAACCATTATTCTCAGATTTAAAAGAGTAGCCATCTCGAATTAAACGAGATCCTGATACAATGTTCATGCTCAAAGCTGGCACTAAATAACAATTATTAAGGTTTAAAACTAATCCCGAAGGGAGATGCAGAGGCAGCGTGCCGACGGCGATCACATTGACCTTGGAACCATTCCCGACGCGCATCGTCACCTCGTCCTTTGCTAGTTTCAGCTTATTCCGCAGCCCCTGCTTTGAGTTACAAATGTGAGCAACTGCACCGGTATCAAATACCCAGGAGCTACTACGGGCACTAGTAAGGTACACATCAATTATATGTATATCACATATACCTTTTGTTTTGCCGGCCTTCTTATCCGCTAAGTACTTAGGGCAGTTCCGCTTCCAGTGACCGCTTCCCTTGCAATAAAAGCACTCAGTCTCGGGCTTGGGTCCATTCTTTGGCTTCTTCCCGGCAGCTTGCTTGCCAGGCGCGGCAACCTCCTTGCCGTCCTTCTTGAAGTTCTTTTTACCCTTGCCTTTCTTGAACTTAGTGGTTTTATTGACCATCAACACTTGATGCTCCTTCTTGACTTCTACCTCCGCTGATTTCAGCATTGCGAACAACTCAGGAATGGTCTTTTGCATCCCCTGCATGTTGAAGTTCATCACAAAGCTCTTGTAGCTTGGTGGAAGCGACTGGAGGATTCTGTCAATGACCGCATCATCCGGGAGATTAACTCCCAGCTGAGACAAGCGGTTATGCAACTCAGACATAGTGAGTATGTGTTCACTGACAGAACTATTTTCCTCCATCTTACAGCTGAAGAACTTATCGGAGACTTCATATCTCTCGATCCGGGCATGAGCTTGAAAAACCATTTTCAGCTCTTCGAACATCTCATATGCTCCATGTCTCTCAAAACGCTTTTGGAGCCCCGGCTCTAAGCTGTAAAGCATGCCGCACTGAACAAGGGAGTAGTCGTCAACACGTGTCTGCCAAGCGTTCATAACGTCTTGGTTCCGTGGGACAGGAGGATCACCTAGCGGTGCTTGTAGGACATAATCTTTCTTGGCAGCTATGAGGATGATCCTCAGGTTCCGGACCCAGTCCGTATAGTTGCTGCCATCGTCTTTCAGCTTGGTTTTCTCTAGGAACGCGTTGAAGTTGAGGACTACGTTGGCCATTTGATCTACAAGACATATTGCAAAGATTTTAGACTAAGTTCATGATAATTAAGTTCATCTAATCAAATTATTAATGAACTCCCACTTAGATTAGACATCCCTCTAGTCATCTAAGTATTACATGATCCGAGTTGACTAGGCCGTGTCCGATCATCACGTGAGACAGACTAGTCAACATCGGTGAACATCTTCATGTTGATCGTATCTTCTATACGACTCATGCTCGACCTTTCGGTCTTCTGTGTTCCGAGGCCATGTCTGTACATGCTAGGCTCGTCAAGTCAACCTAAGTGTTTGCATGTGTAAATCTGTCTTACACCCGTTGTATGTGAACGTCTGAATAAAACACCCGATCATCACGTGATGTTTTGAAACAGCGAATTGTCGCAACGGTGCACAGTTAGGGGGAACACTTCTTGAAATTAGTATGAGGGATCATCTTATTTACTACCGTCGTTCTAAGTAAACAAGATGCAAAACATGATAAACATCACATGCAATCAATTAATAAACGTGACATGATATGGCCAATATCACATAGCTCCTTTGATCTCCATCTTGGGGCTCCATGATCATCTTGTCACCGGCTTGACACCATGATCTCCATCATCGTGTCTCCATGAAGTTGCTCGCCAACTATTACTTCTACTACTATGGCTAACGCGTTTAGCAATAAAGTAAAGTAATTTACATGGCGTTCCTCGATGACACGCATGTCATATAAAAGAATAAAGACAACTCCTATGGCTCCTGCCGGTTGTCATACTCATCGACATGCAAGTCGTGATTCCTATTACAATAGCATGAACATCTCATACATCACATATAGATCAATCATCATTCATCACAACTTTGGCCATATCATATCACAAACCACTTGCTGCAAAAACAAGTTAGACATCCTCTAATTGTTGTTGCAAGTTTTACGTGGCTGAATTAGGGTTCTAGCAAGAACGTCTTCTTACCTACGTTAAAGCCACAACGTGATTTGTCAACTTCTATTTACCCTTCATAAGGACCCTGTTCATCGAATCCGCTCCAACTAAAATGGGAGAGACAGACACCCGCCAGCCACCTTATGCAACTAGTGCATGTTAGTCGGTGGAACCGGTCTCACGTAAGCGTACGTGTAAGGTTGGTCCGGGCCGCTTCATCCCACAATACCGCTGAAGCAAGAAAAGACTAGTAACGGCAAGAAAGTTGACAAATCTACGCCCACAACTCATTGTGTTCTACTCGCGCAAGAAGAACTACGCATAGACCTAGCTCATGATGCCACTGTTGGGGAACGTTGCAGAAAACAAAAATTTTCCTACTCGTTTCACCAAGATCATCTAGGAGTTCATCTAGCAACGAGTCATCGGATGCATCTACATACCTTTGTAGATGGCGCACGGAAGTGTTCAAAAGAACGGTGATGATGTAGTCGTACTCGACGTGATCCAAATCATCGATGACCAGCGCCGAACGGACGGCACCTCCGCGTTCAACACACGTACGGGACGGGAGACGTCTCCTCCTTCTTGATCCAGCAAGGGAGAATGAGAGGTTGATGAAGATCCAGCAGCACGACGGCGTGGTGGTGGATGCAGGGTGTCACAGAAGCAGGGCTTCGCCAAGACTACGAGGGAGAGACGTAACGGGGGGGATGGAGGCGCCAGGGGCTGGTGTGAAATCCCTCCTCTTCCCCCCACTATATATAGGGGTGCCAAGGGGGGGGGGGCGCCGGCCCTAGTAGATGAGATCTACTAGGGGGGGCGGCGGCCAAGGGGAGGTTTCCCTCCCCCCCAAGGCACCTAGGGGTGCCTTCCACCACATGGACTCTTCCATGGTGGAAACCCTAGGCGCATGGGCCTATAGGGGCTGGCGCCCCAGCCCACTATGGGCTGGGTTCCTTCCTATTTCAGCCCATGGGGCCCTCCGGGATAGGTGGCCCCACTCGGTGGGCCCACGGGACCCCTCCGGTGGTCCCGGTACAATACCGATAACCCCGAAACTTGTCCCGATGGCCGAAACAGCACTTCCTATATATAATTCTTTACCTCCGGACCATTCCGGAACTCCTCGTGACGTCCGGGATCTCATCCGGGACTCCGAACAACATTCGGGTTACTGCATATACATATCTTCACAACCCTAGCGTCACCGAACCTTAAGTGTGTAGACCCTACGGGTTCGGGAGACAAGCAGACATGACCGAGACGACTCTCCAGTCAATAACCAACAGCGGGATCTGGATACCCATGTTGGCTCCCACATGCTCCACGATGATCTCATCGGATGAACCACAATGTCGAGGATTCAATCAACCCCGTACGCAATTCCCTTTGTCTATCGATATGTTACTTGCCCGAGATTCGATCGTCGGTATCCCAATACCTCGTTCAATCTCGTTACCGGCAAGTCACTTTACTCGTACCGTAATGCATGATCCCGTTACCAGACACTTGGTCACTTTGAGCTCATTATGATGATGCATTACCGAGTGGGCCCAGCGATACCTCTCCGTCATACGGAGTGACAAATCCCAGTCTTGATCCATGTCACCCAACAGACACTTTCGGAGATACTCGTAGTCTACCTTTATAGTCACCCAGTTACGTTGTGACGTTTGGTATACCCAAAGCACTCCTACGGTATCCGGGAGTTATACGATCTCATGGTCTAAGGAAAAGATACTTTGACATTGGAAAACTCTAGCAAACGAACTATACGATCTTGTGCTATGTTTAGGATTGGGTCTAGTCCATCACATCATTCTCCTAATGATGTGATCTCGTTATCAATGACATCCAATGTCCATAGTCAGGAAACCATGACTATCTGTTGATCAACGAGCTAGTCAACTAGAGGCTTACTAGGGACATGTTGGTGTCTGTTATTCACACATGTATTACGATTTCCGGATAACACAATTATAGCATGAATAAAGACAATTATCATGAACAAGGAAATATAATAATAATGCTTTTATTATTGCCTCTAGGGCATATTTCCAACAAATTCTTCAATTAGGCATCTACCATCTTTAGGAATTTCTTTATTTTTATTAATTATCAAACTTTTAGGCACAAGATCGAAAAATTCATTTGTAATAAATGGTTCCTTAATGATAGCAAAAAGATTGGGATGAATACTTATAGATTTAAGATCAGCAGTTTCCTTACTAGATGATTCACCCTTATTTTTAGGAACATACATGAGCTTGGCAATTTTAGTAGGAGGACTAGGAGTATTCTTTACGGAAGAAAAAGCGGTTCCCAAATTTGTAATGATACCCTCAAGTTTATCAATTCTAGTAGAATCTAAGTTCATCTTCTCATTAACTATGGGTTCCTTTTCCTTAATATTTTTCAAAGTTATTCCTACCTTAGATCCATATTGAGTGATTTCATTGTGGATCTTTTTATCTAGATTTTCAATTGATTCAATAGTAGCAACTTTATTTTCAATAATTCCAAGTCTTTATATAACATGCTCTAAAGTTAACATGGTTCCATTAACCAAAAGAGGTGGTGAGCCAAATAAATCTAACATAGCATTATAAGAATCGAAAGTATGGCTACCCAAGAAGTTCCCTCCGGTAATGGTATCGAGGATATATCTATTCCAAGGATTAATACCTACATAAAAATTGCGGAGAAGAACTAAGGTAGATTGTTTCCTGGTAGATCTATTTTGAGCATTGCAAATCCTATACCAAGCATCTTTTAGATTTTCTCCCTCCCTTTGTTTAAAATTTAGAACTTCACTCTCGGGAGACAAAGGAGAAGATATGAGACTAGCCATGACGACAAGCAAACAAACTAGCACACGAGCAAACAAAAAAGGCAAACAGAGAGGGAGGATAGAGAGAGAGAGAGAGGGCGAATAAAACGGCAAGGGTGAATTGGGGGGGAGAGGAAAATGAGAGGCAAATGGCAAATAATGTAATGCGAGAGATAGGGATTGTGATGGGTACTTGGTATATTGACTTTTTGCGTAGACTCCCTGGCAACGGCGCCAGAAATCCTTCTTGCTACGTCTTGAGCTTGCGTTGGTTTTCCCCGAAGAGGAAGGGATGATGCGGCAGAGTAGCGTAAGTATTTCCCTCAGTTTTTGAGAACCAAGGTATCAATCCAGTAGGAGCCCACGCCCAAGTCCCTCGTACCTGCACAAAGCGATAGCTACTCGCAACCAACGCGATTAGGGGTTGTCAAGCCCTTCACGGCCACTTACGAGAGTGAGATCTGATAGATATAATATTTTTGGTATTTTTGATATAAAGATGCAAAGTAAAAGGTAAAAGCAAATTAAATAGCATAACAATATAAAAGTGATGGAGATTGATATGATGAGAATAGACCCGGGGGCCATAGGTTTCACTAGTGGCTTCTCTCAAGAGCATAAGTATTCTACGGTGGGTGAACAAATTACTGTTGAGTAATTGATAGAATTGAGCATAATTATGAGAATATCTAGGCATGATCATGTATATAGGCATCACGTCCGTGACAAGTAGATCGAAATGATTCTGCATCTACTACTATTACTCCACTCATCGACCGCTATCCAGCATGCATCTAGAGTATTAAGTTAAAAACAGAGTAACGCCTTAAGCAAGATGACATGATGTAGAGAGATAAATTCATGCAATATGAAATAAACCCCATCTTGTTATCCTCGATGGCAACGATACAATACGTGCCTTGCTGCCCCTTCTGCCACTGGGTAAGGACACTGCAAGATCGAACCCAAAGCTAAGCACTTCTCCATGGCAAGAACTACCAATCTAGTTGGCCAAACCAAACGGATAATTCGAAGAGACTTGCAAAGATAACCAATCATGCATAAAAGAATTCAGAGAAGATTCAAATATTATTCATAGATTGACTTGATCATAAACCCACAATTCATCGATCTCAACAAACACATCGCAAAAAGAAGATTACATCGAATAGATCTCCACAAGAGAGGGGGAGAACTTTGTATTGAGATTCAAAGAGAGAGAAGAAGCCATCTAGCTACTAACTATGGACCCGAAGGTCTGAGGTAAACTACTCACACTTCATCGGATGGGCTAGGATGATGTAGAAACCCTCCGTGATGACGGCCCTCTTCCGACGGAGCTCCGGAACAGGCCCCAAGATGGGATCTCGTGGATACAGAAAGTTGCAGCGGTCGAATTAGGTTTTTGGCTCATGTTTTGATCGTTTGGGGGTACGTGTGTATATATAGGAGGAAGGAGTACGTCGGTGGAGTACCGAGGGGCCCATGAGGCAGGGGGGGCGTGCCCTAGGGGGGGCGCCCCCCACCCTCGTGACCACCTCTTTGATCCCTTGCAGTAGGGTCCAAGTCTCCTGGAGCACGTTCGGTGAGAAAATCGCGTTTCCGAAGATTTTATTCCGTTTGGACTCCGTTTGATATTCTGTTTATCCGAACACTGAAATAGGCAAAAAACAACAATTCTGGGCTGGGCCTCCGGTTAATAGGTTAGTCCCAAAAATAATATGAAAGTGGAAAATAAAGCCCAATATAGTCCAAAATAGTAGATAATATAGCATGGAGCAATCAAAAATTATAGATACGTTGGAGACGTATCATTCATCGAGCTAGGCCATGAGATCGTTGAGCGAGTGAACTAGGGAGAGTGTTCTTCATGCACACCCCAGAGTTCAAACCTCAAGGGATAGCCGGAACCCACAACCCGACATTTGACGCGCTAGGTAGGGGTGTGCCGAAGCTTCGTCTCTCTGCCTGCTTCGTCCTGCTCCCATGGCAGGCGCCAGTCCTCCAACAGGGTCGACGGGCGCACGAGGAGGCAGCGAGGGCCTCCGGGCACTCACCCCCGCCTTGTGGCAAGTGCGGTGTCCGCACAAGTTCAAGCCAGAGATGCCACCTCGCTATGACAGCACGGCGGATCCAGCGGCCTTCCTGCTGGCGTACTGCTACCTCTTGAGTACTGCGTTGGTTTCCCCTTGAAGAGGAAAGGGTGATGCAGCAAAGTAGCGTAAGTATTTCCCTTAGTTGTTGAGAACCAAGGTATCAATCCAGTAGGAGGCCACACGCAAGTCCCTCGTACCTACACAAACAAATAAGAACCTCGCAACCAATGCAATAAAGGGGTTGTCAATCCCTTCACGGTCACTTACGACAGTGAGATATGATAGAGATGATAAGATAATATTTTTGGTATTTTTATGATATAGATAGGGAAATAAAGATTGCAAAGTAAAATAGATTGGAAACTTATATGATAAAAGATAGACCCGGGGGCCATAGGTTTCACTAGTGGCTTCTCTCAAGATAGCATAAGTATTACGGTGGGTGAACAAATTACTGTCGAGCAATTGATAGAAAAGCGAATAATTATGAGAATATCTAAGCATGATCATTGATACGTCTCCAATGTATCTATAATTTTTGATTGTTCCATGCTATTATATTATCTATTTTGGATGTTAATGGGCTTATTTTTACACTTTTATATTATTTTTGGGACTAACCTATTAACCGGAGGCCCAACCCAAATTGATGTTTTTTTTGCCTATTTTAGTGTTTCGCCGAAATGGAATATCAAACGGAGTCCAAACGGAATGAAACCTTCGGGAGCGTTATTTTTGGAACAAACGTGATCCAGGAGACTTGGACTGGATGCAAAGAAACAATCGAGGAGGCCACGAGGCTAGGGGGGGGGCGGCGCCCACCCCCTGGGCACGCCCTCCACCCTCGTGTGCCCCTCATTGCTCCACCGACCTACTTCTTCCTCCTATATATATCCATATACCCCGCAAACATCCAGGAGCACCACAAAACTCTATTTCCACCGCCGCAACCTTCTGTACCCAAGAGATCCCATCTTGGGGCCTTTTCCAGAGCTCCCCCGGAGGGGGCATTGATCACGGAGGGCCTCTACATCAACTCCATGGCCTCTCCGATGATGTGTGAGTAGTTTACTTCAGACCTTCGGGTCCATAGCTAGTAGCTAGATGGCTTCTTCTCTCTCTTTGGATCTCAATACAAAGATCTCCTCGATTCTCTTGGAGATCTATTCAATGTAATCTTCTTTTGCGGTGTGTTTGTCGAGATCCGATGAATTGTGGGTTTATGATCAAGTTTATCTATGAAAAATATTTGAATCTTCTCTGAATTCTTTTATGTACAATTGGTTTATCTTTGCAAGTCTCTTCAAATTATCAGTTTGGTTTGGCCTACTAGATTGATCTTTCTTTCAATGGGAGAAGTGCTTAGCTTTGGGTTCAATCTCGCGGTGCTCGATCCCAGTGACAGAAAGGGAACCGACACGTATTGTATTGTTGCCATCGAGGATAAAAAGATGGGGTTTACATCATATTGCATGATTTTATCCCTCTACATCATGTAATCTTGCTTAAGGCATTACTCCGTTCTTATGAACTTAATGCTCTAGATGCATGCTGGATAGCGGTCGATGTGTGGAGTAATAGCAGTAGATGCAGAATCGTTTTGGTCTATTTGTCACGGACGTGATGCCTATATACATGATCATACCTAGATATTCTCATAATTATTCGCTTTTCTATCAATTGCTCGACAATAATTTGTTCACCCACCGTAATAGTTATGCTTTCTTGAGAGAAGCCACTAGTGAAACCTATGGCCCCCGGGTCTATTCTCCATCATATAAGTTTCCATCTACTTTATTTTGCAATCTTTACTTTCAATATATATCATAAAAATACCAAAAATACTTATCTTATCATTAGCATCTCTATCAGATCTCACTCTTGCAAGTGGCGGTGAAGGGATTGAAAACCCTTTTATCGCGTTGGTTGCGAGGTTCTTATTTGTGTGTGTAGGTACGAGGTGACTCGCGCGTGGTCTCCTACTGGATTGATACCTTGGTTCTCAAAAACTGAAGGAAATACTTACACTGCTCTACTGCATCACCCTTTCCTCTTCAAGGGAAAACCAACGCAGTGCTCAAGAGGTAGCAAGAAGGATTTCTGGCGCCATTGCCGGGGAGATCTACGCCAAGTCAAGACATACCAAGTACCCATCACAACTCTTATCCTCCGCATTACATTATTTGCCATTTGCCTCTCGTTTTCCTCTCCCCCACTTCACCCTTGCCGTTTTATTCGCCCTCTTTTCCTTTCGCTCTATCTTTCCGTTCGCCTCTTTTTCCTTCCTGCCTTCTATGTGCTCATTCTTTTTGCAATCTGTTGCCATCATGTCTGAAAATGGGGAGGTTATCGTTGATAAGGATAATAATATGGAAAATTTTGATGCTATTGATGATCCTCTTGAAAATCCTACTACTTTACACACTAAAAAGTTTCGGATTGGTAGCGGTAATATTATTGGGAAGGGAGTTATTCAAGATTTCTTTACCTGTGCCGGTGCTTTGCCCACCATGACTGGATCTATCCTTCATAAAACTAGTAGTCTCGCAGATGCTATATCTTCGCTCATAGTTGAACTCGAAAGACAATTTTTGCATATGCATCCTTCCATACAAAGGGTTTTCCTAGAATTTTCTAATATTGAGCATTCTTCTGTTAAGCGAGCAGCAACCATATTTTTAGCTCATGAGTTCATATTTATAATAAAAGAAGCCAATGAAATTTTTGCGCATTATAGGGTGGATGCTGGCCGTCCTCCCATAGAAGCGATCCTTTTCTATCAAGAAGACATTATGCGTTTATGATCTTTATATCATGTTGCTTTTAATGAAAACCTTAGAAAAAAGGTTCCTATCGATGCTCTTGTTAATAGGATCTCTGAACTTAATGATAATTTTTCCATCCAGAACAATGGGCTAGGTTTTTCCCTTGAACAAAGGCTCATGACTTTTTGCCAAAAGAATGCTTATAATGATGAATTGATTGTGCCATTAAATTTAGCCCGAGCTTGATTTTGGGGACTTTTGTCCCATTAAATTTAGCCCTTTTGATTACTTTTGCTTGCCACAAAGAAAGCTTGCTGCTTAAGTAGGGAGTATGAGATGAGCTTTCGCGATCTACCTTATCATTATCATGGCAATACCTAGATTTATACTCGCTTTTATGCCTAGCTAGGGGCGTTAAACGATAGCGCTTGTTGGGAGGCAACCCAATTTTATTTTTATTCCTTGCCTTTTGCTCCTGTTTAGTAATAAAAAATTTATCTATCCTCTGTTTTGGTTGTGTTTTTTGTGTTTAATTAGTGTTTGTGCCAAGTAGAACCGTTGGGAAGACTTGGGGGAAGTCTTTTTGATCTTGCTGGAAAAAACAGAAACTTTAGCGCTCAGGAGAATTGCTGCCATTTTTTATTGGAGAGTGCTATTTAGTTAATTCTTTTTGCAGATGATTAATAGATAAATTCCTCACATACATAAATTTATTTTAGAATTTTTGGGGTTCCATAAGTTTGCGTTAGTTACAGATTACTACAGACTGTTCTGTTCTTGACAGATTCTGTTTTTCATGTGTTGTTTGCTTATTTTGATGAATCTATGGCTAGTAAAAGAGTTTATAAACCATAGAGAAGTTGGAATACAGTAGGTTTAACACCAATATAAATAAAGAATGAGTTCATTACAGTACCTTGAAGTGGTGTTTTGTTTTCTTTCGCTAACGGAGCTCACGAGATTTTCTTGTTAAGTTTTGTGTTGTGAAGTTTTCAAGTTTTGGGTAAAGATTTGATGGATATGGAACAAGGAGTGGCAAGAGCCTAAGCTTGGGGATGCCCATGGCACCCCAAGGTAAAATACAAGGACACCAAAAAGCCTAAGCTTGGGGATGCCCCGGAAGGCATCCCCTCTTTTGTTTTTGTTCACCGGTAACTTTACTTGGAGCTATACACATGATATGTGTTTTGCTTGGAGCGTCTTGTATGATTTGAGTCTTTGCTTTTTAGTTTACCACAACCATCCTTGCTGTACACACCTTTTGAGAGAGACACACATGAATTAGAATTTATTAGAATACTCTATGTGCTTCACTTATATCTTTTGAGCTATATAGTTTTTGCTCTAGTGCTCCACTTATATCTTTTAGAGCACGACAGTGGTTCTATTTTATAGAAATAATTGATCTCTCATGCTTCAATTATATTATTTTGATAGTCCTTTAGAACAACATGGCAATTTGCTTTTAGGCATAATAAAAACTTTCATATAAGTGCATCGAATACTAAGAGAAGTTTGATACTTGATGATTGTTTTGAGATATGGAGATGGTGATATTAGAGTCATGCTAGTTGAGTAGTTGTGAATTTGAGAAATACTTGTGTTGAAGTTTGTGATTCCCGTAGCATGCACGTATGGTGAACCGTTATGTGATGAAGTCGGAGCATGATTTATTTATTGATTGCCTTCCTTATGAGTGGCGGCCGGGGACGAGCGATGGTCTTTTCCTACCAATCTATCCCCCTAGGAGCATCCGCATAGTACTTTGTTTCGATAACTAATAGATTTTTGCAATAAGTATGTGAGTTCTTTATGAATAATGTTGAGTCCATGGATTATACACACCCTCACCCTTCCACATTTGCTAGCCTCTCTAGTACCGCGCAACTTTCACCGGTACCATAAACCCACCATATACCTTCCTCAAAACAGCCACCATACCTACCTGTCGGGGGTTGGGTGCGACATATGCCAATGGATGGCTTATCATGGTGGGGGCGAGTAGAACGTCGCCGGTGTCTGGAAACGGGATGAGGCGTAGACATGTACGCCGACGAACTTTACCCAGGTTTGGGGCTTTCCTAGGAGATAACACCCTAGTCCTGCTCTGTGGGGTCTCCGCATGATCACTAAGGCGAAAGTGAGTATAATGGTGCTCCTCGAGCTATATCTATGGACAGGAGGAGGCTAGGCCAGCTCTCTTCCTTCTCTAAGGTCTGGTTTTGTTCTAATGGGTCCGAACCGTTTGCATGGGTGCCCCGGGGGGTTTATATAGGCCTACCCCCGGGGGTACAATGGTAAACCGACTGGGCGCAGGGCCCAACTGTCAGTCTCTCCGCCCGCCAGCTTCTTTGCTGACTGCTGGGGCCCACCGACTGGTCTGGTACGGAGCCGACAGGCCGTACCCGCCGCTTGCGGGTCTTGCCGGCTGCCGATTACTGTAGCCGTTCCTCTAATGATGCAGGCTTGGTCATGGGGTCGTGGCTACAGCCCTGCTACCTGGCGGGCGATTACTGTAGCCACTCCCCGTCTCGTCTGGTTAATGGCGCGTGGGACCCGTGGGAGGGGCAGGCCGACTTCCGGGGGCCGGCTCCCTTCGGGTCCGGCTGGTGGCGCTCTTGCCGTCTTCTGGATTCTCGCTGACCGGTAGGGCCCATCGTCCGTAGACCGTACCGACAGGACGTCGTGGGTGCAGGACTCCGCCTACTGTTGCTGATGTCAGGGATGGCACGGCAACAGTGCCTCGCCGGACGGAGATCTCCGCTGGTACGGCGCACTGTGGCCTAGCCATCCCATAAAAAGGGGAGGGAGTGGGCTTTATTGTGGCCACTCCCGTCCCATCCCCCCTATGAGGGCATGGGCTTTGTTGGTGTGGTGGGCCGACTCCCCGTGGCCGGCTTCTCTGGGAGCCGCATGGCGGGAGTCGGCCCGTCTTGACCTCGCCTCCAGGACTCGGTCGCATGCGGGCAGTCGGCTGTTCCTTTAGCCGGCCTCTGGAAGGCGGCTCTCCATCCTGGTGTCTTGAGGGGCGCAGTCAGCCCCGATGTCTTGAAAGGTTCTGGGCCTCGGGTTAGCCTACCCGTGGTCCATTACTCCGACAGTAGTCCCCGAAACTGGTGAGGCATCGCGGACGATCAGCCGAGGAGCCTCAGCAGTTTCTTTCTCCGAGTGCTTGAGGTGAGATCTCGTTTGACTTCTGCCGGGCCGACTGGTAGGAGTCGGAGTCGCCTGACCTTGACTAGTCCAGAAATGCTTTCGAATTCCCTGGCGGGAACTCGGTAGCGTATGAGCTAAGCTTCCCGACCTCCACCCACTCTGTGCCCGCCATGTGGCAACCAATGGCCGGGCCAGCCCGCCTATCCCTCCGCGAGATGGGACATGTCTGCAGGTGGGCCCCGCCACTACCATGCCTCAGCGCGCGAGTGGATCTGCTGCGGCCGTGGGGGGCGGTTGAGGTTCCCACAGAATTACCGCGCGCAGTAACTTTGCATGAAAGACGTGGGGGCGTGGAGTAGTGGGCGCAGTAAATCCCACTACTGCCCCCTCGGCTTCGCAGCCCACTGGGCTATAAGTAGGGGGAGGAGGGAAGCGGTGGAGCACGCGCGTACCACCTCCCCATTGCTTCTTCTCCTTCTTCTCCCTCTCCGTTCCTCGAGCCTCGTTGAACGTCGCAGCGGTCCGCTCACGATGAGCTTTTCCTCCGCCGTTACGCCCCCGGCGGCGCACTCCGGCACCTGGGATGGTTCGGAGGTCCACGAGGATCACATCGACTTCCTCCGCAAGACGCGTCGACTGCCCGACGAGGACCTCGTGAGGGTCCGCCTCGCGCGGAGAGGAGAGATCTCGCCGGCGCCGCAGGAGGGCGAGCGGGTCGTCTTCCACTCGCACTGCCTGCGCGGCCTGGGCCTGCCGGCGAGCAACTTCTTCTGCTCCTTCCTTGAGTTCTACGGACTCTAGCCTCACCACCTCACCCCCAACATGATGGTGTTGCTATCCGCCTTCGTCACCCTGTGCAAGGGCTTCATCGGCGTTCTCCCCACCATGGAGCTCTGGGGGGAGTTCTTCTTCTCCAAGCTCGGCACCCAGGCCGCGGGCCTGCCGGCTCAGTGCGGCACGTTCATCGCCGTGCGGAGGTCGGGGGCCGACAACCCGTTTCCCTCCATCAAGCTGATCAAGTCGGTGAAGATGTGGCAGCGGTCGTACTTCTACGTGAAGAACGTCTCTGCGGAGGGCGACTGGATCAACCTGCCGGCCTTCATAGCCGGCCCGCCGGCTGGGAGGCAACCCAACTGGTCGTACCGGGCCCAGACATTGATGCAAGCGGGAGCCGGTGCCGTTGCGCGGCTTCGAGTACTGGCGCAGTCGGAGGGCCTGACCGGGCCGGACTTGCTGGCCGCCTTCATGGCCCGCCGAGTGCTCCCTCTTCAAAGTCGCCCCCACATGATCTGCCAGATGAGCGGGCACCGGGACCCGAGTCGGATGTGCACCAAGGAGATGCCTCGCGAGGAGGTGGCCTATATGGTGAATTATCTGGCGAGCTGCGACCTCCGAGAAGAGTGGCAATTCGGCAAGGAGCCGTATTCACGTGCCGCCCCTCCGCCTCTGATGAGTCATTTTCTTTTTCTCTTTCTCTCTGACTTCTTCGTTGCCGAGTCCGTTTTGTCCGATCGGACCAGCCGGCTTTGGTTAGAACCCCCTCCTCCAGCCAGCAGCCGGCACCGCGGGGCCGGACCGCGAATTCCTCCCCGACCGGGCGGAGAGTGATGTTGATGACCCCGACCTGAGGGCGGCGGCCCTGGAGGACGACGCCGAGGGAGGAGGCGGTGCAACGGGCGGCCCGAGACTTGGGGCCAGTCTCGAGGACTGGCCCGATGATGACGAGGAGGTCGTCCCACGCCACCAGCCAGGAGCCGGCCAGTCGGGCGCGGGCTCGTCAGCTCCGCCGAACGCACAAGGCGGCGGCAAGAAGCGCAGGGCCAGGGCGAGCCTGTTTGGCAGCCGGCCGGAGAAGCCCAAGGGCTCAGCGGCGGCGACCAAGCGGGACGAGGCGGCCGCAAAGGCCAACCGCTTTCGCAAGGTGGTGAAGACGCCGCAGCTCATTTCACCGTAAGCACCACCTCCCCTCGTATCTTCGTATTTCTTTATTGTGTCTGTCTGAAATTTCTTTACTTTGTTTTCCGGCTTTAGGGCCCCTCTCTCTCTTGAGAAGTCGGCCGCCGGCTCCGTCGTGAAGTCGGCGGAGACCTCCTCCACCACCCGGCGGGTTGACCCCGCCCCGACCTCCGGGAGGCGACGGAGCAGAACGCGCGGGAGGTGCGTGAGGAGCGGGAAGCCGCCCGCCTGAAGAAGGCGGAAGCCAACAAGGTGGAGGCCGCCTCTCTGAAGAAGCTGGCGGAAACCGAGGCCGTCGATGCGGAGAAGAAGCGCATGGAAGAAGCCGCGCGCCACCAGTCAATAGTGTTTGTTGTCCCCTTGAACTCCGCACCGCCGCCACCGGAGTTCTCGACGCAGACTGGGGAAGCCGGCAATGAGAACCCGGTCATGGAGAGGGACGCCGACGTCACCGCTATGCCGGAGGTCATTGTGCCGCCACCGCCACCCTCCGGACGCACGCCAGGCGGACAACCGGCGGATCCGCCAGTGCCGCCAACTGGAGGCGCGGCGGCGACGGGCCTGGCCCTCGAGGTCGGTATGCCGACGCACCGCTGTCTCGCGAAGGCGGCCTCAGCGCCGCGTCCTCTAGATACAGGCGCTGCGAGCTCCTCGATCCCGGACACCGAGGTGTCAAGCGCCGCGCCCACCGGGTGCGTGCGGGGAGGCGGGACGGGCCCGTTGAACCAGGCGCTCTTGGAAGTCCAAGCCAAGCTCCGGGCCGAGGGCGACGCCATGAAGGAGTGCACCAAGGCATACCTGGCGTCACGAACAGCCATCCGGGTACGCATCCTTTCTTTGCTTTGCTTCCTTGTTTTTTTTCTTTGTGGGGGCGCGCCAGCGCACCCACTGGGTGTAGTCCCCGAGTTTCGGGCCGGCTGCTGAGCAGGCGGCTCGGAACTCTAATCGGCGAGTTCCAAGTACCAATGCTTTTTTCTTAAAATTTGATGCAGGATTACCACAATCTTCGCGTGACCTCCTTCAACGCCAATGTTGAGGAGCTGGCCAAGCGGACCGCCGACTTGTCGGACAGCTGGGGTGAGTTTTCTTCTTTCTCTGCAGGGGCGCGCTGGCGCACCCGCGGGTTGTAGTCCCCGAGATTCGGGCCGACTGCTGAGCAGTTGGGCCGGATCTGCCCGGCGACCCTTCTTCTTTGCTGACGACTGACATCCCTCCCCCTCTTTTTTCAGAGGCCAACACCGCCCTTCAGTAGCAGCTGGGCGAAGTCAAAACCGTGCTCCGCATTAGGGAGGAGGAGTGCGGCCGGCTGGCTACGCAGCTGACGGAGCAGAAGGAGCTGCTCTAGAGGGTCCAAAAGGAGGCGGAGGACAAGGAGACCGCCCTTCTTGCTGAATTTGCATCTGAGCGCTCCTCCTGGACCGACAAGGAGGCGAAACTGGTCTCCAGCTTCCAGGCGATCGAAGATCTTATCGATGGTGAGCTTCCATTTGTTTCCTTTTCCGGGCTTTCGACTGCTAGTCGAGTCGGCCTTAAATTTTTAACTTTGTTTCTTTGCTCTTCTTCCTTAGCAGACTTCTTCCCCGGCCATTCTGACGCCGCCAATCAGGCCATCGAGGCTGATCGTGAAGCACGGAGGGCGGACGGCGCACAGGTCACCGCCGACGCCCCCCGAACTCTTAACAAGCAGATTCTGAGCATCGAGGCCCGTCTTCGGCCAGCCCACCGGATGCTGCGCCGGCTTCAACGTGTCGGCGCCCAGGCGATTGCCGCCCTGTGGCCGGACATGCAGGCGCCATGCACCCCCAGTCGGACTGCTGACTGGTTGGAGGTGGCAGCCGGCCGTCTTGAGGCCTGGAAGGGCTCTGCAGCCCGGGCTGGAGCCCGCCGGGCCTTGGAGTTCGCCAAGGCATGGTATCCTGGGCTGAGTTTAGCCTAGTTAGCCACGTTCCGGCTGGAAGCTTAGGCGGAGCTGGCAACGGTGGAGGATGATCTCGTCAGGCGCGCCACATCGATCGCTGAGTACACCGACACCAGTGTCTTCGTCCCAGAGTGGGCTAAGAATGGCGACGAGGCGCTGCCGGAGTGGTTCGGGCTGAACCCGGACGATGGCGAGGACTCGGCGGAGGTGATCGACTCTAGTGGCGAAGAGGAAGGCGAGGAGGAGGAAGGAGACGAGGAGGAGGCACCAGAGGTCGAGGCAGACGGCCAGCCCCAGCCCGACCGCGCCTCCAGCAACGAGCCACGCACAACTGAGCCAGCTATCGCCAG
The DNA here is from genome assembly GCF_056163025.1 of Triticum urartu. Taxonomy (NCBI): domain Eukaryota; kingdom Viridiplantae; phylum Streptophyta; class Magnoliopsida; order Poales; family Poaceae; genus Triticum; species Triticum urartu. The sequence continues at coordinate 478,288,901 of NC_141877.1, forward strand.
GGGTGATCAAGCGGAGACCAACCAGCCGACTGCCCCACCAACTGGCACCGCCGACCCCTTTGGTCCCCCGAGTCCGTCCGCGGCTTCCTAGGCTGCCACTTTATCTTTGTTTTTCCTGCTTAGTAGTCTCAACGAACTTGTTATTTTGCACAATTCCACCCACTGGGTGTGGGTGTATCTTGAACTCCTATTTGATGATTCGGCCCAGGGCCTTTCTTTGTAAATATTTATTCGCGTTCTATCTCTTCTTGCTTATTGCTCTTTGGCTTTTTTCCTTTGCTGCCTTCGCTTGGTTGCCGTTTGACTAGTCGGACAGCCGCTCTGCGGACTGCCTCTAGATCAAATACTTGGCTTCATTGGGAGGCAAGTACTTAGCCATTTAGAGTTTTTAGCAAGTTAATTTAGAAAACAGCGAGCCGGCTGCTCGAGAGTCGGTTGCGAAAGGGCTGGAAACCAGCTTAAGCTATGTGCATGCTTTGAGTCCTTAGCCATTTTTCATATGGACACCCATTCTACCTTACTCCTGCTTGCCAGTCAGTCGCTCTGCGATCTGCGGCTTCTAACAAGAGACGGCTTGAGTGCCACACACTACTTGTCCGGCTGCAGGAAGTCATTTCATAGCTCAAGACGGCAAGTCCCCGGGCCGACTAGTCGAAACCGGTGCCAAGCGATAAAGAATAACATACTCATAGGCATAACTCATTATCATAAAGATAAAAGAAGGCAGTCCCCGAGATCTTCTCGAGGGGACCGAAGTCTTCGTACTTTAATACAAAAGGTAGCGTGATACATACTGCATTAACTGTAAAATCTTCGGAGGAGATTTGCATTCCATGGTCGCTCCGTCTCCTTGCTGGAGTAGTCTCTTTTGCGTGCTCGAGGCTTCTGAGCGTCGATCAGGTAGTAGGAGTCATTTCCCAACACCTTGCTGATGATGAAGGGGCCTTCCCAAGGTCCTGAGAGCTTGTGCTGGCCAGCTGTTCGCTGAATCAGCCGAAGCACAAGGTCTCCGTCTTGGAAAGATCGCAGCTTGACCTTCCGATTGTAGTATCGGTGTAGGCTCTGCTGGTAGATGCTGGACCGGCTGAGTGCCAACAGCCGGCCCTCTTCCAGCAGTTCGACACCGTCTTGACGTGCTTCCTCTGCTTCCTCCTTGGTGTACATGGTGACTCGAGGGGAGTCGAACTCTATGTCCGTTGGGATGACGGCTTCGGCACCGTAGACGAGGAAGAAGGGCGTGAAGCCGGTTGACTTGTTTGGAGTCGTGCGCAGGCTCCAGAGGACGGCTGGCAACTCATCAAGCCAGCAGCCTGCCGAGCGCTCCAGAGGCTCGACCAGCCGGGGCTTGATGCCGGATAGGATTAGGCCATTTTCTTGCTCTACTTGGCTATTGGACTGCGGATGGGCAACATACGCTAAGTCCAGTCGGATGCCCTGCGTTGCGCAGAAACGAGCCAAGGCACCCTTGGCAAAGTTTGTGCCATTGTCGGTGATGATGCTGTGCGGTATGCCGTGCCGAATTGTGATGTCAGAGATGAAGGCCACAGCAGTCGGACCATTCAAACTCTTGATTGGCTTTGCTTCTATCCATTTGGTGAACTTGTCCACTGCAACAAGTAAATGAGTCAAACGACCTCGTGCCGTCTTGAATGGTCCGACCATGTCCAGGCCCCAAACAGCAAAGGGCCAGGCAATAGGAATAGTTTTGAGTGCTGAAGCCGGCTGATGAGGCTTAGAGCGGAACTTCTGGCACCCCTTGCATTTTTGGACTAGAGACTTGGCGTCCTCAAGAGCAGTCGGCCAGAAGAAGCCATGGCGGAAAGCTTTGGCGACGAGTGCTCTTGAAGCCGCGTGATGGCCACATTCGCCTTGATGGATGTCTTTGAGGATTGCTTGGCCTTTCTCTCGCTCCACACATCGCTGGTGAATACCAGTGACACTGCGCCTTACGAGCTCTCTATTGATGATGGTGTACGCTGCCGCCCGGCGTTGCACTTGCCGAGCCGAGATCTCATCGGCTGGCAGCTCTTTGTTCGCCAAGAATTTGAGGATGGGTTGGGCCCATGAAGGTGCTGTAATTTTTGCAACCACCAAGACTGCGACTTGAATGAGGGTGGGTGGGTCGGGAGGTGGCGGGTTGGAGTCGGCAGCCGCTTGCTGCGTCGTTGAAGTCCCCGGGCAGATTGGTGCAGTCCCCGGGCCGGGTTCTGAAGTCTCCGGGCCGGCCGCCGCAGTCCCTGGGCCGGGTGCGACTGCCACGATCCCCGCGCCGTCTGCCGGAACACTCGCGCCGTCTGCGGGGGCTCTTGAGTCGGATCCGACTACTTCAGGAGGTGGCGGCATGAAAATGGAGTCTGACTCCGGTGATGGCTTGATGGACGGCTTGAGGAGGCACTGAAGGGCAACGCCAGACGGTATCGCCTGACGGGTGGAGCCGATTCGCACCAGGGCGTCTGCTTGGTCGTTGTCGTTTCTTGGTACATGGAGAAACTTGCATCCCTCGAAATACCCACTGAGTTGCTGTACGAGGAAGTGGTAGCTTGCCATGTTTGCGTCCTTGGCGTCCCAATCGCCTGACGACTGCTGGACCACCAAGTCGGAGTCACCATAACACAGGATCCGGCGAATGCCGAGCTCTTTGGCTAGCCGGAGCCCATGGATGAGTGCCTCGTACTCAACGACGTTGTTGGAGGCGGCAAAATGGATTTGCAGCACATACTTGAGCTTGTCGCCCTTGGGAGAGGTGAGGACGATGCCGGCTCCCAAGCCGGTGCGCATTTTGGAGCCATCGAAGTGCATTCGCCAATGGGTGGAGTCGGGCGCTGGTGGTAGATACTGGGTTTCGGCCCAGTCGACGAGGAAGTCGTCCAGCGCTTGTGAATTGATGGCAGTGCGAGGTTGGTAGTAGATGGTGTAGGGGGCCAAATCTATGGCCCACTTGGCCACTCGTCCTGAAGCGTCTCGGCTGTCGATGATTGTCGGTGTCAAAACCGACGGATCTCGGGTAGTGGATCCCGAACTGTGCGTCTAGGCCGGATGGTAACAGGAGGCAGGGAACACGATGTTTTACCCAGGTTCGGGCCCTCTTGATGGAGGTAAAACCCTACGTCCTGCTTGATTAATATCGATGATATGGGTAGTACAAGAGTAGATCTACCACGAGATCAAGGAGGCTAAACCCTAGAAGCTAGCCTATGGTATGATTGTTGTATATGGAGTTGATTGCCTGTGGACTACAACCCTCCGGTTTATATAGACACCGGATAGGGTTAGGGTTACATAGAGTCGGTTACAATGGTGGGAGATCTTGAATATCCGCATCGCCAAGCTTGCCTTCCACGCCAAGGAAAGTCCCATCCAGACACGGGACGAAGTCTTCAATCTTGTATCTTCATAGTCCAGGAGTCCGGTTGAAGGTATAGTCCGGCTACCCGAACACCCCCTAATCCAAGACTCCCTCAGTAGCCCCTGAACCAGGCTTCAATGACGACGAGTCCGGCGCGCAAATTGTCTTCGGCATTGCAAGGCAGGTTCCTCCTCCAAGTCCTTCATAGAAGATTGTAAACACCAAGAGTAGTGTCCGGCTCTGCAAAATAAGCCTCCACATATTGCCATAGAGAGAATGATATTAACACAAATCAAATCTGCTGACGTATTCCACAGTGCGTCATCACACTACAACCAAGTCCTTTACTCGAATCGTTTTCACTTTTCCACCACAGCGTGTTTTGCGGGGCGGTTTCCTTGGCACGTCTTGTCAAAGCAGAGATCGTGTGCCCCCGTTTTACGGGATTGTCATCAATACGGACGTGGGTAACCCAATCGTGCCCATTAGCATGTTTTCTTGATTAAAGGCGAGTCCCAATCGGTTACAGGGAGGGCTCCTGGTATTCAACCTCTTATAAAGAGACCAGGGCCTTACTCCTTTTCTCCAATCCCAAAACAAGCTCGCCCATCGCCTCGAGTTCCAACACCCTAGGCTCCAGATTCCGGGCGCCTCAGACCTTCGACAATGTCCGGTTCCGACCTTCAAGGCCGATGGGTGCCCTCCTCCGTCACGGAGGAGGACGTGCTAAAGTTGAGAGAGGCTAAGTTCTTGACCACCGAAATTTCGCACAGGTTGCCTGCTCAAAGGCAGGCTATCCCCAGTCCCCAGCCCGGTGAGAGCGCAGTGTTCGTGTCTCACTTCCTTCGGGGGTTAGGCTTCCCGATGGACCCCTTTGTGAGGGGACTACTGTTTTATTACGGGCTGGAATTCCACGACTTAGCTCCGGAGTCCATCCTCCATATCTCCTCGTTTATCATTGTATGCGAAGCGTTCCTCCGTGTTACCCCTCACTTCGGTTTATGGCTCAAGACTTTCAAAGTGGAGCCGAAGATGATTAAGGGACGACACGCAGAGTGCGGAGGCGCTATTATAAGCAAAAATGCTGATGCTCCATGGCCCAAGGGCTCTTTTCAAGAGGAGCTAGGCTTGTGGCAACGAGAGTGGTTTTATATCACCACTCCCCGGAGCACCAAGTGGGTGGCGCTTCCTGCCTTTCGCTCGGGTCCCCCACCACGGCTAGCGTCATGGGTTAACAGAGGGTTAGATTGGGGTTTTCCCAAAGACGTGCCCTTGTTACAGGGCCGACTTAAGGATCTCTTGGAAGGAGGCCTCAGCTTGGTCAAGGTGACGCAGGTCATGCTGATTCGCCGAATATTGCCCGGCAAACGTCGCCCCCTTCGCCTGTGGGAGTTTAATCCAGACGGACCGCGAGCTCTCCAGAACTTTATGGGCACAACGCCCGCGGAGATGTATAGACTATTCTTCGGATCACAAGAGATGTGTCCGGATTTAACCAAGGACGCAGGCCTAAGCTGCAATCGCCCGGATACTCAAGTAAGCAACCTTGTGCCCGGACCTTCTATCCGTATAATTGTCATAAACTTGCCCCTAAAAGAGCCGTCCTTTTAAACAGGAGTGGATAGCGAAGGCAAAGCTGATCAGGTGTCTGGCTCCCCTTCCTGAAACCAGGCCGGATCCCATGCTGGTCAGGATGCTGGAGATAATGCCTTTGGAGGGGGAGGACAAGGAAGCTATGGCCTCCTCGAAGGAGGCTTCTCCGAAGGGAGGAACCGACAACTCCTCTCCTAAGGGGAAGAAGAGAGCCGCCTCTGACGACCTGGAAACCATGGCCTCGAAGCGGGGGAGAAAATCCTCGTCAGAGGGTCCGACGCCGGGGAGTTCCTCGGCCGGACTACGCCCTCAAGGGGATCAGCCCTCCAGCGAGCCGTAAGTGGAGAAAAGATTTTCCTTTTAAGGGATGAGGGAAATCCTTGATTTATATCTGAGAAGATTAACCAAACCTTTACCTTGTAGCTCGGACCTCAGCCCTTCTCAGCAGAGCTCATCTTCGGGGGATCTCCTTCCGGAGATGATGGAGAGCAGGACGCCTCCCCCTGTCGTGCCGCCTAGCGAGGCGGGCGACCCTGAGGTGTCATCGTGGAGGGTTTCTCCAAATCCGGCAGGGGCGGAAGGTGGCTATGCGCCCCCCCGAGGTTCTCCGCGTCCGGCCTTCGAAAGAGGTCATGGGACGAGCCCGGCACCGTCTGGTGCTCGACCGGAGGAGCTAAAGATTCTGCTGGGGCGAGCTTCTATCTCAGAGGAGCACCGTGCATTGATGGGAACGGTGATTGAAAGGATTTCATCCGTAGAGAGCGGATTATATGAGGCCGTCAAAAGTTTACTGACGGGTTTCGAGGTACATTAGATAATGTATACTTTTGTCAGTTGCGCATGAATAAGATGCGCCCTGTGTAGATAGTAGCCCCTGAGACTCTGCGCGTCGTCAAGAAATGACGGCACACAGAGGATCATAATCCCAGGTCTAAGATGTCGCCTTTGAATGTAGGCGGCAGGGTGTCCGGAATCGAGCCGAACTGACGATTTTGCCGAACTAAAGCGGCAACTGGACGTGGCAGATGCCGACATCACACTTGTCAATAAGTGGCTTCATGAGGCTCAAGGTATGTAATTCCTCGGGCGGCATCAGGTAAGAACAGTTTTATGCCTGTGTCTTACGATGTGTGTGCTTGACGCAGATGGTGCGGCCACCGTGGAGAGTCTTAGGGCAGAACTTGCCCGAGTTAAAGAACAAGCCAGCGAAAGTGATGCGGCCACCAGGAAAGCCCTTGAAGAGCTGAGAGCCGAACAGGCTGCTCATTGCCGAAGCAAGGAAGAGATGGCCGAGATGGCCGAAAAGTTAAAAAGCGCTACAGACCGTTGCAGACTTCTTGAAAAAGAAGACCAGGCGAAACAGACAGACTTAGAGAAGGCCGTTGCCAATGCCAAGGACGCGCGCTCTGCGATGAGAGCTGCGAAGGAGGAGCTGCGTCAGGCCGAACAGATTGCGGCTGGAAAGCCCTTTATGCTGCGAAGGAAATTTTGCGATCCGAAGTTTGCTCCGTTGGACCGGATGTGGAGTGTGGAGGATACCTATCTGGACTTGGCAGTGAGTGCTGCTGATGCGACCGAACACTTCCGAGATCAGAAAGATCGCGAAGTGGAAAAGCTTTTCTGGTCACAGTTTCACAATCCAGGGCATCCACTGGCAGTGGATGATCGTTTGGCTCAATGGGCCGAACTGAATAGGTTGTCTGGACTCGCCATGAAGTACGTCATGGGTCACCTGTGGCCAGGGAGATCGGAGCCGAAGAGTTATTTCAGCTTAGTGTAGCAATTCCTTGACGCGGTGCCGCGTATAAATGCAATGAAGAGGTCAGCATGCATAGAGGGCGCTAGGATGGCTCTTGCCCGTGTTAAGACATACTGGGCAGAGATGGAGACCACCGTTGTTGCGTCCTGAGATTCGGACAAAAGCCGAGTACCCTCCGAGCACTATTTTTAGGAAGTTCTTGAAGGCGCTCGTGTAATAGAGACGCAGTGCCCGAAAGATGCTATGTTATGATAGCATATGTAATTATAAAGTAATATTTTGATAAACTGTAGTGGCCTTTTTTTATACTTGTGCCTCCAAGTATTGGGAACACCTCCTGTGCGGCCGTTTTAAGATATATATATATATATATATATATATATACAAAATCTGAAAGATGGCAGTCGTTGGCTTCAGCCCCCACACACATAGTGCGGGGGTGCTCGCAGAAGACGCATTTTCACACTTAACCCAACGTCTTGGTCCTACAAAGGAGGTGATAGCGCAGCGGGCCAGGCAACCGGACTATAATGCTTTAACACTTTCACTTAGCCATAGGAGTTTGACAGTGAGACTATTTAGGTAGCCCCTTGGTGGCAACTGCGCTCGTCCGAGTTCGGGGCGCGTATGTGCCTGACCGGGAAGCGGCCCTTCGTTAAAGCGGAGGAATCCGATAGATTCCGATAGGTCATCGAGTGGCTGACCAGTCTCACGCTACATCATGACAGTCAGTTTTCAGCTTTCTCTACTGAGGTGCTCGCCCGGCCGAACCGGGGCACAATCGCAGTAGTTGTCCTGGTGCTACCTTAGCCGATAGAGCGGAACGTAAGGTAGCCGAACTCAGGAGCCGGGCAACCCAACATTTGACCAAAGACATGATTCGGAGCTGATGCATATAATGCCAAAACTCGCGACGCCGAACACTCCCTAACGTGTTCGGTCTTTATGAGTGTGGGCGAAACAACACTCTTTATTAAAAAAGCCCCTAGTGTCCAGGTACGTGCAAAAATTCTGACGTGGCCACATGCCAAGACGCCAGCCTCCTCCTTGGTTATATCAGAAAAAACTAGGGGATGTGTAGCAACAAGAGGCAATAAAAAAGGTTTACGCAGGGTCTTAATCTAAAAAGAATCCTTTAGGACGGGTCCCTACTGCACGTCTGCGCCTGTGTCTCCGTTGTGCCGTATCCTGGACGGGCGCCGCACGACGTTCATCTGCAAAAGAGAGGAACTGAGTTGAAAACGGGTCGTGCCGAAAAGGTTTAAAATAAACAAAGTATAAAGTAAAATATATAAGATTGAGCTTTATTGTCTCTTATTGTATATGCGTGGAGCCCCTAGTGCGGGGGTATATGGCCACTAGGCCTGCATCAATGATGATTTTGCACCGAACTCGTCTATCCGCGTTCGTGGTCTTGAATGACCTATTTCGAAGTTTTCTGGCCGGTGAGGCCATTTTGCTGTGGGGCTGTCAAAGCAGCCGCACAGTCCTCCGCTTGGGGAGGCGCACTTTAGTGCTTCCCCTTCAAAGAGATGATGCCTCGTGGACCGGGCATCTTAAGCGTAAGAGATGCATAGTGTGGTATTGTGTTAAAGCGAGCGAAAGCTTCGCATCCCAGTAGTGCTTGATAGCGACTTGAGAACGGGACGATATGGAAGGTCAGCTTTTCACGGCGGAAGTTATCGGCAGAGCCGAATATGACTTCGAGCCGGAGAAAACCCATACAATGGGTGTCCGGACCAGGTATTACCCCTTGAAAGGAGGTTTTGCTGTAGCGGATTCTTGCTGGGTTTATCCCCATGTGCTGGATTGTATCCTGATATATCAGGTTTAGTCCACTGCCGCCGTCCATAAGGACATTTGAAAACTAGAGTCCGCCAATTATTGGATCGAGTATCAAGGCAGTCCAGTCTACATTCTTTATATTTCTAGAATAATCTAGCTGATCGAAGATGATCGGTTTTGACAACCAGTGGCAGGACCCTTTGGGGATGGGCCGTGTGGTGCGTACCTTTACGGGCGCCGCACGTTTCGTTATGTGAAGTGAGTTCACTGTTTTTACTTCTTGTGGGAAGTTCTTTTGTTTCCTGGTGCTCTGCTTTTGGGGTTCGTCCTCGTCTTTGCTTGGTGTGTCGATCCCCTTGTGTTTGGCATTGAGTCTGCCGGATTGTTTGAAAACCCAACAGTCTCTGTGGGTATGGTTAGCAGGCTTCCCGGGAGTACTGTGTATCTGACATATCCCGTCTAGGATTTTATTTAGGTTGGATGGATCGTCCCTGTTATCCTGGGGGGGGGGCGATTTTGCCTGATTTTGTCGTGAGCCTTTGAATCCGGCATTGACTGCCGTGCTCTTCGGACTTTTGTCCTTAGTCCAGCGACGGTCCTTGTTGCGTCGCGGTTTTCCATTTCCATCCCTAATTTCAGATGTACTTGGGTCGCTAGGGCTGCACCTTGCCAACCAGCTGTCCTCCCCTGCACAAAAGCGGGTCATGAGGCTTGTTAGTGCGGCCATTGTTCTTGGCTTTTCTTGGCCGAGGTGTCTGGCGAGCCATTCGTCTCGGACGTTATGCCTGAAAGCTGCTAAGGCTTCGGCGTTCGGACAGTCGACTATCTGATTCTTTTTAGTGAGGAATCTATTCCAGAACTGCCGAGCTGATTCTCCGGGTTGTTGAGTTATGTGACTAAGATCGTCTGCATCCGGAGGGCGGACATAGGTCCCTTGAAAGTTTGCTCGGAAAGCATCCTCGAGCTCTTCCCAGCTTCCAATTGTGTTTTCGGGAAGGCTTTTAAGCCAATGCCGGGCTGGCCCTTTAAGCTCAAGGGGTAAATATTTTATGGCGTGGAGATCATCTCCTCTAGCCATGTGTATGTGGAGGATATAATCCTCGATCCAAACTCCAGGGTCTGTTGTTCCATCATATGCCTCTATGTTTACGGGTTTGAATCCCTCTGGAAATTCATAGTCCAGGACCTCATCGGTGAAACATAGGGGGTGTGCGGCGCCCCTGTATTTGGGTGTGCCGGATTCGGATGATGGCTTCATAGTGTTGCTTACGAGAGCTTGCTTTCTTGGCCCATAAATGGACCTGACTGGGCCATGATGCGAATCCTTAAGTGGGTCGCATGCCGATTTAGGTGCGGCGCCGCTTGCCGCTTTATGGGGTCGTCTATCCGACCGTGTGGCTTTCTCATTTTTTGAATGCGAGGGCTCTAGGGCCTCTTCGTCGAATTCAGGCAGTAGCTTTCTTTTCGGATAGCTTTTAGTGCGGCGACTGTCGCCGTATTTAGCTGCGGTATTGATTACTTTGCTCCATCTAATCCGGAGTGCATCTTCCACTGTTTTTAGCTTCCGCTTCTGCTTTTTTAGGCTGCGTGCAGTTGCAACGAGCCTCTCATGGAGATTCTTCTGCTCCATAGGTTTATCCGGCGTGAGATCGTCCGGAATGCCGTTTTCTCCGGAGGAGGGATGTTCGGTTTCTCTATCCGTGTTGGCCTGTTCGGACGGTTGCTCTAAGGCCTGCTCGTCGTCTACCGGCTCGTCCTGCTCTATGGCTGGGTTTTTGTCGAGGCGGGGCTTGGGTCGGCATTTACGCCGACGCTTTAATTGCTTTTCGGGGGATCGATCTCCCATCCCATCCCCTTTTTCCTCGTTGTCGCTTCCTTTAGGGGTATCCACCATGTACACATCATGAGATGAGGTGGCTGTCCAATGCCCTATGGGCGTTGGTTCGTCGGTATCTCCTGCATCGTCATCCATGCTGTCGATGTCTCCGGAGTCGAAGTTGAGCACGTCGTTTAAATTGTCGACAATGGCTACCAAGTGGGTGGTGGGTGGGCTTTGAATTTCTTCATCATCCGTATCCCATCCTCACTGACCGTAGTTTGGCCAGGGCTCTCCTGATAAGGAGAGAGACTTGAGAGAGTTCAGGATATCGCCAAAAGGCGAGTGCTGAAAGATGTCTGTGGCGGTGAACTCCATTATCGGCGCCCAATTGGATTCGATTGGCAGGGGCGCGGGGGGTTCGGAGTCTGGGGAGGAGTCCGGATCCTCGGAGTCACGGGTCGTGCAGAGTGCGGGGCTAGCATTCGGCTCGATCACTTTCGGGATCGCAGCCCCCGAGGTGACGTCCAACCGCTCATCCTCGATTGTCGCAATAGGCTCCGAGTTAGGGGTCGGAACCGATGCGTGTGCGGCCTCCAGGACACTGTTCGGGGGCAGAGCTAGATCATGCCCCTCGAGATAGTGCGGCGCGCTTGGCCGTGGCTCGAGCCCGTCGAAGATCAAGTCTCCACGGATGTCAGCCGTGTAGTTTAAGCTTCCAAACCTGACTTGATGGCCAGGGGCGTAGCTTTCGATCTTCTCCAGGTGGCCGAGCGAATTGGCTCGCAGAGCGAAGCCGCCGAAGACGAAGATCTGTCCGGGGAGAAAAGTCTCACCCTGGACCGTATCGTTGTTGATGATCAAAGGAGCCATCGAGCCTAAAGGCGACGGCACAGAGGAACTCTCAATGAAAGCACCAATGTCGGTGTCAAAACCGGCGGATCTCGGGTAGTGGGTCCTGAACTGTGCATCTAGGCCGGATGGTAATTGGAGGCAGGGAACACGATGTTTTACCCAGGTTCGGGCCCTCTTGATGGAGGTAAAACCCTATGTCCTGCTTGATTAATATCGATGATATGGGTAGTACAAGAGTAGATCTACCACGAGATCAGGGAGGCTAAACCCTAGAAGCTAGCCTATGGTATGATTGTTGTATATGGAGTTGATTGCCTACGGACTACAACCCTCCGGTTTATATAGACACCGGATAGGGTTAGGGTTACATAGAGTCGGTTACAATGGTTGGAGATCTTGAATATCCGCATTGCCAAGCTTTCCTTCCACGCCAAGGAAAGTCCCATCCGGACACGGGACGAAGTCTTCAATCTTGTATCTTCATAGTCCAGGAGTCCGGCTGAAGGTATAGTCCGGCTACCCAAACACCCCCTAATCCAGGACTCCCTCAATGATCTCAGCCAGAGGAGCCATGCAGACCATAGTGATTGGATGCTCTTGAAGTAGGGCTTCAATTTTTTGGCGGCAAAATGCACACCATAGCACATCTTCTGGTAGTGGGGGTAGTTTTGCTTGGAGGTCGACATTACTTCACTCAAGTAATATACCGGTCTCTGAACTAGTAATGCTTTGCCTTCCTCCTTGCGCTCTACTACAATGACCGTGCTGACCACTCGGCTGGTGGCGGCGATGTAGAGGAGCATGGGCTCCTTAGGAGTCGGAGCCGCCAGAACAGGTGGAGTCGCCAGCATCTTATTTAGTTGGACAAATGCTTCGCCCACCTTGTGGTTCCACTCGAAAAAACTGGTCTTCTTCATGAGTTGGTACAGGGGAAGGGCCTTCTCGCCCAGTCGACTGATGAATCGGCTGACAGACGCCAAACAGCCGGTGAATTTTTGTACGTCCAACAGCCGGCTGGGTACCTCCATCCTTTCAATCGCCTTGATCTTCACAGGGTTGCATTCTATGCTGCGTTCGGAGACCAGGAAACCAAGGACCTGGCCGGCTGGTACTCCGAAGACGCATTTCTCCGGGTTGAGCTTGATCTGGAATTGGCGCAAGTTGTCGAAGGTCTCCTTGAGGTCTTCCAGCAGTGTTCCACGCTTCTCCGTCTTTACCACCACATCATCCATGTAGATGTGAGCATTTCTGCCGAGCTGCTTGAGGAGACACTTCTGCATGCATCATTGGAAGGTGGCGCCGGCATTCCTCAAGCCGAACGTCATGGTTAGGTAGCAGAAAGCTCCAAACGGCGTGATGAAGGCAGTCTTCAGCCTGTCGGCTGGGTTTAACTTGATCTGGTGATACCCTGAATATGCATCCAAGAAACTCAACAGCTCGCATCCAGCTATGGAGTCTATCACTTGGTTGATCCTTGGCAAGGCGAACGGGTCCTTGGGGCATGCCTTGTTGAGGCTTGTGTAGTCAATACACATTCGCCATTGCTTGTTCTTCTTCAGTACCAAGACCGGGTTGGCCAGCCATTCTGGGAAGAATACTTCCATGATGAAGCTGGCTGCGAGCAGCCGGGCTATCTCTTCTCCAACAACTCTCCTCTTCTCTTCTGACAAGCGGCGTAAAGGCTGTCTGACTAGTTTGGCATCAGGTCGGACGTGTAATTTGTGCTCGGCGAATTCCGTCGGGAGACCTGGCATGTCCTTGGGGGACCATGCAAAGATGTCTCGATTCTCAAGGAGGAAACGACGAGCTCGCCTTCCTATTTGCTGTCGAGGTTGGCGCCTACAACAGCGTACCTCTCTGGGTGCTCCGGGTCCAAAGGTATCTTCTTTGTTTCCTTGGCCAGCTTGAACGAACTCTCATCTTCTGACTCTTTGGGATCAGGCAACATTTCTGGCTGCTTGCCTGCCACGCCACAACTCGATCTAGCAGCCGCTTCCAAGGTGCGATCACGAGGGACTCGGCCAGCCGACTGCTCTCTGATGCACAGGCGGACGACTTCTTGTAGTCACAAGTTATGGTCAAAATCCCTTTGGAACTCGGCATGTTCATCTTGAGGTAGGCATAGTGGGGGACGGCCATGAACTTGGCCAGGGCTGGCCGGCCAAGCAGTGCATGGTATGGGCTTTCTAGGTCCACCACCTCGAACCATATTGACTCACGGTGGAAATGATCTTTGTCTCCGAAGAGGACGTCGATCAAGATCTTGCCGATTGGCGAGCAGGAAAGGCCAGGGACTATGCCGTGGAACACCGTCCGGCTGGACTGCATTTGCCTCTGCCTGATTCCCAACTTCTCCATGGTGTCTTTGTACAAGATGTTGATGCTGCTGCCGCCGTCTACCAGGACTCTGGAAAAACGAGCAGCTCGCTTGTCCGTGGCAAAGGTGGCGTCCAAAACCAAAGCATTGGAGCCGGGTCTGGGCATTACTTCGGGGTGGTCAGCCCGACTCCAGCTGATGGGCTTCTCAGACCAGTGCATGAACTCAGGTGTGTCAGAAGCTACTGTATTCACCTCCTGCTGCTGCAGCCGTCTGCTGCGTTGATCGTCGGCCACACTGGTGAACACGACGTATGCTCCCTGCTCTTCTGGGTACTCGTCTTGCACTGCGCCGATGGGTCTGACCGCCGGCTGTTTGGGCGGAGGGGGAGGCGGCTGCCCAGTAGGTGGGGGAGGCATAAGGCCGTCTCCCTTGACGATCCTGGTGAGCCAGTGGCATTTCTGAGTGGTGTGGTTGGACGGCTTTGCGCCACTGTGGAAATTGCAAGGTCCATCCAGAGTCTGCTCATATGAGAAAGCCGCCTGCCAGTTGGACTTGCCGCCCTTTTGACGTCTGAGCGGAGGCTGCCCTTCCGGCTGTTGGTCTTCAACTGTTGCCACCTGCCGACTGGTGGAAGTCGGCGGGGGGCTTTACGCTTGTGGTCATTCTGCTGCTGACGCTGACTGGTGTCCCCGGCTGGGGTTCGGGGAGCCTGAGGAGCCACCTTGCCGGTTGCGTTGACTTGAATCTCCGTCTTCATGGAGGAATCGGCCGTGGCGTATTTGTCTGCTATGATCAGCAGCTCGTCGAGGGTTTCCGGCTCATCGTAGAGAAGCTTGTGCTTGAGGAGGGTGCCCTCTCAGCATCCTGCAGTGAAGTACTCAATAGCCCGCACCTCGTGCATGCCCTCGCAAGAGTTGTGGAGCTTGGCCCAGCGCGTGAGGTAGTCGCGAGTTGACTCGCTGGGGCCTTGCACGCACAAGGAGAGCTGGCGGGGTTTGGGAGGTCGCTTGTACGTGCTGGTGAAGTTGCGGACGGAGGCGTCGGTGAAGTCGACCTGACTGTTGATGCTGCGGGGCCAAGCTGTTCAGCCATGTCCGGGCCGTGCCCTGGAGCATGAGTGGAACGTACTTCACAGCAACACGCTTGTTGCCGTTTGCTATGCTGACGGCCGTGGAGTAGTCGATCAGCCAGTCCTCCGGCTTCATGGAGCCGGTGTACTTGGGTGTGTCTCTGGGGAGCGTGAATCCTTTGGGGAAAGGCTCATCTCGGATGCGGGGGCCAAAACACGGCGGACCCAACTCATCTTCTTCCTCAAGCGCCAGGGATCGGTGGAGACGGTCGATCCAATGGCGGGCGTCGTTCTCACCGACTCCCTCTCGGCGGCCAAGGCGGTCGCCGAGTGTCGGGTGATCAACAAGCGGCGGGGAGACTCTCCTTTCCCTCCGAGGGGGAGGAGGCGGGCAGTCGTGCCGTCGTTCCACTGTTCTTGGGCGGCCGTCTCGGTCGCGCTCTATGGTGATGCGAGTTCGACTGCGGCTGGCAACCGGCTCCTTTTCTTTCCTTCCGCGGACGCCGCCAGTCGGCATCCGAGACTCCGCGCCTTGGTCTCGGTGCGGAAGCAGGTTGACATTCTGTCGGCACGACGCATCAGTGTGGCAGCCGGCCTCGTTCTGCTCAGCAGCCGCGTTATGGAGTCGCTGCACGCGCTCCGTCATCAAGGATGCTCTTCGCCCTTGAACTTGTCTAGCTCGTCCGCCGCCACCTGGGCGGCTTGAATATTCTTCGCAGGTGTGGCGTAGACGGGGCGATTCGCCCCGAACAGATCGGCGATAGCCGCACCGCGCTGCTGGACCGTGCCAAGGCGGCTAGGCCCAGCTGGAGCCGGCGTGCCGCCCACCGCGTGGTCCATCTCGCGCAGGTAGGCTTCTGATAGGCGTCTCATGTTGGCAAGCTTTTTGGCGCCTTCGACTAGCTGAAGGGGGCGTGCCTCCAGCGTCGGCGTCGGCATCTTCAGGGATGGGCCATGCCAGGTCTTGCAGCGCCGCATGGAGCGGGTCGTGATCACCCCCGCCGGAGTGCTCGCCATGATCGATGACAAGCACTTCTGTGACGGTGCTTCCGCCACTCTCCGCGTGAGGAAGCGGCTCGTCATAGACCACCACGTTGGTGGGGAACGTGTCAAGCGACACTGTGTCGGAGTCGACCAACATCGGATCAGTGGAGCCTACGGACTCCAAGTCCCCAGCTAGCTCGCTGGCGACGTGAAGTTGATCGAGGAGGCCCGCGAGGAGGCTCTCGGAGCTGCCTGTGCCTGCGTCGGATGCGGGCTCGTCGGAGAGGCAGACCTCGCCTACAAGATCGGCGAGGCAACTGGCCGTGCAGGCGATTTCAGCGCCATGCAGCGCGTCGGCGCAGACTCCGTCTGGCGTGCCGGGCTGGCTGCGCTTGCCAGGGAGGAAAAGGGTTCCCGTCCAGAACAGGTCTCCGGATGACGATGCACCAGGCCCCACGGTGGGCACCAAATGTCGGGGGTTGGGTGCGACATATGCCAATGGATGGCTTATCATGGTGGGGGCGATTAGAACGTCGCCGGTGCCTGGAAACGGGATGAGGCGTAGACACGTATGCCGGCAAACTTTACCCAGGTTCGGGGCTCTCCTAGGAGATAACACCCCTAGTCCTGCTCTGCGGGGTCTCCGCATGATCACTAAGGCGAAAGTGGGTATAATGGTGCTCCTCGAGCTGTATCTGTGGACAGGAGGAGGCTAGGCCAGCACTCTTCCTTCTCTAAGGTCTGGTTTTGTTCTAATGGGTCTGAACCCTTTGCATGGGTGCCCCGGGGGGTTTATATAGGCCTACCCCCCGGGGTACAATGGTAAACCGACTGGGCACAGGGCCCAGCCGTCAGTCTCTCCGCCCGTCGGCTTCTTTGCCGACTGCTGGGGCCCGCCGATTGGTCTGGTACGGAGCCGACAGGCCATACCCGCCGCTTGCGGGTCTTGCCGGCTGCCGATTACTGTAGCCGTGCCTCTAATGACGCATGATTGATCATGGGGTCATGGCTACAGCCCTGCTACCTGGCGGGCGATTACTGTAGCCACTCCCCGTCTCATCTGGTTAATGGTGCGTGGGACCCGTGGGAGGGGCAGGCCGACTTCCGGGGGCCGGCTCCCTTCGGGTCCGGCTGGTGGCGCTCTTGCCGTCTTCTGGACTCTCGCTGACCGGTAGGGCCCATCGTCTGTAGACTGTACCGACAGGCCGTCGTGGGTGCAGGACTCCACCTACTATTGCTGATGTCAGGGATGGCACGGCAACAGTGCCTCGCCGGACGGAGATCTCCGCTGGTATGGCGCACTGTGGCCTAGCCATCCCATAAAAAGGGGAGGGAGTGGGCTTTACTGTGGCCACTCCCGTCCCATCCCCCCTTATGAGGGCATGGGCTTTGTTGGTGTGGTGGGCCGACTCCCCGTGGCCGGCTTCTCTGGGAGCCGCCTGGCGGGAGTCGGCCCGTCTTGACCTCGCCTCTAGGACTCGGCCGCATGCGGGCAGTCGACTGTTCCTTTAGCCGGCCTCTGGAAGGCGGCTCTCCATCCTGGTGTCTTGAGGGGCGCAGTCAGCCCCGATGTCTTGATAGGTTCTGGGCCTCGGGTTAGCCTACCCATGGCCCATTACTCCGACACTACCTATTATGGCATTTCCATAGCCATTCCGAGATATATAGCCATGCAACTTTCCACTGTTTCATTGTTATGACGTGCTTCATCATTGTCATATTGCCATGCATGATCATGTAGTTGACATCGTATTTGTGGCAAAGCCACCATTCATAATTCTTTCATACATGTCACTCTTGATTCATTGCATATCCCAGTACACCGCCGGAGGCATTCACATAGAGTCATATTTTGTTCTAAGTATTGAGCTGTAATTCTTGAGTTGTAAGTAAAAAGAAGTGTGATGATCATCATTATTAGAGCATTGTCCCAGTGAGGAAAGGATGATGGAGACTATGATTCCCCCACAAGTCGGGATGAGACTCCGGACGAAAAATAAAAAAAGAAGGAAAAGAGGCCAAAAAAGAAGAAGAAAGAAGGCCCAAATAAAAAAAATGTGAGAGAAAAAGAGAGAAGGGACAATGTTACTATCCTTTTTCCACACTTGTGCTTCAAAGTAGCACCATGATCTTCATGATAGAGAGTCTCCTATGTCATCACTTTCATAAACTAGTGGGAATCTTACATTATAGAACTTGGCTTGTATATTCCAATGATGGGCTTCCTCAAATTGCCCTAGGTCTTCGTGAGCAAGCAAGTTGGATGCGCACCCACTTAGTTTCTTTTGTTGAGATTTCATACACTTATAGCTCTAGTGCATCCGTTGCATGGCAATCCCTACTCACTCACATTGATATCTATTAATGGGCATCTCCATAGCCCGTTGATACACCTAGTTGATGTGAGACTATCTTCTCCTTTTTTTGTCTTCTTCGCAACCACCATTCTATTCCACCATAGTGCTATATCCAAGGCTCACGCTCATATATTGCGTGAAGATTGAAAAAGTTTGAGAACATCAAAAGTATGAAACAATTGCTTGGCTTGTCATCAGGGTTGTGCATGATTTAATATTTTGTGTGATGAAGATAGAGCATAGCCAGACTATATGATTTTGTAGGGATAACTTTCTTTGGCCATGTTATTTTGACAAGACATGATTGCTTAGTTAGTATGCTTGAAGTATTATTATTTCTATGTCAATATTAAACTTTTATCTTGAATATTTTGGATCTGAACATTCATGCCACAATAAAGAAAAGTTACATTGAGAAATATGTTAGGAAGCATTCCACATCAAAAATTCTGTTTTTATCATTTACCTACTCGAGGACGAGCAGGAATTAAGCTTGGGGATGCTTGATACGTCTCCAACGTATCTATAATTTTTGATTGTTCCATGCTATTATATTATCTATTTTGGATGTTAATGGGCTTATTTTTACACTTTTATATTGTTTTCGGGACTAACCTATTAACCGGAGGCCCAACCCAAATTGCTGTTTTTTTTCCTATTTTAGTGTTTCGCCGAAAAGGAATATCAAACGGAGTCCAAACAGAATGAAACCTTCGGGAGCGTTATTTTTGGAACAAACATGATCCAGGAGACTTGGAGTGGACATCAAGAAACAATCGAGGAGGCCACGAGGCAGGGGGGCGCGCCCACCCCCTGGGCACGCCCTCCACCCTCGTGGGCCCATCGTTGCTCCACCGACCTACTTATTACTCATATATATATATATATATATATATATATATATATATATATATATATATCCACATACCACGCAAACATCCAGGAGCACCACGAAACCCAATTTCCACCGCCGCAACCTTCTGTACCCAGGAGATCCCATCTTGGGGCCTTTTCCGGAGCTCCGCCGGAGGGGGCATTGATCACGGAGGGCCTCTATATCTACTCCATGGCCTCTCCGATGATGTGTGAGTAGTTTACTTCAGACCTTCGGGTCCATAGCTAGTAGCTAGATGGATTCTTCTCTCTCTTTGGATCTCAATACAAAGATCTCCTCGATTCTCTTGGAGATCTATTCGATGTAATCTTCTTTTGTGGTGTGTTTGTCGAGATCCGATGAATTGTGGGTTTATGATCAAGTTTATCTATGAACAATATTTGAATCTTCTCTGAATTCTTTTATGTATGATTGGTTTATCTTTGCAAGTCTCTTCGAATTATCAGTTTGGTTTGGCCTACTAGATTGATCTTTCTTGCAATGGGAGAAGTGCTTAACTTTGGGTTCAATCTTGCGGTGCTCGATCCCAGTGACAGAAAGGGAACCAACACATATTGTATTGTTTCCATCGAGGATAAAAAGATGGGGTTTACATAATATTGCATGATTTTATCCCTCTACATCATGTCATCTTGCTTAAGGCGTTACTCTGTTCTTATGAACTTAATACTCTAGATGCATGCTGGATAGCGGTCGATGTGTGGAGTAATAGTAGTAGATACAGAATCGTTTCGGTCTATTTTTCACGGACGTGATGCCTATATACATGATCATACCTAGATATTCTCATAATTATTCGCTTTTCTATCAATTGCTCGATAGTAATTTGTTCACCCACCGTAATACTTATGCTTTCTTGAGAGAAGCCACTAGTGAACCTATGGCCCCAGGTCTATTCTCCATCATATAAGTTTCCATCTACTTTATTTTGCAATCTTTACTTTCAATCTACATCATAAAAATACCAAAAGTATTTATCTTATTATTATCATCTATATCAGATCTCACTCTTGTAAGTGGCCGTGAAGGGATTGACAACCCCTTTATCGCGTTGGTTGCGAGGTTCTTATTTGTGTGTGTAGTGACGAGGTGACTCGCACGTGGTCTCCTACTGGATTGATACCTTGGCTCTCAAAAACTAAGGGAAATACTTATGCTGCTCTACTACATCACCCTTTCCTCTTCAAGGGAAAACCAACGCGGTGCTCAAGAGGTAGCAATCATGTATATAGGCATCACGTCCGTGACAAGTAGACCGACTCCTGCCTGCATCTACTATTATTACTCCACACATCGACCGCTATCCAGCATGCATCTAGAGTATTAAGTTCATAAGATCAGAGTAACGCATTAGGTAAGATGACATGATGTGGAGGGACAAACTCAAGCAATATGATATAACCCCATCTTTTTATCCTCGATGGCAACAATACAATACGTGTTGTTTCCCTTTCTCTCACTGGGATCGAGCACTGCAAGATTGAACCCAAAGCTAAGCACTTCTCCCATTGGAAGAAAGATCAATCTAGTAGGCCAAACCAAACTGATAATTCGAAGAGACTTGCAAAGATAACCAATCATGCATAAAAGATTTCAGAGAAGAATCAAATATTGTTCATAGATAGACTTGATCATAAACCCACAATTCATCAGATCTCGACAAACACAGCGCAAAAAGAGTTACATTGAATAGATCTCCAAGAAGATCGAGGAGAACTTTGTATTGAGATCCAAAGAGAGAGAAGAAGCCATCTAGCTAATAGCTATGGACCCGAAGGTCTGAAGTAAACTACTCACACATCATCGGAGGGGCCATGGAGTTTATGTAGAGGCCCTCCGTGATCGATGCCCCTCCGGCGGAGCTTCGGAAAAGGCCCCAAGATGGGATCTCTTGGGTACAGAAGGTTGTGGCGGTGGAAATAGGGTTTTGTGGTGCTCCAGGATATTTTCAGGGTATATGATTATATATAGGAGGAAGAAGTAGGTCAGTTGAGCCACGAGGGGCCCACAAGGGGGAGGGCGCGCCCAGAGGGGTAGGCACGCTGATACATCTCTGTCGTATCTACTTTTCCAAACACTTTTGCCCTTGTTTTGGACTCTAACTTGCATGATTTGAATGGAACTAACCCGGACTAACGCTGTTTTCAGCAGAATTGCCATGGTGTTATTTTTGTGCAGAAATAGAAGTTCTCGGAATGACCTGAAAATCAACAGAGATTATTTTTGGAATATATAAAAAATACTGGAAGAAGAATCCACGTAAGGGGCCCACACCCTGTCCTCGAGGGTGGGGGGCGTGCCTACCCCCCTGGGCATGCCCCCTGCCTCATGGGCCCCCTGACGCTCCACCGACCTCAACTCCAACTCCATATATTCGTGTTTGGGGAGAAAAAAATCAGAGAGAAGGATTCATCATGTTTTACGATATGGAGCCGCCGCCAAGCCCTCAACTCTCTCGGGAGGGCTGATCTGGAGTCCGTTCGGGGCTCCGGAGAGGGGGATCCATCGCCATCGTCATCGTCAACCTTCCTCCATCACCAATTTCATGATGCTCACCGCCGTGCATGAGTTATTCGATCGTAGGCTTGCTGGACGGTGATGGGTTGGATGAGATTTATCATGTAATCAAGTTAGTTTTGTTAGGGTTTGATCCCTAGTATCCACTATGTTCTGAGATTGATGTTGCTATGATTTTGCTATGCTTAATGCTTGTCACTAGGGCCCAAGTCCCATGATTTCAGATCTGAACCTATTATGTTTTCATGAATATATGTAAGTTTGTGATCCTAACTTGCAAGTCTATAGTCACCTATTATGTGTTATGATCCGTTAACCCCGAAGTGACAATAATCGGGATACTTACCGGTGATGACCGTAGTTTGAGGAGTTCGTGTATTCACTATGTGTTAATGCTTTGGTCCGGTACTCTATTAAAAGGAGGCCTTAATATCCCTTAGTTTCCAATAGGACCCCGCTGCCACGGGAGGGTAGGACAAAAGATGTCATGCAAGTTCTTTTCCATAAGCACGTATGACTATATTCGGAATACATGCCTACATTATATTGATGAACTGGAGCTAGTTCTGTGTCACCCTATGTTATAACTGTTACATGATCGACCGCATCTGACATAATTCTCCATCACCGATCCAATGCCTATGAGCTTTTCCATATATTGTTCTTCGCTTATTTACTTTTGCGCTGCTACTGTTACAATCACTACAAAACCCAAAAATATTACTTTTGCTACCGTTACTTTTTGCCACCGTTACCACTACTATCATATTACTTTGCTACTAAATACCTTGCTGCAGATATTAAGTTTCCAGGTGTGGTTGAATTGACAACTCAGCTGCAAATACTTGAGAATATTCTTTGGCTCCCCTTGTGTCGAATCAATAAATTTGGGTTGAATACTCTACCCTCGAAAACTGTTGTGATCCCCTATACTTTTGGGTTATCACGCGCCCCCCTGCCTCGTGGCCTCCTCGGTTGTTCCTTGACATCCATTCCAAGTCCTCTGGATCACGTTTGTTCCAAAAATCACATTCCCGAAGGTTTCATTCCGTTTGGACTTTGTTTGATATTCCTTTTGTGCGAAACACCGAAACATGCAAAAAACAACAAAGTGCACTGGGCCTTGGGTTAATAGGTTAGTCCCAAAAATAATATAAAATTGTATAATAAAGCCCATTAAACATCCAAAACAGAATATATAATAGCATGGAACAATAAAAAAATTATAGAAACGTTGGAGACGTATCAAGCATCCCTAAGCTTAATTCCTGCTCGTCCTCGAGTAGGTAAATGATAAAAACAGATTTTTTGATGTGGAATGCTTTCTAGCATATTCTTCAATGTAATTTCATTTATTGTGGCATGAATATTCAGATCCGAAAGATTCAAGACATAAGTTTAATGTTGACATAAAAATTATAATACTTCAAGCATACTAACTAAGCAATTATGTCTTCTCAAAATATCATGGCCAAAGAAAGTTATCCCTACAAAATCATATAGTCTGGCTATGCTCTATCTTCACCACACAAAGTATTTAAATCATGCACAACCCTGATGACAAGCCAAGCAATTGTTTCATACTTTTGATGTTCTCAAACTTTTTCAATCTTCACGCAATACATGAGCGTGAGCCATGGACATAGCACTATATGTGGAATAGAATGGTGGTTGTGGAGAAGACAAAAAGGAGAAGATAGTCTCACATAAACTAGGCGTATCAATGGGCGATGGAGATGCCCATCAATAGATATCAATGTGAGTGAGTAGGGATTGCCATGCAATAGATGCACTAGAGCTATAAGTGTATGAAAGCTCAAAAAGAAACTAAGTGGGTGTGCATCCAACTTGCTCGCTCATGAAGACCTAGGGCATTTGAGGAAGCCCATCATTGGAATATACAAGCCAGGTTCTATCATGAAAAAATTCCCACTAGTATATGAAAGTGACAAAATAAGAGACTCTCTATCATGAAGATCATGGTGCTACTTTGAAGCACAAGTGTGGAAAAAGGATAGTAACATTGTCCCTTCTCTCTTTTTCTCTCATTTTTTTATTTGGGCCTCCTTTTCTGTTTTTTTATGGCCTCTTTTTTATTTTTTTATTTTTCGTCCGGAGTCTCATCCCGACTTGTGGGGGAATCATAGTCTCCATCATCCTTTCCTCACATGGGACAATGCTCTAATGATGATCATCACACTTTTATTTATTTACAACTCAAGAATTACAACTCGATACTTAGAACAAAATATGACTCTATGTGAATGCCTCCGGCGGTGTACCGGGATTGCGGTGAATCAAGAGTGACATGTATGAGAAATTAAGCATGGTGGCTTTGCCACAAATACGATGTCAACTACATGATCATGCAAGGCAATATGACAATGATGATGCGTGTCATAATAAATGGAACGGTGGAAAGTTGCATGGCAATATATCTCGGAATGGCTAT
Source organism: Triticum urartu (assembly GCF_056163025.1). NCBI lineage: Eukaryota > Viridiplantae > Streptophyta > Magnoliopsida > Poales > Poaceae > Triticum > Triticum urartu. The sequence continues at coordinate 478,312,649 of NC_141877.1, forward strand.
GGAAATGCCATAATAGGTTGGTATGGTGGCTGTTTTGAGGAAGGTATATGGTGGGTTAATGGTACTGGCGAAAGTTGCGCGGTACTAGAGAGGCTAGCAATGGTGGAAGGGTGAGAGTGCGTATAATCCATGGACTCGACATTAGTCATAAAGAACTCATATACTTATTGCAAAATTTTATTAGTTATCGAAACAAAGTACTACACGCATGCTCCTAGGGGATAGATTGATAGGAAAAAACCATCGCTCGTCCCGGACCGCCACTCATAAGGAAGACAATTAATAAATAAATCATGCTCCGACTTCATCACATAACGGTTCACCATACGTGCATGCTACGGGAATCACAAACTTTAGAATAAGTGTTTCTCAAATTCACAACTATTCAACTATCATACTCTAATATTACCACCTTCATATCTCGAAACAATCACCAAGTACCAAACTTCTCATAGTATTCAATGCACTTTTTATGATAGTTTTTATTATACCGATCTTGGATGCCTATCATATTAGGACTAAATTCATAACCAAAGAAAATTAAAATGCTGTTTTAAAGGACTCTCAAAATAATATAAGTGAAGCATGAGAGATCAATAATTTCTATAAAATAAAACCACTGTGCTCTAAAAGATATAAGCGAAGCACTGGAGCAAAATTATCTAGCTCAAAAGATTTAAGTGAAGCACATAGAGTATTCTAATAAATTCCGATTCATGTCTGTCTCTCCCAAAAGGTGTGTACAGCAAGGATGATTGTGGTAAACTAAAAAGGAAAGACTCAAATCATACAAGATGCTCCAAGCAAAACACATATCATGTGGTGAATAAAAATATAGCTCCAAGTAAAGTTACCGATGGACGAAGACGAAAGAGGGGATGCCTTCCGGGGCATCCCCAAGCTTAGGCTTTTGGTTGTCCTTGGATTTTACCTTGGGGTGCCTTGGGCATCCCCAAGCTTAGGCTCTTGCCTCTCCTTGTTCCATAATCCATCAAATCTTTACCCAAAACTTGAAAACTTCACAACACAAAACTTAAAAGAAAATCTCGTGAGCTCCGTTAGTAAAAGAAAACAAACCACCACTTCAAGGTATTGTAATTAACTCATTATTTATTTATATTGGTGTTAAACATATTGTATTCCAACTTTTCTATGGTTCATAAACTCTATTACTAGCCATAGATTCATCAAAATAAGCAAACAACACAGGAAAACAGAATCTATAGGTTTCGAATACTTCTAGAACCCCAAAAATTCTAAAATAAATTTCTGGAAGTGAGGAATTTATCTATTAATCATATGCAAAAATAATTAACTAAATAGCACTCTCCAGTAAAAAAATGTCAATAAATCTTGCGAGCGCTAAAGTTTCTGTTTTTTACAGCAAGATCGCAAAGACTTTTCCCAAGTCTTCCCAAAGGTTCTACTTGGCACAAGCACTAACTAAAAGCATAAAACCATATCTAAACAGAGGCTAGATGAATTATTTATTGAATAACAGCAAGGAAAAAATATTGGGTTGTCTCCTAACAAGCGCTTTTCTTTAAAGCCTTTTAGCTAGGCAAAAGATTTCAACGATGCTCACATGAAAGACAAGAATTGAAGCACAAAGAGAGCATCATAAAACACGTGACACACACACATCTAAGTCTAACATACTTCCTATGCATAGGCATCTTATAGGCAAACAAATTATCAAGGCAAGAAAAAACTAGCAAATGCAACGAAACGGAAAGAAACAATAGCAATCTCAACATAACGAGAGGTAATTTAGTAACATGAAAATTTCTACCACCATATTTTCCTCTCTCATAATAATTACATGTAGGATTATAATCAAATTCAACAAAATAGCTATCACACAAAATATTTTCAACACAATCCACATGCATGCAAAGTTGACACTCTTCCAAAATAGTGGGATTAACATTAAATAAAGTCATGACCTCTCCAAACCCACTTTTATCAAAAACTTCATAAGATTGAACATTCTCCAAATATGTGGGATCTGAAGTTGACACTCTTCCAAACCCACTTTCAATAATATTGCAAACACTATTATCAATCTCATATTCATCATGGGGATTAAATAAATTTTCAAGATCATAAGAAGAATCACCCCAATCATGATCATTGCAACAACTAGTAGTCATAGCAAAACTAGCATCCCCAAGCTTAGAGTTTTGCATATTATTAGCACAATTGACATCAATATAATTTATAGTAACATCATTGCAATCACGCTTTTCATCGAAAGAACTATCAAGTATGGGTGCAAAAGCAACGATCTCATGTTTAACATAAGGAACTATAGCAAACTCATCTTCACAAATATTGCCATCATGGCCACAAGAATAGCAAGCATCATGTTCATCAAGGGATATTTCAATCAAATCACCGGAATCATAATTATCTATAGATTCATGCATATCATTATTTCTTTCGAAGCAATGGTCATTTTTTTAATAAATTCTTTGACATAGACATTATGAGCATAGTTTTCATGGCAATATTTAAGTATGTCAAAATTTTCAGATTCGTAGTGGGTAACATCATACTTTTCAATCAAAGAAGCAACTTCATAAGCACCCTTAAAAGCAAACAAATGCTACAATTTGTTCTATACCATAGTAACTATAAACACCCTTTGCATAAGAAGATAAGATTTCATTATCATTAAACTCACATAGGTAGGGGAGGTGTTTTTTAGGGTTCTTAGAGCAACAAGTAAGATCACAAATTTCAAAAAAGATTCCAAGCATGACATAGCAATCTGTTTATTTGATCCCATAAGAGTCCCCCTTTTTCAGACAACGGTGACGCACAAAATGAGCATGCTCATCTAAAGATTTCCCATCAACTAGGCTAGTTGGGGTTTCAGCACGAGCGCATAAGGATCGAAGATAATCCAAGTAGAACACTTTAAGTGGATCCATATCAATAGATTTTTAGCAAGCAAAGATGCAAGCAAATAGAAGGCACATGGAAACATGAGCGAACAGAAGGACGAACAGAAGAGGGGCGAAGAAAATGGCAAAGGTGAAGTGGGGGAGAGGCAAATGAGAGGCAAATGGCAAATAATGTAATGCGAGGGATAAGAGTTTGTGATGGGTACTTGGTATGTAGACTCCCCGGCAACGGCGCCAGAAATCCTTCTTGCTACCTCTTGAGCACCGCGTTGGTTTTCCCTTGAAGAGGAAAGGGTGATGCAGCAAAGTAGCATAAGTATTTCCCTCAATTTTTGAGAACCAAGGTATCAATCCAGTAGGAGGACACACGCAAGTCCCTCGTACCTACACAAACAAATAAGAACCTCGCAACCAACGCGATAAAGGGGTTGTCAATCCCTTCACGGTCACTTACAAGAGTGAGATCTGATAGAGATGATAAGATAATATTTTTGGTATTTTTATGATATAGATAGGGAAATAAAGATTGCAAAGTAAAATAGATTGGAAACTTATATGATAAACAATAGCCCGTGGGCCATAGGTTTCACTAGTGGCTTCTCTCAAGATAGCATAAGTATTACGGTGGGTGAACAAATTACTGTCGAGCAATTGATAGAAAAGCGAATAATTATGAGAATATCTAGGCATTATCTTGTATATAGGCATCACGTCCGCGACAAGTAGACCGACTCCTGCCTGCATCTACTACTATTACTCCACACATCGACCGCTATCCAGCATGCATCTAGAGTATTAAGTTCATAAGAACAGAGTAACGCATTAGGTAAGATGACATGATGTAGAGGGATAAACTCAAGCAATATGATATAAACCCCATCTTTTTATCCTTGATGGCAACAATACAATACGTGTCATTTCCCTTTTTGTCACCGGGATCGAGCACCGCAAGATTGAACCCAAAGCTAAGCACTTCTCCCATTGCAAGAAAGATCAATCTAGTAGGCCAACCAAACTGATAATCCGAAGAGACTTGCAAAGATAACCAATCATGCATAAAAGATTTCGGAGAAGAATCAAATATTGTTCATAGATAGACTTGATCATAAACCCAAAATTCATCGGATTTCGACAAACACACCGCAAAAAGAGTTACATCAAATTGATCTCCAAGAAGATCGAGGAGAACTTTGTATTGAGATCCAAAGAGAGAGAAGAAGCCATCTAGCTAATAGCTATGGACCCGAAGGTCTGAAGTAAACTACTCACACATCATCGGAGGGGCCATGGAGTTGATGTAGAGGCCCTCCGTGATCGATGCCCCCTCCGGCGGAGCTCCGGAAAAGGCCCCAAGATGGGATCTCTTGGGTACAGAAGGTTGCAGTGGTGGAAATATGGTTTCGTGGTGCTCCTGGATATTTTCAGGGTATATGAGTATATACATAGGAGGAAGAAGTAGGTCGGTTGAGCCACGAGGGGCCCACGAGGGGGGAGGGCGCGCCCCCTTCCTCGTGGCCTCCTCGGTTGTTTCTTGACATCCACTCCAAGTCCTCTGGATCATGTTTGTTCCAAAAAATCACGTTCCCGAAGGTTTCATTCCGTTTGTACTCCGTTTGATATTCCTTTTCTGCGAAACACTGAAATAGGCAAAAAATAAGAATTTGCACTTGGTCTTGGGTTAATAGGTTAGTCCCAAAAATAATATATAAGTGTATAATAAAGCCCATTAAACATCCAAAACTGAATATATAATAGCATGGAACAATCAAAAATTATAGATATGTTGGAGACGTATCACGTACGAGGAGGCTGTGCTCGTAGCCGGAGGCGATGACCAAGTCATGGCCAACTAGTTCCCCATGGCCCTTGCTGGCGTGCCGCGCGCCTGGTTTCTCAACCTGTCGGGGTCCTCTATAGCCTCCTGGGAGGAGCTGCGCAGCCTCTTCATCGCGCGCTTTGCGGCACAGGCGCCCCCCGCTGTAGCAGCCCTCCTTGGTGGTTCGCAGGCACTGCCCAAGGGTCGTCACGTCAAGCAGTTCGTCCGCGAGATGGGCGCCGCCCGCGTGAAGTAGGGGGCACCCCCGAGATGGGCGGCGCCCCAAGCTGACATCACCTTCAACTCAGAAGACCGTCCAGCAATCACCGCGGGCTCGGGCGCGCTCCCGATGCTCTGCACGCCCACCATCTGCAACGTAGCGGTCACCAAGACCCTCATCGACGGAGGTGCCGGCCTTAACATGCTCTCCGTGGAAGCCTCCAGCTTGCTCCATGTGCCGCTCGGCCAGTTCCGTCACACCAGGCCTTTCTCCGGAGTCGGTGGTGGTTCCACCAGCCCCCTGGGGTAGATCCGCCTCCCCGTCACCTTCGGCACCCGCGACAACTACCACACCGAGCTTATCGACTTTGACATCGCCCGCATCGGCCTCCCGTACAACGCCATCCTCGGGTACCCTGCCCTGGCTCAGTTCATGGAAGCGACTCACCTTGCATACAACCTCATGAAGATGCTGGGGAGCAACGGCGTCCTCGCCGTGGCTGGAGACACCAAGGAGGCCCTGACGACCCTCAACCTCGTCTTCAGGGCCGCGGCGGCGGTGCACCCCGCTGGAGAAGTATCCCCCAAGACCCAAGGGGCTGCACCGGCGAAGAAGAAGCAGTTATTCTCGCAAGATCGAGCCAAGACGAAGCAAGTACCAGCCGAGGATGACGGAGCCTCGGGATCCACCTTCACCATAGGCGCCAACCTTGACCCGGATCAAGAAGAGGCACTGGTGGAATTCCTGCGCGCGAATAAGGAGGTATTCACCTGGGAGCCCAAGCAGCTGGTGGGGGTCCCAAGGGGAGTAATCGAGCACCACTTGAGGGTGTGCCCCAATGAGTGCTCGGTGAAGCAGAAGGCGCGACGACAATCCATAGAGAAGCAGTCCTTCATCATCTAGAAAACCCGCAAGCTACAGGTGGCAAGTGTCATCCGCGAAGTCTGATGCCCGGAGTAGCTGGCAAACCCCGTCGTCGTGCCCAAGAAGGGAAGGAAGGAACGCATGTGCGTGCACTTCACCAACCTCAACAAGGCCTGCCCTCAGGACCCGTTCCCGCTTTCGTGCATTCATCAGATTGTCGACTCCATCACCGAGTGCGACCTGTTATGTTTCCTAGATGCCTTCTCAGGATACCACCACATCAATATGGTGGTGGAGGACGTAGAGAAGACGACATTCCTAACCCCGTGCGGGGTGTACTCCTACACCTGCATGCCCTTCGAGCTGCGTAACGCTGGGGCGACCTTCCAGCGGCTGATGAACATCGCCCTAGGCCAACAACGCGGGAGGAATGCTGAAGCCTATGCTGACGACATTGTGGTAAAATCTCGAGAAGCTAGGACCCTCATTCAGGATCTGGAGGAGAATTTTGCCAGCTTGCGCAAGGTAGATTTGCGGCTCAACCTAGAGAAATGTGTGTTTGGCGTCCCGTCCGACAAGCTACTGGGTTTCCTCGTGTCGCACAGGGGGATCGAGGCGAACCCGGAGAAGGTCAAAGCAATAGAAGACATGGGCCCGCCGCAAACTCTCAAGGAAATGCAAAAACTCGCGGGCTGCGTGACCTCACTAGGGCGCTGCATCTCCAAGCTGGGGGAGCGCGCCCTCCCGTTCTTCAAGATGATGAAGAAGAAGGGCACGTTCGAGTGGACTCCGGAGGCCAACATGGCATTTCAAGATCTCAAGAGATACCTCACCAGCCTATCGGTGATGGTAGCGCCTCGTCCTCTTGAGCCCCGGGTGCTTTCCTGGCCGCCACACCTCATTCTGCTAGCGCAGCGCCGGTGGCCATCCGGGAAGAGCACCAGGTGAGCGAGTCCTGGATTATGGGGTCCTCGGGTGTCCGGGCTATGTGACGTGGGCCGGACAGGTGGGCCGTGAAGATACAAGAATACTTACGACAAAGAATGGGGAAAAATGGGAGTACAGGGATATAACTTACCCAGCTTGGAGGATTGTACATGGAGAATCCATCCCGTGGCTTGATGCGGGTAAACTCCTCTTCCTCTCCCTTGAACAATTCGGACAGAATTTTTGCTAAGGCGACAGCATTGTCCGGACCCTTACGCCCGCAGCGGGGGGCATCACCCGCCCCGGTAAAACACCACAAGGGGTGCCACGATATTGAAGTGGTTGCACTCCCCGCATTATGAAAATCGACATAACTTCGATTACTGTAAATCCTGATTGAGCCAGTACTTTAATCCGGTTCATCAGATAGAGGACTTCTCCATTGACTTCCACCTGGGGGCTCTGTGGGCGCCAACTTCGGCGTTTCTTCAGAGGAGCATTGTTGAACTCAGGAAGACCCCGCCAAACAGGGTCTGGAAGGGGAACGTCCTCCATATAAAACCATTCTGAAGGCTAGTCTTCGGACGACTTCTTGGGGGTACCGGACAGGTATCCGGTACCGACGATGCGCCATATTTCGGCTCCGCCCACTTGATAAAGTGACCCCCTCTGTGTGCGAGGGACGAGGCAAAATAGCCTTTTCCATAGCTCGAAGTGATCCTCGCAGCCTAGGAACAACTTGCAGAGAGCAACATAGACGGTGATATGTAGAATGGTGCCAGGGGTGAAATTGTGTAATTGGAGGCCATAGAACTCCAGGAGCCCGCGGAGGAACGGATGAATTGGAAATCCGAGTCCCCTTAATAAATAAGGAACAAGGCAGACCTGTTCCCCCATAGAGGGACAAGGAAAGCTCTCCGCTTGCTCCCCGCCATTGTAGGTGGCAAGCCCGGCTTGAACGGGCACCATATATGCCGGAGGGAGAAATTCCTTTTTCAGTGTCAAAACCGGTGGATCTCGGGTAGGGGGTCCTGAACTGTGCGTCTAGGCCGGATGGTAACAGGAGGCAGGGGACACGAAGTTTTACCCAGGTTCGGGCCCTCTCGATGGAGGTAAAACCCTACGTCCTTCTTGATTAATATTGATGATATGGGTATTACAAGAGTTGATCTACCACGAGATCAGAGAGGCTAAACCCTAGAAGCTAGCCTATGATATGATTGTTGATGTGTATGTTGTCCCACGGACTAAAACCCCCCGGTTTATATAGACACCGGAGAGGGTTAGGGTTACATAAAGTCGGTTACAATGGTAGGATATCTGAACATCCGTATCTTCAAGCTTGCCTTCCACGCCAAGGAAAGTCCCTTCCGGACACGGGACAGAGTCTTCAATCTTGTATCTTCATAGTCCAGGAGTCCGGCGGAAGGTATAGTTCGGCTACCCGAACACCCCCTAATCTAGGACTCCCTCAGTAGCCCCCGAACTAGGCTTCAATGATGATGAGTCCGGCGCGCAGATTGTCTTCGGCATTGCAAGGCGGGTTCTCCTCCAAATTCCGTGTACCTGTTTGAATAAAGTCCGGATTCTTGTAGATGTTGCGCTTCTTGGTTTCTATGCCCAATAATGGCAGTTTTCCACATGCCAAACGAATATGAAAAGTCTGAGTGTTTTTACGCTCACACCCCTAGCCGCGTAAATGAGTTGCCCTTTTTAAGGGGACAAGGATTTAGATCCAATCCACATCTTCTCCCCTCCACGAGTGTTCATCAGAGCGCATCCGACAAAGGTCCATTCCACCATGGCCAGTCGCCGCAACTCCTCCGCTCGCCCTTCTAGCCCTAAGCCTGGATATTGGGAGAGATGTTCTACTCCGCATAGCGAGCTAGTGACGCTTCAGACCAAGGGATTTCTCCCCCCGGCCTATATGGTCCCGGTCCGAGCCGGTCTTGCCGTCTATAACGGTGGAGAGCAAGCAGAAAATGCCCCTAATCCATCCAAAGGAGAGCGGGTGTGCCTTGTCCCTTACTTAATAAGGGGGCTCGGATTTCCCATCCACCCGTTTCTCCGGGGGCTGCTGGAGTTCTACGGCCTCCAGCTCCATCATCTCACGCCTGCCTCAGTATTGCATATCGCGGGCTTTGTAGCCCTCTGCGAGCTGTTCTTGGGTATCGAAGCCCATTTTGGACTGTGGAAGGAGCTATTTTGCCTCGTGCCCCGTTCCAAGAAAGGGTCAATGTATCAAGTGGGCGGAGCCGAAGTATGGCGCATCGCCGGGACCGGATATCTATCCGGAACCCCAAAGAATGCGTCCGAAGATTGGCCCTCGGAATGGTTCTATATAGAAGACGTCCCGCTGTCGGATCCTTTCCGGATCGGCCTCCCAGAGTTCGATAGTGCTCCTTTAAAGAAGCGCCTAAGCTGGCGTCCACGGAGCCCTCGAAGGGAAAGTGACAGGGACATCGTTTATCTCATGGGCCGAATAAGATTGTTGGCCCATTCCGGACTAACCATGATCAGAGTTATGGCCGAATGCATCATGCGGGGGGTGCAGCCGCTTCAGTACAGAAGCCACCCCCTGTGAGATTTCAACGGGGAGGACGACGCCACCCGCTACGGCCGTAAAGGGCCAGATTCAGTTGCCGCTCTATTAAAGATCTTGTCCACTTTGTCCAAGGGAGAAGAGGAGGAATTTCTCCGCGTCAACCCACAGGGTGGATTCTCTATGCACAATCCCCGAAGCTGGGTAAGTGGTCGGATTTACTAGCTCATCCGTTTAGTGTTCCCATTGTTAAATACTTAGTCTGATGACTTCAATGCAGGAACAGCGCTGGGCCGTTAAGGACATAAGCAGCCCACCTCCACAACCCGAGGACCCAGGACGGTCTCTTGACCCGGCCTCTCAAGAGGATCCGGACATATCTGTGGAGCTGATTGATGGAGTGTTCCATCAATTGAGCAAGGACAACGCCTTGGTGGCCATTACGGCCGATTACCCAGGGCTAATCCGAACACCCCAGGTACCTGAGACCGAAGTCCCTGTACCCCGGACAGGGGTCCGTCCACGCGTGTTCAATTTCCTGATTGCAACCGAACTTTGCAGGGGAGGTTTCTAAGGCGAATGGCCGAACCTGCAGCGATAAAACAACCAGGGGCCGCAGGGCCCCATGGGCAGAAAAGAGGTGTAGTCCGGACCGAGGCATCAGCGCGAAGGTATGGCGCACCTCTTTATCCCAGTTGTTATACCTTCGAGGCACATTTGACACTCGTGCCCTTTTTCAGGACAAAGAGACCTCGTCGGACTATATCCGGAGAGGCTGCTAATCGCGCCTCCACCAGCCAGGCTCCAAAGCCTGGTCCGGGGGCGGAAGCGAATGCAAGGCGTGTGCCAGACGTTCCTCCGATGGAGGATGCGGACGGGTTATCTGCCACCAACTCTGAGGTGGAAAGTGCCATGAACCACAGGCATCGCCGGACAATTCTTCGCGACGCTTGTTTCTCCCAAGAGGCATTAGATGCCTTCAATTCGGGAGATGCACACCTCCGTGCCGCTCAAAATGGTCTAGCCAGAGCCACGGAGCAATATGTAAAAGACATACGGGTAAGAAAATTTTGGTAAATATATATGTAGCAGTAGCCCCCGAGACTGAAAACAGTTAGAATAACTAGTTTAAGGATCATTTGAAATGCAGGTTCTTACAGAAAAGAATTCCCTACTGTCCTAGGAGCTGGAAGAGTGCAAAGCCCAACTGGAGGCCGCACTAGCCGCGACAGGGGAGCCTAAGGAGACCCCCTCTGGTAATATACATCTCGAAAGATAAGTATGTGGCGAAGCACGACTTTGGTACGAATCTGACAAATAAAATTGCAGATGGCGCCGGATTGAATCCGGAAGGGCAACACCTCCTACGCCAACTAAAGGCTGGTGAGAGGGTGCTATTAAAGGTGATGGGGGAGAAGAACGTTCTCCAAGACGCCAACACCAGGCTGGGCGTCGAGCTAAAAGATGTTCGTGCCCAGCTGTCAGACTCCATGAAGGAGAATCAGCGGCTTTGGCGCGGCATATTTAGTAAGTGCTTGAACGAACCTTTTGAAAGAAAGTTCGGCGGTGCCGTAGATTAACAGAGCAACATCCGTAGGTATGTTAACAGGTCGTCCTGCAGAGGAGATGCCCAGTTCTACGGGTGACCTTCTTCCCGACCTCTTGCAATTGCTCGATCGAGTTCGGCAGGCGATGCGAGGCGTCGCCCAGGCCCTGCGGCCATCCATCTCCAAGCCCGAAGGTCTTGGAGAGCTTGCGGAGAAGCTGAGGGGAGCACGGCGGCGCTTCCAGTTGTGGAAGATATCAGCCTACCGTCAAGGCGCTAGGAAGGCCCGGGCCATGGTGAAGACGCGGTATTCATAGGCCGACCCCAACCATATGGCCGAGGTTGGTCCTGTCGGGCCCGATGGGAAGGAGATCCCTGTGAGCTTAGTATACGGCCAAGTAGAGTTGGCCGCAAAGTATTCCCAGCAGGACTGTAAATTAGACAGCCTGTTAGATGGTATTGAAGAGGAGTACAATCAGTCAAAATGACTATGTAATTTAATTGACATTTATAATGCCTTCTAGCTGGATTATAGATCATTTGTCATGGCCGACCTTTTCGCTTCGGCCTCGGGACCTGACGGTCCGGAGTGTGTCCGAATTCCCATGCGGTTATATAGGAACCGGGGAATGCGTGGAGACCAGGCGTAGGGGTCATTATGGCGTGAATAGACAAGTGCCCGACTAGTTATGTTATATTACATGGTTAGTAAGAAACATTTTCCAGGGAGAATAGTTCCATTAGGGGTTCCTTTCCCTGGGAGGCATGCCCTAAAGTGCATGTCCATGCTGCAAAGAGAAACGCAAGAAAAACATCTGGGGGCACATGGAAAAATAAAGAAGATCGTCTTTTGTTCACCGACCGAATATTCCCTTAAGAACGTTAGCTTTCGGCTTCACCCAGTCTGAGGTACACGTCCGGCTGACCCGGCAGTAACAATCGCAGAGGTGCTCCCTTTACCGCCTAGCCGAACAATCGGGAACGTAGGGGTATGCACAGGAGCCAGGCAACCCAGCTTGGCCAAAACTTAAGTCATATCGATGCATATAGTGGTGAATAAAAGGTACATGCGGAAGTTTGACACATGTGTTGGGCGTGAAGCTCGTAGAAATAAGCTTCTGTCAAAAGAAGCCCCCAGGTTTGCTGAGCGCGGATAGCGCATCACTTTGTGAGCCTCAAAAGGCTATAAGAGGGAAAGAGAGAGAAAAGGAGAGAAATGTAAGACAGAAGGTACATATAAAAAATGGACAGAGTAAGGAGACGAACACGGGATCTGGCGCTAGGCATAGAATCTTCGGAGGCGGGCTGCGTTCCATGGGTTCGGCTCGAGTCGGTTATCCGATGCACTTCGCAGGCGGTACGCACCACCAGTCAGGACTTGGTCGATGATGAAGGGACCTTCCCACTTGGGCTTGAGTTTGTGCTTTTTCTTGTCCGGCAGGCGTAGAACTAATTCGCCAACGTTGTAATTTTTGGCCCGTACTTCTCTGCTCTGGTATCTTCGAGCCTGCTGTTGATAAAATGCGGAACGGGCTTTTGCCATGTCGCGCTCCTCCTCTAATGCGTCCAAACTGTCCTGCCGATCGAGCTCGGCTTCTCTTTCTTCGTACATGCGCACTCGAGGTGAGTCATGAATTATGTCGCAAGGCAAAACTGCCTCAGTGCCGTACACCATGAACAATGGTGTATATCCGGTGGTGCGATTCGGTGTGGTCCGCAGCCCCCAGATTATAGAGTCGAGCTCCTCTACCTAGTGTGTGTTAGATTCCTTGAGGGATCGTACTAATCTGGGTTTAATGCCGCTCATGATAAGACCGTTTGCACGTTCGACCTGGCCGTTAGTCTGTGGATGATAGACAGAAGCGTAATCGAGCTTGATGCCCAAGTTTTTGCACCAGAGTTTTACCTCGTCGGCCGTAAAGTTCATGCCATTATCAGTGATGATGCTGTGGGGGACATCGTAACGGTGTACAACCCCGGATATGAAGTCTATCACATGCCCGGATTTAGCCGTCTTAACAGGCTTGGCTTCTATCCATTTGGTGAACTTATCCACCATGACGAGTAGGTATTTGTGCTTGTGGGTTCCGCCTTTAAGGGGTCCAACCATATCAAGCCCCCAGACCGCAAAGGGCCAAGTGATGGGGATAGTTTGGAGGGCGGTGGGTGGCATATGGCTTTGGTTTGCAAAGAGCTGGCAACCGGTGCATCGCTGGACTAAGTCCTGAGCGTCTGCCCGGGCCGTCGGCCAATAAAAACCTGTACGGAAGGCCTTGCTTACCAGAGATCGGGCTGTAGCGTGATGACCGCCGAGTCCGGCATGGATTTCAGCCAGGAGTTTCCACCCCTCCTCTTCGGAGATGCACCTTTGAAGGACTCCGGTAGTGCTTTTCTTATAAAGCTCCCCCTCGTGGACTCTGTAGGCTTTGGATCGCCGCACTATGCAGCATGCCTCATTCTGGTCCTCAGGGAGTACCTGCCTAGTAAGGTAGGCGAGGAATGGTTCCGTCCATGGGGCAATGACGGCCATTATTACGTGGGCTGAAGGTGTTACTTCAATGGCAGAGCCACCGATTGTGTCAGAATGTTCGGAGTCAGGCGGTGCGGTTGGGTCCGGGCTGTTATTGTTCGGCTCCACTTCCCATGCCACAGATGGCTTAAAAAGCCTTTCCAAGAAGATGTTGGGGGGGACTACATCGCATTTTGTGCCGATGCATGCCAGGACATCTGCCGCCTGATTATTTTCCCGGGCTATATGGTGAAATTCAAGCCCCTCGAACCGAGCTGACATTTTTAGGACGGCGTTGCGGTAAGCTGCCATTTTCGGATCCTTGGCATCGAAGTCTCTGTTTATTTGGGATATTGTGAGGTTCGAGTCCCCGCGCACCTCTAGGCGTTGGATGCCCATGGATCCTGCCATCCGGAGACCATGTAGAAGGGCCTCATATTCGGCTGCATTGTAGGAGTCCGTGTACAGAATCTGTAGTACGTATTGAACTGTGTCTCCTGTGGGGGACGTCAGAATGACACCAGCCCCCAGTCCGGCCAACATTTTGGAGCCGTCGAAATGCATGATCCAATTTGAATATGTGCCGTACTCTTTAGGGAGTTTAGCCTCCGTCCATTCTGCGATGAAATCGGCCAAAACTTGTGACTTGATGGCTCATCGTGGCTTATAAGTTATGTCGAACGGGAGGAGCTCGATGGCCCATTTCGCAATCCGGCCCGTTGCGTCATGGTTGTTGATAATGTCGTTAAGTGGTACTTCCGAGGCTACTGTTATTGAACACTCTTGAAAGTAGTGTCGTAGCTTCCGGGATGCCATGAATACTGCGTACACAATCTTTTGATAATGCGGGTACCGTGATTTGCAGGGAGTGAGGATAGTGGACACATAATAGACAAGCCTTTGAAGGGGGAATTTGTGTCCGTCCGCTTCTCGTTTGACGACGAGTACTGTGCTTACAACCTGATGTGTTGCTGCGATGTACAATAGCATTGGTTCGCCGGTGTTTGGCACGGCGAGGACTGGGTTTGTTGCCAGTATGGCTTTTATTTCGTCGAGTCCGGCCGTGGCTGCGTCCGTCCATTTGAAGTGCTCGGTGCGCCAAAGGAGGCGGTAAAGGGGAAGGGCCTTTTCTCCCAGGCGGGAGATAAAGCGGCTTAGAGCCGCCACACATCCGGTTAACTTTTGTATTTGTTTGAGGTTCTTTGGGATATCCAATTGCGACAGAGCTCGGATCTTGGCTGAATTTGCTTCAATTCCTCTATTGGATACAATGAAGCCCAAGAGCTTTCCGGCTGGAACGCCGAAAACGCATTTTTCCGGGTTGAGCTTGATGTCGTATGTTCGGAGATTATCAAATGTGAGCCTCAAGTCGTCTACTAGAGATTGAACATGTCTTGTTTTGACGACCACATCATCTACGTATGCCTCCACTGTTTTACCGATCTGGCTTGCCAGACATGTCTGAATCATGCGCTGATATATTGCGCCGGCGTTTTTGAGCCCGAAGGGCATCATGTTGAAGCAAAATGGCCCGTATGGTGTTATAAATGCCGTTGCGGCTTGGTCTGGTTCTGCCATCTTGATTTAATGGTAGCCAGAATATGCGTCGAGGAAACACAACGAATCGTGTCCTGTGGTAGCATCGATAATTTGATCGATGCGGGGGAGGGGAAAGGGATCCTTTGGGCAAGCCTTGTTAAGGTCTTTAAAATCAACACACAGGCGCCAGGATTTGTCCTTCTTTGGTACCATCACCAGGTTTGCTAGCCAGTCCGAATGTTTTATATCTCTGATGAATCCGGCCTCTAATAGCTTTGCGAGCTCCTCTCCCATAGCTTGTCTCTTAGGTTCGGAAAAACGCCGAAGAGCCTGTTTGACAGGTTTGAATCCTGTTTCGATATTTAAGCTGTGCTCGGCCAGCCTACGTGGGATTTCTGGCATGTCTGAAGGGTGCCAGGCGAAGATGTCCCAGTTCTCTCGTAGGAACTCTCGCAATGCGGCGTCGACATCAGGGTTTAACTATGCCCCGATGGAAGCTGTTTTATTGGGGTCCGTTGGGTGGACTTGGAATTTGACTATTTCATCTGCTGGTTTAAAGGAGGTAGATTTGGATCTTTTGTCGAGTACCACATCATCCCTATTCACGGTAGAGCGCAGCGCAGTCAGCTCCTCAGCCGCTAGGGCTTCGGATAGTGCCTCGAGGGCCAGTGCGGCTGTCTTGTTTTCGGCACGGAGTGCTACGTCCGGATCACTAGCGAGGGTGATGATCCCGTTAGGCCCGGGCATCTCGAGCTTCATGTACCCGTAATGGGGTATTGCTTGGAAGATTGTGAATGCTTCCCGCCCTAGCAAGGCGTGGTATCCGCTGCTGAACGGGGCCACATGGAACGTGACCTCTTCGGACCTGTAATTGTCCGGTGTGCCGAACACCACATCTAGTGTGATTTTTCCCGTACAGCGCGCTTCCCGACTGGGGATTATTCCTCTAAAGGTTGTGCTGCTTCGCATGATGCGGTTCCTGTCTATATCCATTTTTTGAAGAGTTTCCTCATAGGTGAGGTTCAATCCGCTGCCGCCGTCCATGAGTACCTTGGTGAGACGAAACCCGTCCACTATTGGATTGAGGACCAATGCAGCTGGTGCTCGGGCTGTTCGGAATTTAGGTTCATCACTGGCGTTAAAGGTAATGCCCGTGTCACTCCATGGGTTTATTATTGCTACTTGGTAGACTTCAACAAGGCTGCAGAGTGTCCTTTTTCGCATATTATTTGATGCGAAGGTCTGGAAGACTGTTAATACCGTATTGGTGTCTCTGGGGTGGCTTTCTGTGTCCTTCGGGATTAGGAGGTTTTCGCCAATTTTGGCCACCTGCCGGAGTATCCAACATGCTCTAAGGCTGTGAGTTGGTGTGGCGTCCTCTATACTATGAATTTTACAGGGTCCATTAAGCCATCCTTCCAGTACAGTTCCATGCCCTGTACAGGGTTTTTGCCTTTTGGTGTTTGACCCGGGTGTCTGGCGATGATGCACCCTTTTATTTCAGACTGGGTTTGCATTAAGGGCCGGATTGTCCCAAAATTTTGTTTCGGTTTTCCGGGCGCTTTCCATCGCACAGTACTTTCATACTATGGATGCTAAGTCAACAAAGCGTGTAATATCACGACGACTTATGGCGTTGAGTATTCCCTTGTCCGTGCAATTATTGCAGAAGGATGAAATTGCGTCTTCCTCGCGGCAGCCCTTTATCCTGTGCATAGCCAGGAGGAATCTGGCCCAGTAATGATGTACTATTTCTTTGGGCTCTTGCCTGATTTGGGATAGATCGCTAATGTTCGGGTGGGTGGGTGGAATTAAATCCGAAGCCTTACCCCTTCTGAGGCTCAGAGGCCGAGGAATTTCCGAACTCGAAAATTTGGATTTCTGGATGTCGTCCAATGAATCCAGTCCGTCGCCTGATTCTAGGTTCAGGTCTTGAGTGATATCCTCCCCTCTGCGGACATCCGGCTTGGAGGGATCGGGAATCCGGACGTAGCGACTCCTTAGGATAGATGAAGGGTCGCCGCACTATCCCTCTACCACAGCAACGTGATGGGTGGCTTGGGGAGAGTTAATCTCTCTCAGGTCGGTTTTAGGCCCAATCTGGTCGTAAAACGTAGCGACTCCCAGGGCGGCGAAGCGATCCAAGAGCTCGTTTATAGAGGAAAGCTCTATTGGATCTAACTGCTCGACAAGTTCTGAGTTGACATGAAGATTGTTTTTGATGGCTTGAGAGGTCATCATCGGCGTAGAAGCCGAACAAGTGGTCATAAGAAAACCACCTAGCCGGAGGGTTTGGCCGACAGCCAAAGCTCCCTCAGCAACGGTGCCGTCTTTAAAGACGGGGCGAGGCATCCTTCCTGATGGCGATGACACAGAGGAACTCTCAATGAAAGCACCAATGTCGGTGTCAAAACCGGCGGATCTCGGGTAGGGGGTCCCGAACTGTGCGTCTAGGCCGGATGGTAACATGAGGCAGGGGACACGAAGTTTAACCCAGGTTCGGGCCCTCTTGATGGAGGTAAAACCCTACGTCCTGCTTGATTAATATTGATGATATGGGTATTACAAGAGTTGATCTACCACGAGATCAGAGAAGCTAAACCCTAGAAGCTAGCCTATGATATGATTGTTGTTGTGTATGTTGTCCTACGGACTAAAACCCTCCGGTTTATATAGACACCAGAGAGGGTTAGGGTTACATAAAGTCGGTTACAATGGTCGGAGATCTGAACATCCGTATCTTCAAGCTTGCCTTCCACGCCAAGGAAAGTCCCTTCCGGACACGGGACGGAGTCTTCAATCTTGTATCTTCATAGTCCAGGAGTCCGGCGGAAGGTATAGTTTGGCTACCCGAACACCAGCTAATCCAGGACTCCCTCACCCTTAGTATGCAGTTCGACTAATCGACTGTGCGGGACTGAACACCTCTCCCAATCACCGGGCTTAGGGCTACGGGGGCAGGAGGAGGAGCTGCGGAGGTCGCTCATGCTGGAATGGATCTTTCCGAAACGCGCTTTGATGGATTCTCGCCGGGGGAGGATGGTATGGATCGGATCTAAGAATCCCCATCCCTTTAATAGACAATTTATTTATCTGGCTAGGGGGCGAATGTAAAAACGCCCTGGCGCCTCGTATTCATTCGACGCGTGGGAGATAGCCCTTATTGGGCACAAAAGCCAAGAGGTCCAAACATTTATGGGACCGGACACTGCTTTACAAACGTTCGAAAGATGGAGAAGAACCCGCCTTGCAATGCCGAAGACAATACTGCGCGCCGGACTCATCGTCATTGAAGCCTGGTTCGGGGGCTACTGAGGGAGTCCTGGATTAGGGGGTATCCGGACAGTCGGATTATATCCTTTGGCCGGACTGTTGGACTATGAAGATACCAGATTGAAGACTATGTCTCGTGTCCGGATGGAACTCTACTTTGGCGTGGAAGGCAAACTAGGCAGTACGGATATGGATATCTCCTCCTTTGTAACCGACCTTGTGTAACCCTAGCCCCCTCCGGTGTCTATATAAACCGGAGGGTTTTAGTCCGTAGGACAACATACAATCATACCATAGGCTAGCTTCTAGGGTTTAGCCTCTCCGATCTCGTGGTAGATCAACTCTTGTAATACTCATATCATCAAGAATAAATCAAGCAAGACGTAGGGTTTTAACTCCATCAAGAGGGCCCGGACCTGGGTAAAACATCGTGTCCCCTGCCTCCTGTTACCATCCGCCTTAGACGCACAGTTCGGGACCCCCTACCCGAGATCCACCGGTTTTGACACCGACACCCATGAAGGCCTCATTCAATCCGCTTTTCACGGACAGGACCTTTTCAATCACCGTACCCATCAAGGTACGGTGTTCCACTAAGACGGACGCCCGTCACAGCATGTTCGTTAATATATCCGGTGCCTCTGGATCTCCAGAAACTGCTGTAGGAGTACGGCCTCCCTTCTAAGGGATCCGTTTATTCGTCTCCGGCTTTAGACCAGACAGTTCGGGACCTTCATTGTTGGCCCCCGGACCCTGGGCCACTAAAGTATCACCTTCGGGTAGTGTCTTTGTCATCCCTTGCACCACTTGATCAGGGGAGACCCTCTGCGACGGCACCTCGAAGTCGTCCCCCCTATTGGGCGAGGAGATTGGTGGAGGCATCTCGCTTTCCATCATCTCTGGGAGGAGATCACCCGAGGAAGAGGATTGTTGAGGAAGACTGCGTGACGAACTACAAAAAAACATATATTCTAGATGTTACAAGAAAGGAACGGGACATGTTTAAAACACCCTTGTCCACTTAAGGTTCAACCTGAGGCTTATCCTCGTCACGGGACTGCGCGATGACGTCGTCCTCCAAGCTCGAGCCACCTGACAGAGGCATCTTGCCTCCTTTAGGAGCCTTTTCCTCCCAACCTTCGGAGGCGGCCCTTTTCTTTCCATGGGGGGAAGCGACGTTGACTTCCTGTTCACTTTTGTCCTCGGACGATGGAATCTTGATCCCCCCGGACACAATGTCTGATATACCTCCGGGATAGAGGCCATCTTTGGTCCTCCCACTCTCCGCCTTGCCCTCCTTCACAGGCATCTGGTATGGTGCCGGGGCCAGCATCCTTGTTAATATAGGATCCGTTGAGGCTTCGGGAAGAGGGGCCAAACACCTAATTAGTTCCACTTTCTTTATCGAGCCCTGGAAGAAGATAGTTTGCTCGGTAACTATCATGGAATTGTCACGGCAGATTTCCTAGAGAAAGGACTTAGTCGTAGGGCCATCGCAACTAGGAAGCTTAAAGGGGTTAATCAGGACAAAGGACAGGAGAGGTTTTATACTAGTTCGGCCCCTTACGATGAAGGTAAAAGCCTGTGTCTAGTTGTGTTGGTATTCCTGGGGGTTTCAATCTCTTGTTTCTTGCCCTAAGCCGCCACCGGGTCATCCCCTTATATACACGGGTTGACGCCTGGTGGCCTACAGAGTCCCGGCCGGCTCATAATCATGTCCGGCTCGGTGACTTCCTTTACATACCTTTCCTTACAAGTCTTTCATTACATACGGCGGTTTATAATATTGGGCCTTAAGCCGCCTCCAGGCCTTTGGGCCTTCTATAAGATTTAATAAACTATCATCTTGAATGTCTATTGGGCTTCTTGTGTAACCCGCCATTGGGCTGACCCGGCCCCTCCTGGGCGGGTCATAACTGATAGCTATAACCCCCAACATTAGGCCCCAGGTTGACTTTGAACTTCGTTCTTTGTCAATCTTCAATACTTAGACAAAAATCCATCTTCTTATCCTCGTAGAAGTTTTTGTAACCCGCCATGATGTCATCTTTCGAAAATGCAAAAACTTTTATGACGTCATCTCCCAACGGATCTTCATCTTTAATGTCTCTGGAGAATCGAGGCGTCTGTGTAGTTGGATAACCATTATTCGGCTATCCCTTGATTTTCGCGCCCGTCTGTTCACATTTTCCTTATAAATAGGCATGCCTCGGCTTTCTTGTTTCTTCTCTCTTGATCTGTCTTCTTCCTCTCGCAAACCCCCTGCTGCTCGAGCTTCGCCACCGCCGCGCTTCACCTCCGTCTCCGTCGACTTTGGCCGCTGCATCAACACGAACCGATCCAGAGAACGGCGGCGACCACTGCAGAAGATCCGCGGTTGTAAGTGTCCTCCTTTTCACTTCTGAGATCCACATTTAGGGTTTTCAGATTTCTTCGTGTTCTTCCTAGTTCATCATAGTTCTTCATAGTTCTTCCACCGCAAGCTTCTTCTTGATCCAAAAAGACATATATGCTTGTGCGGTAGCATTTTTGTGCCTACTTTTGACGTCCGCAGATCCCTTTCTCTGGCCCAAAGATCTCATTAGAACTTATAGACTCCTCTGCGCTGAACCTTTTAGGTCTAAAATTTTCTCCATTTTGAATAGCCATTTGATCTGGAATAATACCAAGCAATTAGGAAACTTGTTTGTCTCAACACTTAGCTGAATTTACCTTCTTCAAATATCTGTAGTCATGGCGGCTTACTGTGCCGACTTACTTTTCCCTATATGACATTAGCCCTTAACTAAGCCGCCATTACCTCCCTGTATTATCATCATTTAACTGTTAATTTCACCGTTGAATTGAACCGCCATGTTGCCTTTCTTTGCAGTTCTTCTTTGCACATCATGCCATCCAAAGCACCAACCATCTGTAACTGGGTTCCCTCAACCATAACTGAGGAACGTTTGAAGGAGCTTTTCACCATAGGATTTTTTCCACAAAAAGACGTCATGTCTTACCGTGCCCCTGACTCAGAAGAAGAATGGCCCAATCCAAGGGCTGGTGAAGTGATTGTTTTTACTGACCATATGAACCGTGGCTTCTCACCGCCCGGCTCAAAGTTCTCCAGAGAGGTCCTCCACTTCTTCAAACTCCACCCTCAAGATATTGGGCCCAATTCCATATCTAACATCTGTAACTTCCAAGTGCTCTGTGAGGTGTATCTTCAACAAGAGCCGACCGTGGAGCTGTTTAGAGAATACTTTTATCTGAACCGGCAGAACGTGTGCACCAACGGCCTTAGCTTAGAGCTTGGAGGCATCTCAATTCAACGCCGGCAGGGCGCTGTCTTCCTCCTCATAGTCTTGCCGAGTCATCCAAAAGACTGGAATCAGACTTGGTTTTACTGCCAAGACATTTCACCGGCAAATGAGAGGCCACTGCCGGGTTATCGCCCCGAACGTCTTGACTCCAAGTTCGCGCTCCCTGACAAGCTCACTACCGCTGAGTGCAGAAAGCTGATACCATCCATCAAAAGGATTAATGCTCTGTTAGGGAACGGGTTAACTGGAGTTGATCTAACCCACTGCTGGATCTCATGGCGGGTCATCCCTCTAAGCCATCGGTCAAAGCTGATGTATGAGTATGGTCGAGGCCCGGATGACTCTCTTCGTCACAGCCCCGCTCAATTAACAGAAGAAGATATTGTTTCAATGTCAACCCTTCTGGTGAACGGGAAATACAAAGATTACAGTATTGTCGGGTTAAACCCCTTCTGCAAGCTTAACCCGGTGCCAGAAGTAAGGGTATTCTGATCTCTTCTCCTTTGTATTTTTCCCAGCCATATTGTTTAATACTTGCCTGACCTTTTCATTATGTTTTTACCTGTCTGCAGGCCAACTCTGACTTCTGGAAAGTTAAATATGACCACGAGGCTGCCAAGAAAGCGAGAGCCACAGCCATAAACGCCAAGAAAACAACCCGGAGGTCAAAAATGAAGAAGAAGAAGAGCACTGCCGAAGACTGGATGAAGCTTGACGATTCTTCTGAGTTGGAGGTAGCGCTTGACTCCCTTGGCCAATTTTTTAACAATCTTATTAACACTGATCATTACTAGGATGACAGTGGGGCCAGTCAGGCCGTGGAAGAAGAGGTAACTATCATTTCCTCCGACTCAGAGCCCTTGCCAAGACAAAAAATTTGACGAGTGATCCGTAAAGTAAGGTTTTCTAACCCTTTAGCTCACTTGGATCCCAACTTTATTTTGAAAACCCAGCAACATGAGAGCCACCGTCAAGCCTGGACTGAAGACGAACCGGCTGTTGTTCTTCAACAAACTCCTCAGAAGCGCCGGAATGACGTTTACTTCTTTTGTCCTTAACTCTGTTTAATGAATCCTTTCGCTTGCATTATTTTAACTTTATTTTATCTTTTCAGGAGGTGTCTCGCTCTTTCGGCGACTCATCGCAGACTCAATTTCCGGCCTTCAAGACTGCCCCTGGGTAATGAAAAATCCTCCTTTTTCAGTTTGTTCAAATTGTATCTTTGTACTGACAGTCCTACAACATCTCTCTTAGTGGCCAAGCTAAGTCCAAGAAGGGAAAGGCAGCTAAACCGGCGGAAGACCCGCCAATCCTTGCATCTGACCCTGCCAGACCACCTTCTCCTCCATTAACTGACGCTCCAGAAGACCCGCCTATCGATGCAGAATCAAATCCTCCTGAGCCGTCATTTGATGAGACCACTGTGAACCCTTCCGCAACTGGACCATCAAGCTCATCCAACCCGCCATCACCGTCTGCACAAGACGTTCAGATCACCGGGAGCCGTTTTATTGAACCGGGGAATCCAACCGTGCTAGCTCGCCACACGGCGAAACAAGAGGCATTGGAGAGGCAGAAAGCGTGCTTTGACATTGCCAATTATGATCATCTAAATGCCAATGATATTTTATCCGGCTATCTCAGCCATGTGCACTCCAGTCGCGATTCTGAGATTGAAATGGTCAAACAGTTGCAGTTGAAATACGAGGTATGTTCTTCCGGCTTATCTATATTCCTAAAGCCCCCAAGTCTTCAAATTATGAGAGAACCGGAATGATTTGTAGACTTTATAATATAGGCCAAGACCGTTACCTTTGCAACTTTTCTTGAATTCAACAAAATAGAACAAAGCTTCACCTGTAGTCCCCAAGGGCCAGCTCGTTCTGATCATAAATGAGCCGGTACTTTTAAATTGATTTGTACCGTATTCAAAGAACTTAATACTCCGGCTTAACCTTGAGAAGCTTGCTGAATTGCATACATTAGCCCCCAAGTGCCAAGTGATGTTACTTTGTAAAGTACTTGGGACTTAAAATATGTCTTTAGAGTCATAAAAATTTGTTTTGGCATACATTAGCCCCCAAGTGTCAAGTGTTTTTTTTGTAAAGTACTTGAGACTTGAATCTTGATTGTTGAACTTTTAAGCGAAAACTTGACTCATCTGAGTATGTTTTTTGCAGAATGCCTTGTCTGAACTGAACTCGCAATTGACTGACGTGAAGACTCGGCTAGTGAGTCAGGAGGCAAAAATCAAATCTGCTAATCCAAACTGCAAATAAGTCTCTCTGAGATGGAAAATTTAAAGACCAGCTTCATCGCAAAGAAGAAAACCTAGGCAGATGAAAAAATGCTTCTGACGCAACGCGCCGAGAAGGTCGAAGCAGCCCTTGAAGAGGTTTCAACAGAGCTGAACAATTTAAAGGGCTGGGTGTCTCAAATGGTGGCCGCCATCTTTGGTAAACCGTCTGTCTTTAATCTTGTGTACTTTTTGCTGATCCGGAATATAAGCCGCAAGCTGACCTTTTATATAAAATATGTGCAGGCCCACGAAGCAAGAACCTGAGCCAGGATCCTTTGATTAAACTGAAGGCAGTGTATACTTTAGTAGAACAACTGTATATTGGCGCACAACGGGCACTTGCCGCCATCTCTCCTGCCAATCAAGGACCCAACCGGCTCAGCGATGTCTTGAAGAAACTATCAATCCTGCCAGCCAGATTTCAAGAAGCGAAATGCTCCTGTGCGCGAGCCGGAGCTTTGACTGCCCTGAGCCGCTCCAAGGCTTGGGTGCCAGATCTAGACCCGGCGGACGTGGCCAGAGGCTACCCCATCGTGAAGGAAGACGGATCTCCCTTTGAGCAGGATGACTTCATGGCTTGCATGCGCAGAGTCCAACCTCAGGCAACTACCCTCTGAGATGACACCAACATCGACAAATACCAGCCGGGTTTTGATGTTGAAAATAAGAAGATGGCGACTCCCTCGTACAAGGTGACAGATTTGATCCCGCTTGTAAGAGAAAATACATTTGCCCGGGAAGTTGACCCGGCCGGCCTGATCGACGAAGAAGCCAAATTTGTTGCCGTGAATGGTTTTGACGGGTCAAAACCCAACTTCCAGCCAACAGAGGGCGGTGAACCGGCGAGGGAGGAGTAATAACCATCTTCATTGGCTTATAAAAAGCCTTGTAATAGTTTAGTTGTGAAAACATTGAATGCCTTGCCTATGCCATCGTGCATAAAACACTGTGTGTGACTCCGTATTTCCTGATGGCAACATATGCATCATATTTGATGATTGTTTCTACAACACTTTAACTTTGTTCCTGTAGATACAAGAGAAAAGACTGGCTTGGCGGCTTAGAACCGAACGGGTTAAAACACCCGGCTTATAGCCAATATGTTTACCATAATAGAAAACAGAAACCGATATAAATAAAGGACAAGGGCTGAAACTAACCCTTTGGTTAATGCAGCAGGCAATTGCGTATAAATAATAGCCATACTTGTACCTTTGATCCTTACACCGCCGGCTTGAATAAACCGGGTAATGCCTCTGAATACTTAATGATCATCATACCTTGGTGGCCTTGTTGTCAAAGAAACAAGCCAGCGAAGAAGATCATGCTAATTATTTAAAGGTTGGTAGCTTCTGATTCGAATACGATCAGTAAACCCGACCAGAGGGGTTAAGTTAAGGTTCGAATACGGCCATATAGCCCCCGGTGGCTTTGGCATAGCACTGATCAAGAGGGTACCGACAGCTATGTTCTCTTTGGTTTGAATATGACCTATGTTTGAACAGGAAGCCCCCAAATGACCTTGAGAGGTTTTTAATGACCCTGATTCGAATACGATCCAAGTCGGACCCAAAAGGGGTTAAGCTATGATTCAGATATGATCAAGAAGCCCCCAAGTGAGTTTGGCCTTGAGCCGATCAAGAGGGTTACGAGAACTATGTTCTCTTTGGTTCGAATACGACCTATGTTTGAACAGGAAGCCCCCAAGTGACCATGATATTGCAGCTAGATTCGAATACGATCATAAGCTGGACCAAAAAAGGTTAGACTTGATTCAAATATGATCAGCTCCTTAATAGTCATTTGAAAATAAGAAATAACAAAGATGCATAATCTTTGAAAAGAAAAGAGACCGATGGTCTTACTTTATTGCTTATCATGGTATATACAATGTTAAAGTATGTACATGAAGAGAGCCGGTGGCTCAGGTGTAGTATGGCCGAAGTTGAGCAATGTTCCACGGCCGGCGGGTCTCCTCCTCCGACTTACGTGGGTCTTTCTGCTCTCGAACGTCAATGAGGTAATACGACCCATTGTTTAAATTCTTGCTGAGCACAAAGGGTCCTTCCCAAGGTGGGGATAATTTGTGTGCATCTGACAGATCCTGGATGAGCCAGAGCACCAGGTCACCTTCCTGAAAAGTCATGGACTTAACCCAGCGGCTGCGATAACGGCGCAAGTCCTATTGATAAATTGCTGATCGAGTCGCTGCTAAGTATCTTTCTTCATCTAACAAGTCGAGTGCATCATGTCTGGCTTGTTCATTATTAGCTTCAACATAAGCTGCCACACGGGGCGAGTCATGACGGATGCCACTAGGAAACACTGCTTCTGCTCCATACACCATGAAGAAAGGTGTGTAACATGTAGACCTGTTAGGTGTGGTATTGATACTCCACAACACCGAGGGTAATTCCTCTACCCAACAACACGGCGTTCGCTGTAAGGGAACCGTAAGCCGGGGTTTGAGACCTTTTAAAATTTCCTGATTTTCTCTCTCAGCTTGACCATTGGATTGAGGATGATCTATAGAAGAAACATCAAGCCGGATATGCTCATGTTGAAAAAACTCCTCCATACCCCCTTGGGATAGATTAGTGCCATTGTCAGTGATAATGCTGTGTGGAAAACCAAAGCGGAAAATCACTTTTTTCATGAACTGAACCGTCGTGGCCGCATCACACTTACTCACTGGTTCTGCCTCAACCCACTTTGTGAATTTATCAACTGCCACTAAAAGATGTGTCTTTTTATCCTTAGACCTTTTGAAAGGCCCCACCATGTCAAGCCCCCAGACCGCAAACGGCCAAGTGATTGGAATCACCCGGAGCTCTTGAGCCGGAACATGTGCTTGTCGTGCAAATTTTTGACATCCATCACATCTGCTGACCAGATCCTCAGCATCAGCATGAGCCGTCAACCAGTAAAAACCATGACGAAAAGCTTTGGCCACCAGAGATTTTGACCCAGCGTGATGACCACAGTCGCCTTCATGGATCTCACGAAGTATTTCTTGGCCTTCTTCAGGGGAAACACACCGTTGAAACGCTCCATAGACGTTGTGATGGTATAGTTCTCCATCAGAAATCGTCATTGACTTAGACCGCCGGGTTATCTGTCGAGCCAGGGTCTCATCCGCTGGCAACTCTCCCCGCGTCATGTAAGGCAAGAACAGCACTATCCAATCTGGGATGATATGAAGAGCCGCCACCAACTGCCCTCCGGGTCAGGAACAACCAAATCTTCTTCTATGGGCAACTTGACAGACGGGTTATGCAAAACATCCAAAAAGATGTTAGGTGGTACCGGCTTACGCTGAGACCCCAACCGGCTTAAAGCATCAGCCGCTTCATTCTTCCTACGGTCAATGTGCTCCACCTGATAACCTTTAAAATGCCCTGCAACAGCATCAACCTCCCGGCGATAAGCCGCCATGAGAGGATCCTTGGAATCCCACTTGCCTGATACCTGTTGAGCCACTAAATCTGAGTCGCCAAGACATCTGACCCGGCTCAAACTCATCTCTTTTGCCACTCGAAGACCATGGAGCAAGGCTTCATACTCTGTTGTGTTGTTAGTGCAAGGAAACATCAGCCGTAACACATAACAAAAATTTTCACCTCGGGGAGAGGTTAAAACAACTCCAGCCCCCGAGCCTTCCAACTGTCTGGACCCATCAAAATGAACAGTCCAATACGTGTTGTCTGGTTTCTCTTCTGGCATCTGCATCTCTATCCAGTCATTAATGAAGTCGACTAGTGCTTGAGATTTGATCGCAGTACGTGGTACATACTTCAACCCATGAGACCCAAGCTCAATGGCCCACTTGGTGACTCGTCCAGTGGCTTCTCTGTTTTGAATGATGTCTCCCAAAGGAGCAGAGCTAACCACAGTGATTGGATGACCCTGAAAATAATGTTTAAGCTTCCGGCTTGCCATGAACGAGCTTCTGCCAATGTGGATATCATTGCTTGGATTCAATTAACACCTCACTGACGTAGTAAACCAGCCGTTGAACCAGATGTTCCTTGCCAGCCTCCTTGCGCTCCACCACAATAGCCACACTAACAGCGCGTGAATTGGCGGCCACGTATAACAACAGCGGCTCTTTCTCAACTGGAGCAGCCAGGACCAGTAGCTCAACAAGTTGTGTCTTCAGATCTTCAAAAGTAGAGTTTGCAGCATCGCTCCAAACAAAATCATATGTTTTCTTCATCATCTAATACAAAGGCATTGCCTTCTCCCCTAACCGGCTTATGAACCGGCTCAAAGAAGCAACACGACCTGCTAGTCGTTGAACATCATTGATGCATGTTGGTTTGGCCAGGGATATAATTGCCTTGATTTTCTCCGGGTTAGCTTCAATACCTCGGTTGGACACCAAAAAACCGAGGAGCTTGCCGACTGGGACTCCAAAAACACACTTGGGCACCGGGTTAAGCATCATTTTGTAGACCCGGAGATTATCGAAGGTCTCTTTCAGGTCTGCGACCAATGTTTCCTCTTTCCTGGATTTTACCACTATATCATCCACATAAGCATGAACATTACCCCCAATCTGATCATGAAGAAAGTTCTGTACACACCGTTGGTAAGTCGCATGGGCACTCTTAAGCCCAAAAGGCATAGACACATAGCAGAAAGCTCCAAAAGGAGTGATAAAAGCCGTCTTCTCCTGATCTTTGACAGCCATCTTAATCTGATGATAACCTGAGTAAGCATCCAAGAAACTCAAACGTGTGCAACCCGCCGTAGCATCGATGATCTGATCAATACGGGGGATGGCAAAAGGATCAGCCGGATAAGCCTTGTTCAGATCGGTGTAATCCACACACATACGCCAGGTGCCATTCTTTTTTAGTACAAGCACCGGGTTGGCTAACCACTCTGAGTGAAAGACTTCTACGATGAACCCGGCCGCCAAGAGCCGGGCCACCTCTTCTCCAATGGCCTTGTGCCTTTCTTCATTGAACCGCCGGAGAAACTGTCTGACAGGTTTAAACTTTGGATCAATATTGAGAGTGTGCTCAGTGAGTTCCCTCGGGACACCCAGCATGTCTGAAGGTTTCCATGCAAAGATGTCCCAGTTCTCACGGATGAACTCGATGAGCGCACTTTCCTATTTTGGATCCAAGTTTGCATAGATGATGAACTGCTTGGATGAGTCGCTAGGCACAAAGTCAACCATCTTGGTGTCATCAGCTAATTTGAATTTCAACACCGGCTCATGCTCTGTTGTTGGTTTCTTTAATGACGTCATGTCTGCCGGGTCAACATGATCCTTGTAAAACTTTAACTCCTCTGTTGCACAAACAGATTCAGCATAGGCAGCATCACCTTCTTCACACTCCAAAGCTATTTTCCGGCTCCCATGTACTGTGATGGTGCCCTTATAGCCCGACATCTTGAGCTGCAAATATACATAACGCGGCCAAGCCATGAACTTGGCATAAGCCGGCCGTCCAAACAGAGCATGATATGGACT
The DNA here is from genome assembly GCF_056163025.1 of Triticum urartu. Taxonomy (NCBI): domain Eukaryota; kingdom Viridiplantae; phylum Streptophyta; class Magnoliopsida; order Poales; family Poaceae; genus Triticum; species Triticum urartu. The sequence goes on from NC_141877.1 coordinate 478,341,883, forward strand.
TTTGATCTTTACCACCTCAAAGGTTAATTTTTCTGCTCTGGAATCATACTCATCCCCAAAGGCTACTTCCAGTTCAATCTTACCCACTGGGTACGCCGACTTGCCAGGAACCACACCGTGAAAAACAGTGTTGGATTGTTTAAGACTCTTATCAGTCAATCCCATCCGGTGGAATGTCTCATAGTAGAGGATGTTGATGTTGTTGCCTCCATACATGAGTACCTTAGTGAATTTGTATCCACCAACCTGAGGCACCACTACCAAAGCCAAGTGACCCGGATTATCGACCCGGGGTGGGTGATCCTCTCTGCTCCACACAATAGGCTGCTCTGACCAACATAAGTAACGTGGAATCGCCGGCTCAACGGCATTGACGGCCCTCTTGTGAAGCTTCTGGTCCCTCTTACATAAACTAGTGGTGAATACATGGTATTGCCCACTATTTAGTTGTTTTGGGTTGCTCTGATATCCATACTATTGCTGTTGATGACCTTGGCCGGGTTGTGGATTATATCCTCCTTGGTTACCAGGATGGCCCTGACCGTGAAATCCTCCTCCACCTGAACCGGCACCCGGGCCTTGGAAACTGCCTCCACCTGAACCGCCACCTGGGCCGTGACCTCCATCAAACGTGTTTGAATTTTTAAACGCCTTCATGATCGTACAATCTTTCCACAGGTGGGTAGCTAGCTTCTCCCTGGTGCCGTGCCTTGGATAAGGTTCATTCAATAGTTGCTCAAGGGTGGGACCTGACCCGCCCGACCGAGGGGGTTGTCTGCCCTTGCGCCGTTGATTTCCGCCCTGTGCATTGGTGTTAGCAACAAACTCATCAGCCTTGCGTTTATTGCCTCCTTGATTTGCCGGGTTATGCTGGTGACCCTTGCCGTTGCCGTTCTTCTTTCCCTTCGTTGTCTTTTCTTCGTCAGACACCGGGTCTTTGGTACTATCAAAATCAGCATACTTGACAAGAGCCTCCATCAACTGGCCCATGTCATTACAGTCACGCTTGAGCCACCCCAACTTCTGCTTCAGAGGTTCAAAACGGCAATTTTTCTCCAATCATCAAAACTGCTGAGCCGGCATCCATCTTATCAGACGAGTGTATTATCTCCTTGACCCGACGCACCCAATGGGTTGTAGACTCACCGCCCTCTTGCTTACAATTAGTTAGGTCCACAATCGACATAGGTTGCTTACACGTGTCCTTGAAGTTCTGGATGAATCAGGCTTTTAACTCCGCCCATGAGCCGATAGAATTAGGCGGCAACCCCTTCAACCAAGTACGAGCTGTTCCATCCAACATCATAGTGAAATACTTGGGTATTGTTGCGTCGCTGACCTCCAACAACTCCATAGCCATCTCATAACTCTCAATCCAAGCCCCGGGCTGTAAGTTAGCCGTGTAATTAGGCACCTTACGAGGCCCCTTAAAGTCCTTCGGCAGATGCTCATTACGTATGGCCGGCACCAAGCAAGGGACGCCTCCGGTTCTTGTGGCCACTCCTACCTCGACCGAGGCTGCTGGATAAGCCGGAAAAGTTTGATGAGCTGCCTGATCTGCTGCCATTTGAACTGCTCGTTCCGCCTCTTGTCGAATCCTCTCCTGATCCGCCAAGTTAAGGGCTCCATCCCGCACCGGCTCATGCCTGTGTGGCCAGTTGTGGCGTTGAGCATTGCTTGACATGTCTACGGATTCCATATGCCTACTGTAGCTCGGGCACCGGCTTGGGCGAGGAGTTGAATGGATCCTGTCTCGACTGTAGGAGTACGCATCCTGCTGTGCCAGAGCTGTTTGAAGAAGTTCTCTTACCCTCCGCGATTCAACCGCCGCCGGTGAGTCACCTTCCATCGGGAGAGCCGCCAAACGAGCTGACGCTGCGATGAGGTTTTCCAAGGGGTTGGAGAAGTGACCCGACGGTGTTGGTACGTAATGAGGTGGAGCGGTAATTATACGAGGTGGTTCCATGGCACGCGGCTGAACCGGTGCACCGGGTGTCGTGATCCGGTTTGCCTCCGGCGGGTTGCTTCCCCCAGCTCCGGGTGTATGGAATAGGTTCCTAGGATCAAGCGTCAGAGGTAAACGTGACTGAGTTTTCTGATGCCTCCTCCTCATGACCTCGTTTAACGCGTTAAGATCCACCGAGAGCCGGAAGGTCTCCGCTTGAAGTTGTTGAGCACGAACGTCCAAAGCCGCCCACTCTGCTGCCATCCTGACTTCCTCTGCGGCCAGATTTTCCTTAGCTTGCACCATCTCTTCACGCACACATGCCACCTCTGCCTCGTGCTGGGCTTTATCCGCCGGCTCTACCACGGCGCTCAACAGAGTCGTCAATTTATCCATGAGGTCCATTAGAATCTGAGTCGGGGGGGGGGGGTCTCCTAACCCGGCTGCAGCCGACCCGGTAGCTGTTGCTGCCGCTGCTGTAGAGTTCTGCCCGGGCTGCGTCCCTGCCATGAAGACTCCAGCCCAATCCGGCGGCTCAAGAGGGTCCGAAATACTGCTGCCATCGGAACAGCCCCCGAGCATGTCGTCCTGCAGCTGGTACAAAGAGTCCGTCTCGTGCGTTGATGAAGCAGTGTCAGAACAGACGGCCGTCTCGCCGCCCTCCGTCAATCCTTCAGAGTATCCACCACCGTGGACGCAGCCTATGAAGGCGTGCTTAACGATAGATTGAACACGGGTGGTCCTTGCGCGCTGAGCCGTTTCGATGAGGTTGGTGTGGACGTCTGGCTCAGGGCCTGACTCGCCGATCCGGCCGATGAAGACGTGAATTCCGTCGAAGGGGATCCAGTACCCGTACTCAATTGAGCCAGCCTCGGGGCCCCAGCCTTTGTCGTCGATGTAGAGCTTGCCGCGACGACTCTTGGTCATCCGGCCCACAGCGTATCCCTTCAGCCCTTCAAAGTTGGCCTTCAAGAACTCAAATCCACCGTGCGCTGGCCCCACGGTGGGCGCCAACTTTCGTGGAATTGTCACGGCAGATGTCCTAGAGAAAGGACTTAGTCGTAGGGCCATCGAAACTAGGAAGCTTAAAGGGGTTAATCGGGACAAAGGACACGAGAGGTTTTATACTAGTTCGGCCCCTTACGATGAAGGTAAAATCCTACGTCTACTTGTGTTGGTATTGCTCGGGGTTTCGATCACCAAGAGGCTTAACTCACTGGCTTGGTTATCGATCTCTTGTTTCTTGCCCTAAGCCGCCACCGGGTCATCCCCTTATGTACACGGGTTGATGCCTGGTGGCCTATAGAGTCCCGACCGGCTCATAATCGTGTCCGGCTCGGTGACTTCCTTTACATACCTTTCCTTACAAATCTTTCCTTACATACGGCGGTTTATAATACCGGGCCTTAAGCCGCCTCCAAGCCTTTGGGCCTTCTATAAGATTTACTAAACTTGAAGGAAATATGCCCTAGAGGCAATAATAAAGTTATTATTTATTTCCTTATAATCATGATAAATGTTTGTTATTCATGCTAGAATTGTATTAACCGGAAACATAATACATGTGTGAATACATAGACAAACAAAGTGTCACTAGTATGCCTCTACTTGACTAGCTTGTTAATCAAAGATGGTTATGTTTCCTAACCATGAACAATGAGTTGTTATTTGATTAATGGGATCACATCATTAAGAGAATGATCTGATTGACATGACCCATTCCATTAGCTTAGCACCCGATCGTTTAGTATGTTGCTATTGCTTTCTTCATGACTTATACATGTTCCTATAACTATGAGATTATGCAACTCCCGTTTACCGGAGGAACACTTTGGGTACTACCAAACGTCACAACGTAACTGGGTGATTATAAAGGAGTACTACAGGTGTCTCCAAAGGTACATGTTGGGTTGGCGTATTTCGAGATTAGGTTTTGTCACTCCGATTGTCGGAGAGGTATCTCTGGGCCCTCTCGGTAATGCACATCACATAAGCCTTGCAAGCATTGCAACTAATGAGATTAGTTGCGAGATGATGTATTACAGAACGAGTAAAGAGACTTGCCGGTAACGAGATTGAACTAGGTATTGGATACCGACGATCGAATCTCGGGCAAGTAACATACCGATGACAAAGGGAACAACGTATGTTGTTATGCGGTCTGACCGATAAAGATCTTCATAGAATATGTAGGAGCCAATATGGGCATCTAGGTCCCGCTATTGGTTATTGACCGGAGACGTGTCTCGGTCATGTCTACATTGTTCTCGAACCCGTAGGGTCCGCACGCTTAAGGTTACGATGACAGTTATATTATGAGTTTATGCATTTTGATGTACCGAAGGTTGTTCGGAGTCCCGGATGTGATCACGGACATGACGAGGAGTCTTGAAATGGTCGAGACGTAAAGATTGATATATTGGAAGCCTATGTTTGGATATCGGAAGTGTTCCGGGTGAAATCGGGATTTTACCGGAGTACCGGGAAGGTTACCGGAACCCCCCGGGAGCTAAATGGGCCATGATGGGCCTTAGTGGAAAAGAGAAGAGGCAGCCCTACATGGGCTGCGCGCCTCCCCCTTCCCCTAGTCCTATTAGGACTAGGAGAGGTGGCCGGCCCCTCTCTCTCTTTTCCCCCTCCGCGAATCCTATTCCAACTAGGATTGGGGGGGGGGGAATCCTACTCCCAGAGGGAGTAGGACTCTCCTGGCGCGCCACACCTTGGCCGGCCAGCCTCCCCCCTCTAGTCCTTTATATACTGAGGCAGAGGCACCCTAGAACACACAAGTTGATCCACGTGATCTATTCCTTAGCCGTGTGCGGTGCCCCCAGCCACCATATTCCTCGATAATACTGTAGCGGAGTTTAGGCGAAGCCCTGCTGCTGTAGTGCATCAAGATCATCACCACGCCGTCGTGCTGACGGAACTCTTCCCCTACACTTTGCTGTATCGGAGTCCGGGGATCGTCATCGAGCTGAACATGTGCTCGAACTCGGAGGTGCCGTAGTTTCGGTGCTTGATCGGTTGGATCGTGAAGACGTACGACTACTTCCTCTACGTTGTGTCAACGCTTCCGCAGTCAGTCTGCGTGGGTACGTAGACAACACTCTCCCCTCTCGTTGCTATGCATCACCATGATCTTGCGTGTGCGTAGGAAATTTTTTGAAATTACTACGAAACCCAAGAGTGGCATCCGAGCCTAGGTTATTTATGTTGATGTTATATGCACGAGTAGAACACAAGTGAGTTGTGGGCGATATAAGTCATACTGCCTACCAGCATGTCATACTTTGGTTCGGCGGCATTGTTGGATGAGACGACCCGGACCAACATTACGCGTACGCTTACACGAGACCGGTTCCCCCGACGTGCTTTGCACATAGGTGGCTTGCGGGCGACTGTCTCTCCAACTTTAGTTGAACCAAGTATGGCTACGCCCGGTCCTTGCGAAGGTTAAAACGGAGTCTATTTGACAAACTATCATTGTGGTTTTGATGCGTAGGTGAGATTGGTTCTTGCTTAAGCCCGTAGCAGCCACGTAAAACTTGCAACAACAAAGTAGAGGACGTCTAACTTGTTTTTGCAGGGCATGTTGTGATGTGATATGGTCAAGACATGATGCTGAATTTTATTGTATGAGATGATCATGTTTTGTAACCGAGTTATCGGCAACTGGCAGGAGCCTTATGGTTGTCGTTTTATTGTATGCAATGCAATCGCGATGTAATGCTTTACTTTATTACTAAGCGGTAGTGATAGTCGTGGAAGCATAAGATTGGCGAGACGACAACGATGCTACGATGGAGATCAAGGTGTCGCGCCGGTGACGATGGTGATCACGACGGTGCTTCGAAGATGGAGATCACAAGCACAAGATGATGATGGCCATATCATATCACTTATATTGATTGCATGTGATGTTTATCTTTTATGCATCTTATCTTGCTTTGATTGACGGTAGCATTATAAGATGATCTCTCACTAAATTATCAAGAAGTGTTCTCCTTGAGTATGCACCGTTGCCAAAGTTCGTCGTGCCCAGACACCACATGATGATCGGGTGTGATAAGCTCTACATCCATCTACAATGGGTGCAAGCCAGTTTTTGCACACGCAGAATACTCAGGTTAAACTTGACGAGCCTTGCATATGCAGATAAGGCCTTGGAACACGGAGACCGAAAGGTCGAGCGTGAATCATATAGTAGATATGATCAACATAACGATGTTCACCATTGAAAACTACTCCATCTCACGTGATGATCGGTTATGGTTTAGTTGATTTGGATCACGTGATCACTTAGAAGATTAGAGGGATGTCTATCTAAGTGGGAGTTCTTAAGTAATATGATTAATTGAACTTAAATTTATTATGAAATTAGTCCCTGATAGTATCTTGCTTGTTTATGTTGATTGTAGATAGATGGCTTGTGCTGTTGTTCCGTTGAATTTTAATGCATTCCTTGAGAAAGCAAAGTTGAAAGATGATGGTAGCAATTACACGGACTGGGTCCGTAACTTGAGGATTATCCTCATTGCTGCACAGAAGAATTACGTCCTGGAAGCACCGCTGGGTGCCAGGCCTGCTGCTGGAGCAACACCAGATGTTATGAACGTCTGGCAGAGCAAAGCTGATGACTACTCGATAGTTCAGTGTGCCATGCTTTACGGCTTAGAATCGGGACTTCAACGACGTTTTGAATGTCATGGAGCATATGAGATGTTTCAGGAGTTGAAGTTAATATTTCAAGCAAATGCCCGGATTGAGAGATATGAAGTCTCCAATAAGTTCTATAGCTGCAAGATGGAGGAGAACAGTTCTGTCAGTGAGCATATACTCAAAATGTCTGGGTATAATAATCACTTGATTCAATTGGGAGTTAATCTTCCAGATGATTGCGTCATTGACAGAATTCTCCAATCACTGCCACCAAGCTACAAGAGCTTCGTGATGAACTATAATATGCAAGGGAAGAACAAGACTATTCCTGAGCTCTTCGCAATGCTGAAAGCTACGGAGGTAGAAATCAAGAAGGAGCATCAAGTGTTGATGGTCAACAAGACCACTAGTTTCAAGAAAAAGGGCAAAGGGAAGAAGAAGGGGAACTTCAAGAAGAACAGCAAACAAGTTGCTGCTCAGGAGAAGAAACCCAAGTCTGGACCTAAGCCTGAAACTGAGTGCTTCTACTGCAAGCAGACTGGTCACTGGAAGCGGAACTGCCCCAAGTATTTGGCGGATAAGAAGGATGGCAAGGTGAACAAAGGTATATGTGATATACATGTTATTGATGTGTACCTTACTAGAGCTCGCAGTAGCACCTGGGTATTTGATACTGGTTCTGTTGCTAATATTTGCAACTCGAAACAGGGACTACGGAATAAGCGGGCACTGGCAAAGGACGAGGTGACAATGCGCGTGGGAAACGGTTCCAAAGTCGATGTGATCGCGGTCGGCACGCTACCTCTACATCTACCTTCGGGATTAATATTAGACCTAAATAATTGTTATTTGGTGCCAGCGTTGAGCATGAACATTATATCTGGATCTTGTTTGATGCGAGACGGTTATTCATTTAAATCAGAGAATAATGGTTGTTCTATTTATATGAGTAATATCTTTTATGGTCATGCACCTTTGAAAAGTGGTCTATTTTTGATGAATCTCGATAGTAGTGATACACATATTCATAATGTTGAAGCCAAAAGATGCAGAGTTAATAATGAAAGTGCAACTTATTTGTGGCACCGTCATTTAGGTCATATCGGTGTAAAGCGCATGAAGAAACTCCATATTGATGGACTTTTGGAACCACTTGATTATGAATCACTTGGTACTTGCGAACCGTGCCTCATGGGCAAGATGACAAAAACACCGTTCTCCGGAACTATGGAGAGAGCAACAGATTTGTTGGAGATCATACATACAGATGTATGTGGTCCGATGAATATTGAGGCTCGTGGCGGATATCGTTATTTTCTCACCTTCACAGATGACTTAAGCAGATATGGGTATATCTACTTAATGAAACACAAGTCTGAAACATTTGAAAAGTTCAAAGAATTTCCGAGTGAAGTTGAAAATCATCGTAACAAGAAAATAAAGTTTCTACAATCTGATCGTGGAGGAGAATATTTGAGTTACGAGTTTGGTGTACATTTGAAAAATTGTGGAATAGTTTCGCAACTCACGGCACCCGGAACACCACAGCGTAATGGTGTGTCCGAACGTCGTAATCGTACTTTACTAGATGTGGTGCGATCTATGATGTCTCTTACTGATTTACCGCTATCGTTTTGGGGATACGCTCTAGAGACGGCGGCATTCACGTTAAATAGGGCACCCTCAAAATCCGTTGAGACGACGCCTTATGAACTGTGGTTTGGCAAGAAACCAAAGTTGTCGTTTCCGAAAGTTTGGGGCTACGATGCTTATGTGAAAAAGCTTCAACCTGATAAGCTCGAACCCAAATCGGAGAAATGTGTCTTCATAGGATATCCAAAGGAAACTATTGGATACACCTTCTATCATAGATCCGAAGGCAAGACTTTTGTTGCTAAATTCGGAAACTTTCTAGAGAAGGAGTTTCTCTCGAAAGAAGTGAGTGGAAGGAAAGTAGAACTTGACGAGGTAACTGTACCTGCTCCTTTATTGGAAAGTAGTACATCACAGAAAATTCTTTCTGCGACACCTACACCAATAAGTGAGGAAGCTAATGATGATAGTCATGAAACTTCAGATCAAGATACTACTGAACCTCGTAGATCAACCAGAGTAAGATCCGCGCCAGAGTGGTACGGTAATCCTGTTCTGGAAATCATGCTACTAGATCATGATGAACCTACGGACTATGAAGAAGCGATGGTGAGCCCAGATTCCGCAAAGTGGCTTGAAGCCATGAAATCTGAAATGGGATCCATGTATGAGAACAAAGTATGGACTTTGGTTGACCTGCCCGATGATCGGAAAGCAATTGAGAATAAATGGATCTTTAAGAAGAAGACTGACGCTGATGGTAATGTTACTGTCTACAAATCTCGACTTGTCGCGAAAGGTTTTCGGCAAGTTCAAGGGATTGACTACGATGAGACCTTCTCACCCGTAGCGATGCTTAAGTCCGTCCGAATCATGTTAGAAATTGCCGCATTTTATGATTATGAAATTTGGCAAATGGATGTCAAAACTGCATTCCTGAATGGATTTCTAGAAGAAGAGTTGTATATGATGCAACCAGAAGGTTTTGTCGATCCAAAAGGAGCTAACAAAGTGTGCAAGCTCCAGCGATCCATTTATGGACTGGTGCAAGCCTCTCGGAGTTGGAATAAACGCTTTGATAGTGTGATCAAAGCATTTGGTTTTATACAGACTTTCGGAGAAGCCTGTATTTACAAGAAAGTGAGTGGGAGCTCTGTAGCATTTCTAATATTATATGTGGATGACATATTACTAATTGGAAATGATATAGAATTTCCGGATAGCATAAAGGGATACTTGAATAAGAGTTTTTCAATGAAAGACCTCGGTGAAGCTTCTTACATATTAGGCATAAAGATCTATAGAGATAGATCAAAACGCTTAATTGGACTTTCACAAACAACATACCTTGACAAAATTTTGAAGAAGTTCAAAATAGATCAAGCAAAGAAAGGATTCTTGCCTGTGTTACAAGGTGTGAAATTGAGTAAGACTCAATGCCCGACCACTGCAGAAGATAGAGAGAATATGAAAGATGTTCCCTATGCATCAGCCATAGGATCTATCATGTATGCAATGCTGTGTACCAGACCCGATGTGTGCCTTGCTATAAGTCTAGCAGGGAGGTACCAAAGTAATCCAGGAGTGGATCACTGGACAGCGGTCAAGAACATCCTGAAATACCTGAAAAGGACTAAGGATATGTTTCTCATATATGGAGGTGACAAAGAGCTCATCGTAAAAGGTTACGTTGATGCAAGCTTTGACACTGATCCGGACGATTCTAAATCGCAAACCGGATACGTGTTTACGTTAAATGGTGGAGCTGTCAGTTGGTGCAGTTCTAAACAAAGCGTCGTAGTGGGATCTACATGTGAAGCGGAGTACATAGCTGCTTCAGAAGCAGCGAACGAAGGAGTCTGGATGAAGGAGTTCATATCCGATCTAGGTGTCATACCTAGTGCATCGGGTCCAATGAAAATCTTTTGTGACAATACTAGTGCAATTGCCTTGGCAAAGGAATCCAGATTTCACAAGAGAACCAAGCACATCAAGAGACGCTTCAATTCCATCCGGGATCTAGTCCAGGTGGGAGACATAGAGATTTGCAAGATACATACGGATCTGAATGTTGCAGACCCGCTGACTAAGCCTCTTCCACGAGCAAAACATGATCAGCACCCTCCATGGGTGTTAGAATCATTATGGTGTAATCTAGATTATTGACTCTAGTGCAAGTGGGAGACTGAAGGAAATATGCCCTAGAGGCAATAATAAAGTTATTATTTATTTCCTTATAATCACGATAAATGTTTATTATTCATGCTAGAATTGTATTAACCGGAAACATAATACATGTGTGAATACATAGACAAACAAAGTGTCACTAGTATGCCTCTACTTGACTAGCTCGTTAATCAAAGATGGTTATGTTTCCTAACCATGAACAATGAGTTGTTATTTGATTAACGGGATCACATCATTAAGAGAATGATCTGATTGACATGACCCATTCCATTAGCTTAGCACCCGATTGTTTAGTATGTTGCTATTGCTTTCTTCATGACTTATACATGTTCCTATAACTATGAGATTATGCAACTCCCGTTTACCGGAGGAACACTTTGGGTACTACCAAACGTCACAACGTAACTGGGTGATTATAAAGGAGTACTACAGGTGTCTCCAAAGGTACATGTTGGGTTGGCGTATTTCGAGATTAGGTTTTGTCACTCCGATTGTCGGAGAGGTATCTCTGGGCCCTCTTGGTAATGCACATCACATAAGCCTTGCAAGCATTGCAACTAATGAGATTAGTTGCGAGATGATGTATTACAGAACGAGTAAAGAGACTTGCCGGTAACGAGATTGAACTAGGTATTGGATACCGACGATCGAATCTCGGGCAAGTAACATACCGATGACAAAGGGAACAACGTATGTTGTTATGCGGTCTGACCGATAAAGATCTTCATAGAATATGTAGGAGCCAATATGGGCATCCAGGTCCCGCTATTGGTTATTGACCGGAGACGTGTCTCGGTCATGTCTACATTGTTCTCGAACCCGTAGGGTCCGCACGCTTAAGGTTACGATGACAATTATATTATGAGTTTATGCATTTTGATGTACCGAAGGTTGTTCGGAGTCCCGGATGTGATCACGGACATGACGAGGAGTCTCGAAATGGTCGAGATGTAAAGATTGATATATTGGAAGCCTATGTTTGGATATCGGAAGTGTTCCGGGTGAAATCGGGATTTTACCGGAGTACCTGGAAGGTTACCGGAACCCCCCGGGAGCTAAATGGGCCATGATGGGCCTTAGTGAAAAAGAGAAGAGGCAGCCCTACATGGGCTGCGCACCTCCCCCTTCCCCTAGTCCTATTAGGACTAGGAGAGGTGGCCGGCCCCCTCTCTCTCTTTTCCCCCTCCGCGAATCCTATTCCAACTAGGATTGGGGGGGAATCCTACTCCCAGAGGGAGTAGGACTCTCCTGGCGCGCCACACCTTGGCCGGCCAGCCTCCCCCCTCTAGTCCTTTATATACTGAGGCAGAGGCACCCTAGAACACACAAGTTGATCCACGTGATCTATTCCTTAGCCGTGTGCGGTGCCCCCAGCCACCATATTCCTCGATAATACTGTAGCGGAGTTTAGGCGAAGCCCTGCTGTTGTAGTGCATCAAGATCGTCACCATGCCGTCGTGCTGATGGAACTCTTCCCCGACACTTTGCTAGATCGGAGTCCGGGGATCGTCATCGAGCTGAACGTGTGCTCGAACTCGGAGGTGCCGTAGTTTCGGTGCTTGATCGGTTGGATCGTGAAGACGTACGACTACTTCCTCTACGTTGTGGCAATGCTTCCGCAGTCGGTCTGCGTGGGTACGTAGACAACACTCTCCCCTCTCGTTGCTATGCATCACCATGATCTTGCGTGTGCGTAGGAAATTTTTTGAAATTACTACAAAACCCAACAAAACTATTATCTTGAATGTATATTGGGCTTCTTGTGTAACCCGCCATTGGGGCTGACCCGGCCCCTCCTGGGCGGGTCATAACTGATAGCTATATCCCCAACAGTAACGGATTACGGTACACTTAACCACAAAGTATTTGGAAGACAAGTGCTTACCGGGGTATCCGGACGGTTGCAGTCAAGGCCGACATCCTCACTGGTGTCCGGCCAATGTTTTCATTTCCCGAAAAACATCTTCCACATCCCTTTGTGTGTAGCGCTGAAGAAGTGTTGGAGGGTTCGTGGACCTTCCGGATTAAACTCCCACATGCGGAGAGGCCTACGTTGGCATGGCGGGATTCGGCGGACTAGCATTACTTGAATCACGTTGAAAAGATCGATGTCCTTCTCGAGGAGGACTCGGATGCGGCTCTATAGAGTCTGGATTTCATCAACTGATCCCTAGTCCAGCCCCTTATTGATCCATGATGCAAGCTGTAGCGGAGGGCCGGAACGGAACGCATGTATAGCTCCCACTTGGTACTACAGGGTTCCGTGATGTAAAACCACTCTCGCTGCCATTGGTTGGAAGTTTCGGTGAAAGAGCCTTTCGGCCAGGGAGTGTTGGTAAGCTTTCTTACTACAGCACCGCCGCACTCAACCTGTTCCCCGTCAACTACCTTCGGCTTCACGCTAAAGGTCTTGAGACATAAGCTGAAGTTTGGGGGGATTCGGAGGAAGGCCTCACACGTGATGATAAATGCCGAGACATGAAGGAAAGAATCCGGAGCTAGATCGTGAAAATCCAGTCTGTAATAAAATATTAGCCCCCGGACGAAGGGGTGGAGAGCGAACCCTAGCCCTCGGAGGAAGTGAGAGATGAATACGACCCTCTCGCCAGATATGGGGGTCGGAATAACCTATCCTTGAGTAGGAAGCCTATGGGGGATCTCCGCGGTCAGGTATCTGGCTGCCCAAAGCTTTGCAATATCCTCTTCTATGAAGGAGGAAGCCACCCATCGGCCTTGAGGGCTGGGTCCGGACATGATGGGGAAGCTTGAAACAATGAAATCGAACCTTGGGTGCTAGAACTCGAGGTTGGAAAGGCTGAGGAGAGGTTTGGCGTAAAAAGACGGCCCTTGGTTCCTTTATAAAGGCAGCGGGTATTGAACGCCTCCTCCTAAGGCCTGAAAACCTGCCTATTCCTAAGGAATCTTTCTAGTAGAATGGTTGGGTTACCGACGCTCATATTAATGAGGATCCCGCAATAAGGGGACATGATCTCTGCTTCGACAGGACGTGCCAATAGAAACCACGCCTCGAAACGTGGAACGGCGGACAGGAAACGGTTCGAAATAACGACCGGGCAAACGTGATGTCACGTTACAAAAGTTGTCAGCAGGTTGGACTCGTGAAATATTATACTCTCTACGGTTGTGTGTGTGTGTGGTACTTGTGTTGCAGATCTGGACATGTTTTGTTTCATCCGAAGACAATCTTGGAGTATACGGAAAGGGGAACCCGCCTTGCAATGCCGAAGACAATCTGTGCGCCGGACACCTCGTCATTGAAAGCTTGATTCAGGGGCTACTGAGGGAGTCCTGGACTAAGGGGTCCTAGGGCGTCCGACCTGTTGGCATGGGCCGGACTAATGGGCAGTGAAGATACAAGACAGAAGACTTTCTCCCATGTTTGGATGGGACTCTCCTTGACGTGGAAGGCGAGCTTGGCGATCAAATATGAAGATTCCTTTATCTATAACTGACCTTATCCCTCCTGTGTCTATATAAACCGGAGGGTTAGGTCCGTAGACACATCCTCATAATCATAGTCAGAAGGCTAGAGTTTTAGGGTTTAGCCATTACGATCTCGTGGTAGATCAACTCTTGTAACACTCATATTCATCAAGATCAATCAAGAAGGAAGTAGGGTATTACCTCCATAGAGAGGGCCCGAACCTGGGTAAACATTGTGTCCCCTGTCTCCTGTTACCATCGACATTAGACGCACAGTTCGGGACCCCCTACCCAAGATCCACCGATTTTGACACCGACATCTATGGCTGGCGGCGTCTCGTTGCCCTTAAAGAGCAACTTCCAGGCATCTTCGTGAGTGGTTCCGAAGAGCCTTTCCAATGTTTGGTGCTTCTTTAGGTCGATTTCCCATAAGGGGCAGCTTCGGCTTTGGCATGGGAGGATCCAGCGAACTAGCATCACCTGGATTACGTCAACGAGCTTGATGTCTTTATCCACCATGCTTTGAATGCGCGTTTGCAGGGCTATCACCTCATCCGACAAAGACCAATTTGGGCCCTTCTCTATCCAGGAGGTGAGTGCTACCTCTTGAGCACTGCGTTGGATTTCCCCGAAGAGGAGAGGATGATGCAGCAAAGTACCTTAAGTATTTCCCTCAGTTTTTGAGAACCAAGGTATCAATCCAGTAGGAGGCTACGCGCGAGTCCCTCGTACCTACACAAAAACAATAGCTCAACGCAACCAATGCGCTTAGGGGTTGTCAATACCTTCACGGTCACTTACGAAAGTGAGATCTAATAGAGATGATAAATAATATTTTTGGTATAGAGATGCAAAGTGAAAAGTAAAAGGCAAAGTAAAAGCAAAGCCATAATAAAGTGATGGAGATTAATATGATGAGAAAGAGACCCGGGGGCCATAGGTTTCACTAGTGGCTTCTCTCAAGAGCATAAGTATTCTACGGTGGGTGAACAAATTACTGTTGAGCAACTGACAGAATTGAGCACAATTATCAGAATATCTAGGTATGATCATATATATAGGCATCACGTCCGAGACAAGTAGACCGACTCCTGCCTGCATCTACTACTATTACTCCACTCATCGACCGCTATCCAGCATGCATCTAGAGTATTAAGTTAAAAACAGAGTAACGCCTTAAGCAAGATGACATGATGTAGAGGGATAGTTTCATGCAATATGATAAAAAACCCATCTTGTTATCCTCGATGGCAACAATACAATACGTGCCTTGCTGCCCCTTCTGTCACTAGGAAAGGACACCGCAAGATCAAACCCAAAGCTAAGCACTTCTCCCATGGCAAGAACAACCAATCTAGTAGGCCAAACCAAACTGATAATTCGAAGAGACTTGCAAAGATAACCAATCATACATAAAAGAATTCAGAGAAGATTCAAATATTATTCATAGATAGACTTGATCATAAACCCACAATTCATCGGTCTCAACAAACACACCGCAAAAAGAAGATTACATCGAATAGATCTCCACGAGAGCGGGGGAGAACATTGTATTGAGATCCAAAAAGAGAGAAGAAGCCATCTAGCTACTAACTATGGACCCGCAGGTCTGAAGTAAACTACTCACACTTCATCGGAGGGGCTTGGATGATGATGTAGAAGCCCTCTGTGATCGATGCCCCCTCCAGCGGAGCTCCGGAACAGGCCCCAAGATGGGATCTCGTGGATACAGAAAGTTGTGGCGGTGGAATTAGGTTTTTGGCTTTGTATCTGATCGTTTGGGGTACGTGGACATATATAGGAGGAAGAAGTACGTTGGTGGAGCAACAGGGGGCCCACGAGGGTGGAGGGCGCGCTTGGGGGGGCAGGCGCTATAACGCCCTCGATGCGGCTATATTTCCTACATGTCGAAGCACGACTTAGAGGCATAACCGCATTGAAAGCAATGTTGCAAGTAAGGTAATCTTCACAACAACCCATGTAAATAGATAATAGGGGAAAAGGTACATAGTTGGCTTACACTCGCCACGTCACACAAATACATGAATAACATTACAATCATCCAATACACTCATGGTTCGACTATGGCACCAAAATAAAAGATCAGCCCCAACATGCGACACGGTCCCGATCGCCCCAACTGGGCACCACTATTGATCATCAGGGAAAGACACATAGTAACGGCGTGAGTCTTCATCGAACTCCCACTTGAGCTCAAGCGCATCATCTGGAACGGAATCATCGGTCCCTGCATCTGGTTTGGAAGTAATCTATGAGTCACGGGGACTCAGCAATCTCGCACCCTCGCGATCAAGACTATTTAAGCTTATAGGTAAGGCAAGGTAATATGTGGAGCTGCAGCAAGCGACTAGCATATATGGTGTCTAACCTGTTCGCAAAAGAGAGCGAGAAGATAAGGCAAAGCACGAACGAAGAACTATGATCAAGAAGTGATCCTATAACAACCTACGTCAAACATTACTCCAACACCGTGTTCACTTCCCGGACTCCGCCGAGAAGAGACCATCACGATTACACACGCAGTTGATTCATTTTAATTATTTTAAGTTCATGTTATCTACAACCAGACATTAACAAATTCCCATCTGCCCATAACCGCGGGCACGGCTTTCGAAAGTTCAAATCCCTGCAGGGGAGTCCCAACTTAGCCCATCACAAGCTCTGACAGTCAACGAAGGATATTCCTTATCCCGAGACATTCCGATCAGACTCAGCATCCCGGTTCTACAAGGCAACCTCGATAATGGTAAAGCAAGTCCAGCAACACCGCCCGAATGTGCCGACAAATCCCGATAGGAGCTGCACATATCTCATTCTCAGGGCACACTCAGATGAGACTAGCTACAAGTAAAACCAACCCTCAAGTTTCCCCGAGGTGGCCCCGCAGGCAGCTTAGTCGGACCAACACTCAGAGGAGCACTGGCCCAGGGGGGTTTAAATAAGATGACCCTTGGGCTCCGGAAACCCAAGGGAAAAAGAGGCTAGGTGGCAAATGGTAAAACCAAGGTTGGGCATTGCCGGAGGAGTTTTATTCAAGGCGAACCGTCAAGGGGTTCCCATTATCACCCAACCGCGTAAGGAACGCAAAATCCGGGAACATAACACCGATATGACGGAAACTAGGGCGGCAAGAGTGGAACAAAACACTAGGCAAAAGGCCGAGCCTTCCACCCTTTACCAAGTATATAGATGCATTAAGATAACAAGATAATATGGTGATATCCCAACAATAAACAATGTTCCAACAAGGAACGACCTCCAATCTTCACCTGCAACTAGCAACAATATAAGAGGGGCTGAGCAAAGCGGTCACATAGCCAAACAATGGTTTGCTAAGACATGGTGGGTTAGAGGTTTGAAATGGCAATTTGGGAGGCATGATAAGCAAGTGGTAGGCATCATATCATAGGCATAACAAAAGAGCGAGCATCTAGCAAGCAAAGATAGAAGTGATTTTGAGGGTATGATCATCTTGCCTGCAAAGTTGTCAGAGTTGACTTGATCCTCGTAAGCACACTCAACGGGCTCCTCGTTAGAGAACTCGTCTCCCGGCTCTACCCAAACAAGACAAACAAGCAAAAGGAACACAATCAACCACGTGCAATGCTCCAATAACATGATGCAAACATGGTATGCTATGCGGGATGCAATATGTGATGCATATGCAAGATTTGACAAGGAATGATTGAACCTGGCCTCAACTTGCAAATCCAAGAGTGCCACTGGAAAGGTGAGGTGATTTCATTTGAAATCGATATAAAGATCACCGGAAACGGACGCACGGTTTGGAAATGGCAAGCAAAACAAATATGGCACCGGTCTGTGATAATCAGGAAGTAGCCATCTAAATGCACCAAGATAAATATGCTACATCACTCAAACATGACAACCAAATACATGGCAGGGATCTACTCATGATGCTTGACAAAAGATGAACACTGAGCTACGGCCAATTCATCCATTAATAGGTTCAAACAAGCATGGCAAAAATGCAAACGATAACAGGTTTCAGACTTGGTGAAATTAACACAAGTCTTGAATTCAACATCAGGTAGCACACTTTGGAGCATGAAAACTATAAGCTACAGGAACTTAACATGGCAAAGCAAGGCATGGCATGAAGCTACTCAAAGCACTTAACAAAAGTCCCTTAGTGACCTTGAGCCAAAAGGGATCATAAAATACAATTGCAAGCATGTGAACATGGCAAAAACATAATCAGATTACAGACTTGGTGAAAAACTGGAGCATGCAAATCAGTTAACGAGTAGGCATGTTTACGAGCTCGATGCACTCACTACAGAGCATGGCATGACCAACTAAGCATACACCCATCAAGAATACATGGCATAGAAGCTATACATGGCAAGAACAACAACATAGCATGCACGGATCAATAACAACATCCTCAGCAAAATCGCTAACAAGTAAACAATCTGCCAGGAATCACGAAATAGCAAAAGTAGAGCTCGATTGACTCAAGCCAGGGTGCTCCATAATTGCAAAAAAAGACATGGATGGATAGAGCACCACAATGTTAACAAATCATCCTTACTGATCATCCTCAAAAGAGGCACGGATCACTAGGAAACAACATGAACATATGGCATAATAACACAAATCAGGACAAGGACTTGGAGAAATTCAAAGTCCCTGAAATCAGCATTAACGAATGCACTACTTTGCAAGCTTGTGCTAGTCACCACACATGTCACCAAAATACATGGTAAGCACCTCTGTAAAGATGGCATGGCATATAACAAAACACATGTAGAGCTCAGAAGCATATCATGCACACATTAATCATGGCAAAAATGACAAATAGCTATTTGATGCAGCAGATCTGACAATTTAACCATATAGCCCTCTTCCAATAGCATTTCGGGCATCAATATGAGCTCAAATGAAAATGATGCAATGAGATGAAATGATGTACCTTCTGAGACGAACATTTTGATATGCTACACGCCCAAAACGGAGCCACGGGTGCAGAATTATGATGCAATGAAAAAGGCTAAAAAACTGGGGGTGAGGGAAAAAGTCAACCGGCTAGATCCAGATCTAGGGTTCGTGCACGCGGATTGAAGATCGCCGGGGTGCTTGCCGGAGTCAGCGCGGACGGCGGCCGGAGTCGTCGAAGAAGACGCCGGCGTTGAGGAGGAGGCCGGCCGGAGCTTGGAGGAGGCGGGGCGAGGTGGCGCGGGGCGGCACCGGAGCTGCGGCGACGTCGGGCGGTCGTCTCCGGCGGAAGCAGCGCGGCGGGGCGGCGCCGGAGTGAGCGCGGCGGGCGACGGCCGGCGACGTCGAGGCGGAGCGGGGTGGCGCAGCGAAGGGTCGGCGAGGAGGCGCGGCGGCAGGGACGAACGGGCTTCGGGGGCCCGCCCTGGGCCGAGCGGGCCGGCGCGGCGGCGGGCAGCGGCGCGCCACGTGGCGCCCTCCTACTGGCGCGGGGCGGTGGCGCGGTTCGTCCGGCGAATAACGGACATGTTCGGCCGCACGGAGGTGAGGGGAGCTAGGGTTAGGATGGTTTGATCCAGGATTTTCGGGGGGAGTGCCTTTTCATAGGTAGAGGGAGCTAGGAGGCTCCAAATTGAGCACGGTTTGCGGCCACGCGATCGTGATCGAACGACCAAGATGATGGAAGGGGTTTTGGGCCACTTTGGAGAGGTGTTGGGCTGCAACACATACGAGGCCTTTTCGGCTCCTCGGTTAAATGTTGGAGTATCAAACGTAGTCCAAATGACACGAAACTTGACAGGCGATCTATCGGTAGTAAACCAAGGCCGCTTGGCAAGTCTCGGTCCAATCCGAGAATGTTTATCACCCGCACACGAAAAGAAGTAAAAGGGGGCACCGGAGGACATAGGAGCGTCGGAATGCAAAACAGACAATGGGGAAAATGCTCGGATGCATGAGACAAACACGTATGCAAATGCAATGCACATGATGACATGATATGAGATGCATGACAAAGACAAAATACACGGAGATAAAAACCCGAACCCGAGGAAATAAAATAACTTAGTGCCGGAAACGGCAAGAGTTGGGATACATATAAGGTAAATTACATCCGGGGTGTTACAGGCGCGCCCCCTACCTCGTGGCCTCCTGTTAATTGGCTTGACGTAGGGTCCAAGTCTTCTGAGTTGTATTCGATGAGAAAATCACGTTCCCGAAGGTTTCATTCCGTTTGGACTCCGTTTGATATTCCTTTTCTTCGAAACCCTAAAACAGGCAAAAAACAGCAATACTGGGCTGGGCCTCTGGTTAATAGGTTAGTCCCAAAAATAATATAAAAGTGGATAATAAAAGCCCAATAATGTCCAAAACAGTAGATAATATAGCATGGAGCAATCAAAAATTATAGATACGTTGGAGACGTATCAGTGAGCCGCATTGGAGCTCCGGACTTGAATTCGGAAGCCGCGGCCGAGGTGGCGTCGCAGGGCTCTGTGATATAAAACCATAGTTTCTGCCACTCCTTGACGGTCTCCACAAAAGTACCCTTGGGCCATGTGACATTGGGCAGCTTGCTCACCATGGCAGCTCCGCACTCCGCGTGTTGGCCATCCACCACCTTCGGCTTCACGTTGAAAATCTTGAGCCACAGTCCGAAGTGGGGTTGGATGCGGAAGAAGGACTCACACACGGCAATGAATGCCGAGATGTTGAGGAAAGAATTCGGGGCTAGGTCATGGAAGTCTAGCTCGTCATAGAACATAAGCCCGCGGACGAATGGGTGGAGAGGAAACCCTAACCCGCGGACGAAATGAGGGATGAACACCACCCTCTCGTTGGGCTTCGGGGTGGGGATGATTTTCCCCTTGGCTGGAAGCCGGTGGGCGATTTCTTTCGCCAGATACCCGGCCTCCCAAAGCTTGGTGATGTCTTTCTCCCTAACGGAGGAGGCCATCCACTTCCCTTGCCCTCCAGATCCGGACATGGCTGAGTGCTTCCTTGAGGCGGAAAGAATGAGGACTTGGGCACTGGAACTCGAGAATGGAAGGACAGAGAAAGAGAGAAGGCGTGGGTGAAGAAAGGGAATCCTTATCTCCTTATAAAGGCAGTGAATATCAAGCGCCTCCCCACTCGCCTTAAAACTTGCCTGTTCCTAAGGGCTGTGTAAACGGCACGGTTATATTACTCGCGCCCGCATTGATGACAATCCCGCAATAAGGGGACACGATCTCTGCTTCGACAAGACATGCCTATTAAAACCGTGTCTCGAAACATGGATCGGCAGACAGAAAATGGTTCGAAATGATGACCAACCAGACGTGATGTCACATTAAAAAAAGTTGTCAGCGGATTGGACTCGTGCAATATTATATTCTCCACGATCGTGTGTGGTACTTGTGTTGCAGATCCGGACACGTTCATTACGTCCGAAGACTATCTTGGAGTATTCGGAAAGGGGAACCCGCCTTGCAATGTCGAAGACAATCTGCGCGCCAGACACCTCGTCATTGAAGCCTGGTTCAGGGGCTACTGAGGGAGTCCTGGACTAAGGGGTCCTCGGGCGTCCGACCTATTAGACATGGGCCAGACTGATGGGCTGTGAAGATACAAAGACCGAAGACTCTACCCGTGTCCGAATGGTACTCTCCCTGACGTGGAAGGCAAGCTTGGCGTCCGAATATGACCTTTCTCTGTAACCAACCTTATGTAACCCTAGATCCCTCTGGTGTCTATATAAACCGGAGGGCTAGGTCCGTAGACATATATCCTCATAATCATAGTCAGACAGGCTAGACTTTTAGGGTTTAGCCATTACGATCTCGTGGTATATCAACTCTTTTAATACTCATATTCATCAAGATCAATCAAGCAGGAAGTAGGGTATTACCTCCATAGAGAGGGCTCGAACCTGGGTAAACATTGTGTCCCCTGTCTCCTGTTACCATCGACCTTAGACGCATAGTTCAGGACCCCCTACCCGAGATCCGCCGGTTTTGACACTAACAGTAGCCGCGTATATACCAGGGGCTACCTAATAGACCCATTGTCAAACTCCTATAGCTAAGTGAGAGCAATAAAACCGAATAGTCTGATTGCCTGGTTCACCGCACTAACACCTCGTTCAAGGACCAAGACATTGGGTTAAGTGTAGTTATGTGCAATTCCGAACACCCTAGTAGCATCTGCATGGGGGCTGAAGCCGACGACTGGGAACTCTCATATATAATAAACGGCTGCATCGGAGGATAAAAACTTTTCATCAAGGAATGAATATATTACAAAACACTTAGTTTATAATACAAATCCCCGAACGGTTTGGACTCTTTTATTCGAACACTACGTCCTTGGAGCATTGGCCCTCTATAAGGCGAGCACCTTTTAGCACGTCCTCAAAATAGTGCTCCGGTGTGCGGTGGGCCTTGCTTTCAGGAGGACTCTCAACTACCACCTTTTCGTCATTCATTTTCACCCAGTGCATTTTAACACGGGCGAAAGCCATACACGCTCCTTCTATATAGGACCACCTCTTGACGGTGTCAATCTAGGGCAGCGCATCGATGAGACGTCGCACGAGGCCGAAGTAGCTGTCTGGAATGGCTTCAGCCAGCCACAACCGGACTATGATGTCCTTCATGGCCGTGCTAGACGTCTTATGCAGCTCCACCCATTGCGCCATCTAGTAATTTAGCAGTAGGGGATGCTCCTACTCCACAAATTGCGACCAGAAGAGCTTCTCCGACTCGTACCCCTCCTGGGCCTGGAAGAATTGGGCAGCGTCTGCAGCACTCATCGGCAGATCCACATATGCGTCTAGAGAACTCCATAGTCGATTAAGCAAGGCATACTTCTGGTCCCCAAATTTAGCCTGTAAAAGAAAGGCTTACCAGCCGCTATCTGACAGGCTTGACGGATTTCCTCGCGCGCTGTGCAGGATTCAGACCGTGCCTCTGAAGCATCTTGAAGGGCCTTGGCGAGTTCAGTCCCCTTCGCCTTATTTTATGTTTCCCAAGGACTCGCACTTGGCGGTGGTGTCCTTGAGTTTTTGATCCATCTCGGTCACCGTTCCTCAAAACGGCACCGAGCGGCCTGTTCGGCCGTCAAGTCCGCAACTGCCTTATCGACGGCTGCCTTGCTTACCCTTGCTTGCTCCTTGGCTTGAGCAAGCTCTCCCTTGAGGGTTTCCACCGCGACGACACCATCTGTACAAACACGCACATTGCAGCTCTTGAATTTCCACAAAAAACACGGACATAAAAAGGCATACAGTAAGATGTATCTTCTACCTTGCGCCTGGTCAAGCCGCGTGTTAACAAGGACTAGGTCCTCCTCGGCTCGCTCCAGTTTCTGCTTGAGTTAGGAAACTTCTGCAAATTGAGCAGTCGCCGCTAACAATGATGCCTGTTTTAATCCAAATAAAACAGTGTGTTACCACATGATAATTGATTATTGATCCTCTCTCGCTTTTCTTTCAAAAACCGAACAGACTCTCAGGGGCTACGATCTGTGTACATGCATGTAGTTCACAAAAATGATCAAAAACATTACATTGCATACCTCGAAGCCTGCTAGCAGGCTGGAG